>NW_027507784.1:228445731-229000731 GCF_037356315.1 Lithobates pipiens
GAGAACCGAAGGAACTTCTGAAAGGCGACATGGATCGGGATGTGAAGATAGGCGTCCTGGAGATCTATGGAAAGCATCCAATCTCCCAGATTTATGGCTTGGAGGATCGATTGTAAACTCTCCATCTTGAATGTCTCCACTCTAATGGAGCGATTGAGGTTTTTCAGATCCAAGACTGGGCGAAGGGCCCCTGATTTATTCTTGACCAGAAACAATGGGGAGTAGAATCCCCGTCCCCTCTGAAGTAGGTATCTTCTATTATTGCTTTCTTCTGGAGAAGCTCTTGAACGTAACTGGTCAGCAGAAACAGTTTTTCCCCTGATGGTGGAAGCCTGGTCGGACAAAAACGATCCCTTGGGGGATGTCTTCTGAAAGACCATCTGTGCCCGAAACGGACAGTGGCCACTGTCCATGGTTCCTGTATTGCTTCTGCCCAAGCCAGCTTGAATTTTGAAAGCCTTGCCCCCACTACCGCTGGCTGGGCTGGTGCACCTTCAAAAAGATTTTGGTCACCGGAAGCGGTAGTCTTGGGTTTCTGGAATTTCATAAAAGATGTTTGGGGGTTCTTCCAGCTCCTCCTGTATTCTTTCCCTGGCCTATAAGCTTTCGCATACCTGTATCTGTCTGGCAGATTATGCCTAAAGGGAGGAGGTCTCTGCTGCTTCGGTTTCCTGTCTGATGGTATCGTTCCCGATTTCCCACCAGTCACTTTTGAAATTGCTGAATCCAGCTTTGCACCAAAAAGATCCCAGTGGGACTTAGCTCCTGTAGAGCCTTTACTGTGCTCTCCTGATCTGTGCCTTCTGAGACCAACTTATCGGTATTCGCCGACCAGCTGGAGATGGTCCTGCCTACAGCTGCAAGTGCCACTGCCGGTATGCAATCGCCTCCTGCTACTAGTTAAGCCCTTTTCATATGCGTGTCGATCCTTCTATGCAGAACATCCCTGAATGTCACAACGTCCTCAATCGGCAGTGTCACATGCCTGGCTAATCGCATGAGAGATGCATCTACAATAGGAGGAGAGACGAGAGGACTCACTTTAGGCCCCTTCAGGGGATATCATTTGGTAAGCCTGCTATTCAGGCTCAATTTTTTCTCAGGTCCTTGCCATTCTTCCTTAATTAAATCATCCAATTCTTCAATGAACAGAAAAGCCTCTGAGTCCCTTTTGAGGTTCAGGAAGTATTTCTTCCATTTCGGTTGAGCCTCCTGGGGTTCCTCCCAGCCAATCGCCTCTTTAACCTATTTGACAAATGGTTCTATTAATAAAAAAATCAAAACCTGCAGACGCATCCAACCCTATGCTGCGGCCCCGCATATCCAGCATGCATTTCCGGAGGGTCGCACTGGGTATCGCTGTCTATGCACAGGAGAGCTTTTATGGTAGGAGCGGCTGCGTCTAGAATATGATCTGGAGCGACTTTTCCTGTGACTCCCTCTATGGCCTGAGCGACTTCTCCTGCGACTTGAGCGGCTCCGTCTGTGGCCGGAATGGCTTCTCCTGCGAGATGTCTCTCTGTATTTCTTCCATTTCGGTTGAGCCTCCTGGGGTTCCTCCCAGCCAATCGCCTCTTTAACCTATTTGACAAATGGTTCTATTAATAAAAAAATCAAAACCTGCAGACGCATCCAACCCCTCATTGTCAGGCGGGGAATCCTGCTCTCTTGATGTACTGGGAGGAGCAGGTGAGGCACTTTGCGTCAACAACTCTGTCTCCGGAGTAAGAATCTGTGGAGCTACAGTCTCCTTAGACTATGGTTCTCTTTCATTAGTAGCTTCCTTGAAGCACCTACGGCAGGCCAGTTTGTCGGGGAGAGCTGCGGCCCCGCATATCCAGCATGCATTTCCGGAGGGTCGCACTGGGTATCGCTGTCTATGCACAGGAGAGCTTTTATGGTAGGAGCGGCTGCGTCTAGAATATGATCTGGAGCGACTTTTCCTGTGACTCCCTCTATGGCCTGAGCGACTTCTCCTGCGACTTGAGCGGCTCCGTCTGTGGCCAGAATGGCTTCTCCTGCGAGAGGTCTCTCTGTGCCTTGATTCAGATGATTTTGAGGACCTGGTAGGGCTAACCATTTAGGCAGCGTTAGGATTGCTCTCTTTTTTAATCTCTACTTACCAAGGTAAATCCTCCCCCCTTACCTAATGGACTGACGGTGATCTGCTAGGGCAGTGGTCTCCATAGAAAGGAAATAAGGCAAGCCTATAGAGATACATAGCGTCAAAAATGTGTATAGGGAATGCAGGGAGGAAAGAGTACAGCTGACAGGCAGTAAACATTAGTAGAGTAACAGGTGTCCACTCACCTAAGCAGGAGGATGAAAGTTTTGTAAGGAAGGTCAGAATACTGGCAATCCAGAGTCTAGGTACAAGTACACAGACAAATTCAATGAAATCCCTTTTAAATCTGCAGCCGGAGCCACGCCCAGGAAGACTGCCAAAGGATACACACAAGGTAAACAGGGAAAGACAGAGATGGAGACTACTGCAATTTAGCCAAGCCTGTTTAAAGCGGGAGTCCACCGGGACTCCGCGTTTTTTTTTTTTTTTTTAAAAGCCAGCAGCTACAAATACTGCAGCTGCTGACTTTTAAATAGAGACACTTACCTGTCCAGCGCGCCCGCGATGTCGGCACCCGAAGCCGATCGCTCGCTCGTCTGTCAGGTCCTGCCGCCGCCATCTTGGGTATGGGAATCAGGAAATGGAGCCTTTCGGCTTCATTTCCCGGTTCCCTACTGCGCATGCGCGAGCCGCGCGGCACAATCCGGACGGTCCCCGCTGCCTCTGGGAGCTGTGTGTTTCCCAGCAGGCAGCGGGGCACTTGCTGAAGGGGGCGGGCGCTTGCGGAAAGGGGCGTAACGTACGCCCCTTTCCGCAGAGAGCTAGCCCGCAAGTGGGTGCAGTTACCTGGATTATCCAGGTAACTGCACCCCCCTCCCCCCTGAAAGGTGCCGATTTTGGCGCCGGAGGGGGGGGGATTCCGATGAGCGGAGGTCCATTTTAGGGTGGACCTCCGCTTTAAGGCTTATGTGCTGAGTATATCGCTAAGCCTGTTTAAGGCTTATAACAGGAGCCGAACAATACTACTACAGCCTGTTTAAAGCTCCAACCGTAGGCAGATGAAAATGCAAGCCTGTTTAAGGCTTTTTCAAGGTCACAGAGAGAGTTGTAACATACCCCTGAGATCACCAGAGTGGAGATCCTTCCATTTAGCTTCATTTAGAGGCTGTACCGGTAAGGACTTCCATCCAGGAGAGGCTAGAACCTGGCTGGGGCGAAGTGGTAAGGGGGTGCTGATACGTGTGGTCCCAACAGGTGAGGAAAAGTAAGAGAATGCTGGGGCAGGGGCCATATCGTCATCTTATAGCTATGTGCTCCTATCAGGTTGTGGAGGCGGAGTCACAACCCAGAGTGTATGCTGCCATGATGCGACAGGAAAGTGCCTTTTACAGTGGTGTGAAAAAGTGTTTGCCCCCTTCCTCATTTCCTGTTCCTTTGCATGTTTGTCACACTTAAGTGTTTCGGAACATCAAACCAATTTAAATAGTCAAGGACAACACAAGTAAACACAAAATGCAATTTGTAAATGAAGGTGTTTATTATTAAAGGTGAAAAAAAATCCAAACCATCATGGCCCTGTGTGAAAAAGTGATTGCCCCCCTTGTTAAAACATACTATAACTGTGGTTGTCCACACCTGAGTTCAATTTCTCTAGCCACACCCAGGCCTGATTATTGCCACACCTGTTCACAATCAAGGCATCACTTAAATAGGAGCTGCTTGACACAGTAAGGTCCACCAGAAGATCCTTAAAAGCTACACATCATGCCGAGACCCAAAGAAATTCAGGAACAATTGAGAAAGAAAGTAATTGAGATCTATCAGTCTGGAAAGGGTTATAAAGCCATTTCCAAAGCTTTGGGAATCCAGCGAACCACAGTGAGAGCCATTATCCACAAATGGCGAAGACATGGAACAGTGGTAAACCTTCCCAGGAGTGGCCGGCCGCCCAAAATTACCCCAAGAGCGCAGCGACGACTCATCCAAGAGGTCACAAAAGACCCCACAACAACGTCCAAGGAACTGCAGGCCTCACTTGCCTCAGTTAAGGTCAGCGTTCATGCCTCCACCATCAGGAAAAGACTGGGCAAAAATGGCCTGCATGGCAGAGTTCCAAGGAGAAAACCACTGCTGAGCAAAAAGAACATCAAAGCTCGTCTCAATTTCTCCACAACACATCTTGATGATCCCCAAGACTTTTGGGACAACATTCTGTGGACCGATGAGACAAAAGTGGAACTCTTTGGAAGATGTGTGTCCAAGTATATCTGGCGTAGAAGGAACACTGCATTTCATAAAAAGAACATTATACCAACCGTAAAATATGGTGGTGGTAGTGGTAGTGTGATGGTCTGGGGCTGTTTTGCTGCTTCAGGACCTGGAAGACTTGCCGTGATAAAAGGAACTATGAATTCTGCTGTCTACCAAGAGATCCTGAAGGAGAATGTCTGACCATCTGTACTCAAGCTGAAACGAACTTGGGTTCTGCAGCAGGACAATGATCCTAAACACACCAGCAAGTCCACCACCGAATGGCTGAAGAAAAACAAAATGAAGACTTTGGAGTGGCCTAGCCAAAGTCCTGACCTGAATCCTATTGAGATGTTGTGGTATGACCTTAAAAAGGCCGTTCATGCTCGAAAACCCTCTAATGTAACTGAATTAGGACAATTCTGCAAAGATGAGTGGGCCAAAATTCCTCCAGGACGCTGTAAAAGCCTCATTGCACGTTATCGCAAACGCTTGGTTGCAGTTGTTGCTGCTAAGGGTGGCCCAACCAGTTATTAGGTTTAGGGGGCAATCACTTTTTCACACAGGGCCATGATGGTTTGGATTTTTTTTCACCTTTAATAATAAACACCTTCATTTACAAATTGCATTTTGTGTTTACTTGTGTTGTCCTTGACTATTGTTTAAATTGGTTTGATGTTCCGAAACACTTAAGTGTGACAAACATGCAAAGGAACAGGAAATGAGGAAGGGGGCAAACACTTTTTCACACCACTGTATATACAACTATATAGATCAGACCAAAATGAGGGACATATAAGGAGGAATGCATGAAAATTGTTTGGGGAGGAGGGGGGGGGGGGGTGTAAAATGCATTACTTGGATTGAGCATGCATCTGCAAAACAAATTATTAACAAAACACAACACATAAAAATTTGCTACAAATTTTATTGATCAACAAAACAATGGAAAAGAGCAAGGAAAGCAAAAAACAAATGTATGTTAATTTGGGACACTAACAGAATATGATTTTGAGGTCTGACCATTTTGCAGAGGAAATTAACAGGAGTTAAAAGGACTGCGCCCACAAACGGACAGTCTCTTAAAGTGGTTGTATAGTCAATTGCATCACTTTTACCTACAGGTAAAAGTGATGCAGGCTTATCTGTAGGTAAAAAGAATGTCTCCTAAACCTGTACGTTCCCCTCGCAATGAGCCGTTGACTTCAGTGGCGCATGCGCACAGGGGATTCTTGGCTGAGAGCCCGGCAGACTCCAGACTTTTCCGGAAAGAAGTCTCCCGCGTGCATGCGTGGGAGTGATGACATTGTCGCTTCAGCCACTCACAGCACTGGAGCCGCGATACACAGAAGACACGCCAAGGCAACATGTCAGCTCCCTCGGCGTGGACCAGGTGAGTCACTGACACCTCATTCTAAGGTAAGTATTTCATAATGAGCTAGTATGCGGTATACAAACACTTTAAGGATTTAAACATTTATTAGTCACAACATCTTGAGGAAGATTTTGGAAAATAATGCAGCACAGACAATTAAATCAAAGTGAAACTAACAACCTACAAACAACACACATTGACAACATCAAAAAGATTTCATGGAAAAATATCCCCCACAAAAAATACACAAAAGTAAAAAAGACTTGCTCTAAAACACATCTGTTTTGCAAAGACATAACAAA
Organism: Lithobates pipiens; assembly: GCF_037356315.1. Lineage (NCBI taxonomy): Eukaryota > Metazoa > Chordata > Amphibia > Anura > Ranidae > Lithobates > Lithobates pipiens. Next base: position 228,451,724 of record NW_027507784.1, read on the forward strand.
CAAACTTTATAAGGACACCCAAATACACACACACACACACACACAGTCCCTGAGCATGCCCAGACCAACCCAAATGCAGCTAGCACAAAATAAGCCACCCCACTAAATTAAAGTGGTTGTAAACCCTTACAAACCACTTTGACCTACAGGTAAGCCTAGATTAAGGCTTACCTGTAGGTCCAAGAAATATCTCCCAAACCTATACGGTTTAGGAGATATTTGCCCGAAGACGGGCACCGCTGTCTACGGCACATGCGTCGTAGACAGCGGCGCACAGGCGCACTGAACGTTGCATCCTCGATAACGAAGATGCCGCACAATGCCGCGCGTCTCGGCTCCCGTGCGCATGCGCGGGAGTGACGTCATCGCAGCTTCGCCAAATGACAGCGGCGGAGCTGCGAGACCCACCGAGAAGATGGGGGGGACATCGGTGACTTCGCTGGCTCCTGTGTCAGGTAAGTGACACATAATGGGCTACCATGCGATGCATAGTAGTCCATTATGCTTTGCCTTTGCAGGGAATGAAAGAGGAAGTAAACTCATCAGGGTTTACTTCCTCTTTAAGCACATCATCAAGCATGCTATAAAATTACAGATGGGACAAACACCCCCCCCCACGCCCGGTTCAGGGGGCAAACAAGCAGCCTAACATGGGCAAAAGTTATACAACAAATACCATTGCAGTCTATGGGAACTGACTTGTTAGTTTTGCTAGACCCCACTTGGCCGGCTTATATTCTAGTTATTGGCCTCCAAATGGGTATGGGGGCCCAGGTCCCACCCTGAGGGACTTATATGAATGTCACCAATACAAATTTGGACAACCCCAAAAACAAGATGAAGTGTCCAAAAATGCAAAATTGCTTAAAAGCTAGTAACCTGGGGGGCTTATCTGCCTGTAAAGTGGTGCACCTGTAGCATGTATCCAAAATGCGGCTTCAAAGATATATGGCTTTAGAGAAACCTTAAAAATCTACATTGCAGCTGCAAGATTTTAACACAAAACAAAAAAATAGCCTGTCCCCCCAATACATACAAGGCCATTTGGGTCTGTTAAGGCTTAAAATGAGAACTACCATGTAAAAAATACCACCCCGAACTAAAAAAATATTGTGCCCCTCCCACACACTAACAAACCCCTAGCCAAACACACAGCAAGCCACCACATAAAAGGGGGCTGATGCTTGGGGGCAGGAGGAGCTCGGGCACCCCAAAAATCAACCACCTTGTTCCCATATTCAGGGGGACAAGGGCCTCTTCCACTCAACCCTAGGCTAGGGTTGTGGGGGGCTGCAGACAGGGGGCTTTATGGAATATGGAAAGCCCCTTTAAACTAGTACTAGGTACAAGGTGCTTTGTGGTTGGTATTGGGCTGAGCCCAACATGCTCCGAATGCAGTCAGCTATGTTGAGTGCATGTGGCCTTGTATAGTTCAGTAGGGGATTGGGCGCTGGCTCTTCTCGCCCTTTTCCTAGCTGGCCCTGTTTTATGCTCATAAAAAGGATGTGGTTTGGATTGGTGAAGGTAGCTCACAGCCTTTTGAGAGTGGAGTGTAGAGTTCCTTTTTAAAGCAAAAGTTAACCCATGGAAATACAAGGGATTAAAGGGGGCAGACAAGAGCATTGGAGAATGTAGTGTGGAGTTACCCTTTAAAAAGCAAAAGCTAGCCCAAGGAAATCATATGCATTAGAGGGGGAAGGTTAAATGCCCTTTTAGGAGGAGAGTCTTTTTACATAATTTTAACAAGGTGCACATGTTGGCAAGTTCACATGCTAACATGACCCATGTGAATATCTCCTTAACCACCTCAATACAGGACACTTAAACCCCCTTCCTTCCCAGACCAATTTTCAGCTTTCAGTGCGCTCTCACTTTGAATAACAATTACTCAGTCATGCTACACTGTAACCAAATGAATTTTTTATCATTTTGTTCACACAAATAGAGCTTTCTTTTGGTGGTATTTATTCACCACTTAATTTATTATTTTTTGTAATATAAGCGAAAAAAGAGCAAATATTTTGAAAAAAACCCACAAAATTTTCTACTTTCTCTTTTAAAAGAAACCAAAAAAAAATCCTGATAAGTGTATGATCATTGGTTTGTGTGAAAGTTATAGAGCCTACAAGCCATGCTATGCATTATTGAAAATGTATCAATCCTAATGCACTGATGGCTGAACTCATTTCTTGAGGCCCTAAAATGTCAGGACAGTACAATAACCCCCCAAATTACCCCTTTTTGGAAAGAAGACAGTTTGCGGTATTTAGTAAGAGGCATAGTGAATAGTGAAAAGTTGCAATTTTTCCCCCACAGTGCTTTGGAAAATTAAGAAATATATATATATTTTTTCTTCACTAAATTATCATATTTACAAGTTATTTCTCACACATGGTGCAGGCATAATTGCAATTACACCCCAAAATACATTCTGCTATTCGTCCTGAGTACGGAGATACCCCACGTGTGAGACTTTTCCACAGCCTGGCTACATACAGAGGCCCAACATCCATGTAGCACCATCAGGTGTTCTAAAGGCATAAATTACACATTTAATTTCCTGAGTACCTATTACATTTTTGAAGGCCCTGGAGCACCAGGACAATGGAATTACCCACAAAGTGACCCCATTTTGGAAAGAAAACAACCCAATGTATATTCTATGAGGCATAATGAGTCTTTTGAACATGTAATTTCTTTCCACAAGTTTTTGGAAAATGTGGAAAGAAAATAAAAAACAATTTTTTTCTCACAAAGTTGTCAATTTAGATCTTTCTAACACATAACATGTAAATAGCCAAAATGACACCCCAAAATACATTCTGCTACTCGTCCTGAGTATGGCGATACCCCATGTGTCAGACTTTTCCACAGCCTGACCACATACAGAAGCCCAACATGCAAGTAGCACCTTCAGGCTTCTAACATATAGCATGTACACACCAAGAATTACACCCCAAAATACATTCTGCTGAGCAAAGGGTAAAAAAAAGGCTCACCTGTGGTTTAGCAGTCAGGAACACCGTTCCAGAACAGTCAAAGCATTTTCTAGACAGCCAAAGGAAATGTCCAGGAATTGTCCAGGCAGCAGACAGATATGGAAAAGTATGAACATGGTTCAGTATAGTCCAAGGTTTAGCAGGCAGTTCAGGCACAGGCATGGCCAGTTCAGGTGCCAGGCAAAGGCATGGCCAGTTCAGGTGCCAGGCAAAGGCATGGCCAGTTCAGGTGCCAGGCAAAGGCATGGCCAGTTCAGATGGCAGCAGGCGGCAGTTTTTACATTGGGCCTTGGTCAGGTATCTCTACGAAGCCTCCAAGTCTCCAGACCCTAATCCAAGAAAACGAAAAACCTGGAGAAAAATCTTTTCTTCACTCGGAAGACTTTTTCTGGAGACCCTCACATGTGAGACCCCTGTGCTGTTCAGTGGCAGGGCAAATGTTCAGTTCAGGAGGCAGGCAAAAAGCATGGTCATTTAACAGGCCGAGGTCAATTCACGTTGAAGGCAGAAACATGTTTGGCAGAGGCATAGTCGTTTAACAGTCCGGGTCATACACAGAAATGGCAGAAAGTGGAAACTGGAAAGAAATCATCTTCACTTTACTAATAGAGTAGTGAAGTATGATAGCTTCGATAGCAAGTTCCAATACAGATGCCTGGCTGGGAGGGACAGTCTGGACATTAGTATCAGGTGTCTCGGCGAATTCCTCTACTTGAACACACACAACATTTTTTGGGGGTTTGCGACCTGTTTGGGTAGGAGGGAGGATTTCGGGAAAGTGCCTTTTATGGAGTCTGGCTACTGCATCAGAGTGAATTAGTTGAGTGGGTTGGCCATGGGGATAGACAAGGGCTGTGATAACATCTTCTTGGAATTTTAGAACTTTGGGTGCTCTTAGAAAAAATAATATATGAATTGAACATGGCTAGCTGCATCAAATAAATGGCGACTTTCTTGTACCAAAACAGTGATCTCCTGGTGGCCAAGTAGGGCTGCATCATCTGGTCATTCATATCCACCCCCCCCCCCCCCCCCATGTATAGGTTATACTCATGGATACATTTTGGCTTCTGGATGGGGCCTTTTCTTCTCTGCAGTTCCACCAAGGTGTCATTGTGTATTGTGGAAAGGATGTAGACATCTCTTTTTTTATCTCTCCACTTCAGCGCTAGTATCTCCTCAGTCCGTATACTGGCCATTTCACCCCGTTTTAAATTTCTTGGTGACCAACGCCTGTGGGAAGCCTTTGCGGTTGGTCCGTGCTGTCCCACAGGCCAGTCTGCTTTAGGTACAGATGGCGGAAAAGTGGGAGACTTGTGTAGAAATCATCTACATATAGGTGGTAACCTTTCCCAAGCAATGGTTGGATTAGCTGCCAGACAATTTTGCCACTTGTTCCCATGTAGGTAGGGCATTCAGGGGGGTCTAGCTGTCGGTCTTTTCCCTCATAAATTATAAAGTCATATGTGTAACCCGTGGCCCTGTCACACGCCTTATAAAATTTTACTGGGGATGTATTGTTGTATTCCAAGTCATCCAGTGAAGTGTAATAGGGATTAATTTACACAAATATTTCTATCTGCTTGAAACTGGCGGAAAAAAAATTGATTAGGGGCCGAATTTTGAATAATTTATCGCAACTGGGATGATTTCGAGGGAGGCATTGGGCATTGTTATTGAAATCTAAAAATCTCATGATCATCTCATAATGGGTTCTGGGCATCATTGACGAATAGACCGGCATGTGGTGGATAGGTTGGGTAGACCAGTAGGAATGGACTTCATTTTTTTTTGTCAGCCCCATGTTGAGGGTTAGGCCAAGGAAAATTTAAAATTCTTCCACGGTGAGGGGTTTCCAAACAAAAGGACAGGCATAGGAAGAACTTGGACTGATGGCTATATGTTGGCTGGCGTATAGATTACATTGCTCCACAATGTCGGTTAGGAGGTCATTGGTAAAAAATAAATGAAAATTATAAAGTGGGTTTACATTTTCCGTCTGTATCTGAGAGCCTGGCTGGGATGTAAAAATGGGAATTACAGGTTCTACTGATGTATCGGCAGCCATATTGGATACAGTAGAACATCTGGAAGGCTAGTATGGGCACTGCCTCGTTGATGGGATGCTCCGTTGCTAGCATCTGGCCTATCTTCTAGGAAGGTTTCAGAACTGCTGGTGGATGCCTGCCTATCCCGGAGTGCTGCGCTGCCAGTGGACGCCTGCATATCATCCTGGAGTGCTGCGCTGCTGGTGGATGTCTGCGCCTGCTCGTTTCTCCTTGTTGGGGTTCTATCTTCCTCGGTTTCCATCTCGGAGCCACTGCTTTCCACTGGCTCATAATCGCTATCTGAGTCTGACGGAGAGAGTTCCCTGTTACTCTTGTCCGACATACTCTGGAGTATCTGGAAAGCCTCCTCTGTGCTGTACGATCTTTTAGTCATGTTGACGGGCAGATGCCAGATGGCGGGCAGCAGATATCAAATAGCGGGTGTCATATGGCGGGCGGGAGATGTCAGATGGTGGGCGTCAGATGTGCCTGATGGCGGGCGTCAGATGTGCCAGATGTTGGTGGGAGGCAAATGTGTCTGATGGTAGGCGTCAGATGTGCCTTATGATGGCGGGCAGATGTGCCTTATGATGGCGGGCAGACGTGCTTTATGATGGCGGGCAGACGTGCCTGATGGTGGCGGGCAGACGTGCCTGATGGTGGCGGGCAGACGTGCCTGATGGTGGCGGGCAGACGTGCCTGGTGGTGGCGGGCAGACGTGCCTGATGGTGGCGGGCAGACGTGCCTGGTGGTGGCGGGCAGACGCGCCTGGTGGTGGCGGGCAGACGCGCCTGGTGGTGGCGGGCAAATGCGCCTGATGGTGGCGGGCAGACGCGCCTGGTGATGGCGGGCAGATGCGCCTGGTGATGGCAGGTGGCTGATGTGTCAGATGGCGGGCAGCTGATGTGCCCACTGTTGGCGGGCCGATGTGCCAGCTGTTGGCGGGCTGATGTGCCCACTATTGGCGGACAGATGTGCCCACTGTTCTGTGTGACAGGTGTTTTTGGGACACTGTGTTTTGGGGACACTAGCTGGGTGATCAGGGGATAAACAGTGGAAAAACAGCTATAAACTCACTGATCTCCCGGCTGCAGCACAGATCTCTTCCTCTCCTCACTGACAGGCTCTGTGTGATGAGAGGAAGAGATAAGAGCAGTTACAACTGCACTCTATTGACATTACATGACGACTGTGATTGCACAAAGTCGTCATGTGATCAGGAGGGCCAATCACAGGGCCCTCCTGTCGTATACTGCTCTGCAGTCTCTGGGGGGCACAGGCAGATCGTGATCGCGCCACTGCGTGGGCACGCGATGGTGCGATCACCTGTCATCTGCCACCCATCCCCCTTTGTTTACCTTACAATGGCTGTGATTAGACACAGCCATCGTGCAGATCAGGAGGGCAAATTACATTGCCCTTCTGCCGATCTGAGATGCGGCATTTGCGGGGGACACGCACGCATCGGGATCGCGCAGCTTTGTGGGAGCACGCCCACGCGATCCCGCTACTTCTGACAGGACGTTCAGGAAAGTCCAGTCAGAAGTAGAGAGCTCCCACCCGGCCACTGCATATAAACAGCCGGGTGGGAGCTCTCTACTTCTGACCGGACGTTCCTGAACGTCCGGTCAGAAGTAGCGGGATCGCGTGGGCAGTGGAAAGTGGTTAAAAAAAAAATACATAAAGGTCAACCAGCGTAAAAAAAAAAAAAAAAAAAGTAAAGTTTAGAGCTGCACCGGTTCAACCCATGCAATTGCATGCATGTTGCTTAACATTTACTAACTCACTCACTGCCCAGGAGATTGCTAATCGCTTCAAAAACAAGATTGATACAATCCGTGATGAAATTCGACTCTACAGGTATCTCCCCCAGTTAAGACCCCACTACAACAACTACAACAGGTACTCTCAACACTCCCCTTATTCAAAACTGCTACTACAGACGAAGTTGCTAAACTCCTTTCTAACGCCCACCTAACCACCTGCCCCCTGGATCCTATTCCCTCTCAAACACTACGGTCGCCATCTGACTATACTACACTCTCTAACCCACATCTTCAATCTCTCCCTCACCTCTGGCATTTTCCCCAATGCTCTAAAACATGCACTGGTCACCCCCATACTTAAAAAGCCATCCTTGGACCCTACCAATCCTAACAACCTACGCCCTATCTCCTTGCTCCCTTTTTCCTCTAAACTCCTCGAGCGCCTGGTTTCCAACCAACTGAGTGACTACCTCATCAAAAACAACCTTCTTGATCCCCTTCAATCTGGATTTTGCCCTCAACACTCAACAGAAACTGCTCTTTTAAACTCACAAATGACCTACTAACTGCAAAATCCAACTGACACTATTCTGTGCTCCTACTTCTGGACCTTTCAGCTGCCTTTGACACGGTTGACCACCATCTCCTCCTCAAAAAAAAAAAACTTTACTCCCTTGGTCTCCTTGACTGTGCTCTTCAGTGGCTCTCATCCTATCTATCCCAACGCACCTTCAGTGTCACTTCTTCTCTTCATTCTACTTCCTCCACTCCTCTTCCCTTCTCTGTCAGAGTCCCCCAAGGTTCTGTTCTTGGACCTCTTTTATTTTCAATCTACAGCTGATAGCCTCTCATGGCTTTCAATATCATTTCTACGCTGACGACACTCAAATCTATTTCTCCACCCCTCACGCATAACCAACTTACTAACAGACATATCTGTATGGATGTCACAACACTTCCTTAAACTCAACTTGTCCAAAACCGAACTTATAATATTTCCTCCCCAACGCGCCTCTTCCCCTGACTTCTCTGTCAAGAGTAATGGCACAACCATCCACCCATCCCCATATGTCAGGGTGCTTGGTGTTATCCTGGACTCTGAACTCTTTCAGCCCCACAGCCAATCACTTTCCAAAGCTTGCCGCCTCAACCTCCGAAACATCTCTAAACTACGCCCCTTTCTAACCAATGAAACCACAAAGCTTCTGATTCACTCTCTGGTTATCTCTCGCCTTGACTACTGCAACTCCCTCCTCATTGGTTCACCTTTAAATAGACTATCCCCCCTTCAGTCCATCATGAATACTGCTGCCAGACTCATACACCTTACAAACCGCACAGTGTCTGCTACCCCTCTCTTCCAATCCCTCCATTGGCTGCCACTTGCGCAACTAATTAAATTCAAAATACTAACACTTACTTACAAAGCCATCCACAACTCTGCCCCCAGCTACATCTCTAGCCTAGTCTCAAAATACCAACCTAATCGCCCACTTCGTTCCTCCCAGGAACTCCTGCTCTCTAGCTCCCTCATCACCTCCTCCCATATCCGCCTCCAGGACTTCTCCCGAGCCTCGCCCATCCTCTGGAACTCACTACCCCAATCTGTCAGACTGTCTCCAAATTTATCCACTTTTAGGTGATCCCTGAAAACTTTCCTCTTCAGAGAAGCCTATCCTGCCTCCATCTAACAACTTCACTATTCTCTCCATTAGCTCATCCCCCCACAGCTATTACCCTTTTGTATAACTTGACCCTTCCTCCCAGATTGTAAGCTCTAACGAGCAGGGCCCTCTGATTCCCCTTGTCTTGAATTGTATTGCATTGTACTGTCTACCCCAATGTTGTAAAGCGCTGCGTAAATTGACGGCGCTATATAAATCCTTTATAATAATAATAATAATTTACTAAGATTTTGGCCGCACAGTGAACAAACTCACCTGAATGAGAGCAAGCGTACTGCGCATGCCTACTGCTTACATTGATCTCACGCAGTTCTAAATGTACTTGCAGGCATAGCAGGCTTTCTCTGAAAAAGTTACTTTCTCATTCTATTTTGGGCAAATTTGTTACTAGAATAATAGGTCAAACAGTTTAGCGCTAATGTGTACAATAATGTGAGTTAAAAAGGCTTGTTGGTGCTATATCCAAGAGGAGGTTAGTTCAGTCTGATGTGTGAACCCTGACTCAGCTGCAAGGCTCCACAGACAGTTCTCGCAGCAGGTGGATATTACTCCAAAGCAACTCAGCGATGGTCAGCAGGTTTTGCTGGTAAGTTTATACAGAGTCTGCACACTGATCTATTATTCACGTATAACTTTGTTTGAGTGTCAGCCGTAGGGATGAGCTTGATCTTCGACTCGAACATCGGCTGTTCGCCCGTTCGGCGAATACCGAACGTTATGGGCCGTTCGCGCCAAATTCGTGTGACGCTCACGGCCCACAATGCATTGCGCCATCGCAGTGCATTGCTGGCTCATGATTGGCCAAGCATGCACTGTGACCCCGCATGCTTGGCCAATCACAGCGCTGGCAGCGAGGAGAGCCATGATTGGCCACAGGCAGGATGCCTGTGGCCAATCATAGCTCAGGTTGTGTAGTACACGCCCCACACTATATAAGGCCGCCAGCGCGGCGGCCTTGTGTAGTGTGTTAGTGTCTGTAGGAGTTAGTGGGTGTTCTCTGTGTACCTTCAACACAGTATACACCATTCGTTATCAGCCGATTTAGCGTTCTTGCTCTTCTGTAATTGAGCTTTTAGCAATCTGCAGGAGTTTGTGGGTGTTGTCTGCGTGCCCTGACCACAGTATACACCATTATATCCACCTATATAGCTAGCTATATTGCTCTTCTGTAATAGAGCTTTCAGTCAGTTGTAGGAGATTGTGGGTGTTGTCTGCATGCCCTGACCGCAGTATACACCATTATATCCACCTATATAGCTACTGTAGCTATATTGCTCTTCTGTAATAGAGCTTTCAGTCAGTTGTAAGAGATTGTGGGTGTTGTCTGCATGCCCTGACCGCAGTATACACCCTTATATCCACCTATATAGCTCTTCTCTAATTGAACCATCTGCCATCTGCAGGAGTTAGTTGGTGTTGTGTGCCTCCAGCACAGCACAGTATACACCAGTATCTACCCTTTAATTCCTGTTCTATAATAAAGGCATCTGCAGGAGTTAGTGGGTGTTGTGTGCCTCCAGCACAATATACACTACCCATCCCTTCAGGGCATTACCATGTCTGGAAGGCCAACAAGGAAAGGCAGACAGGCACGAGCCGATAAAAGAGGGCAAGCAGGCTCTGTGTCTAGAGACAACAGTGCTGGTCATGGACACGGTGCATTGTCATCTTCAGCACGTGGCCATGGGACACGCCTGTCCTTATTTTCGGCAGCTGGACGTGTTGAGCCGCATCATGCCGAAGACTTAGTAGAGTGGATGACCAAGCCCTCTTCATCCTCCTCATCCTCTCTCACCCAGGCTCAGGGTACTAGCAAAGCAGCTGCCAACGCATCGTCTTCCCTCGTCTCAATGTCATCATCAGTGACTCCTTCCCTAGACTCACCACGTCCTCCTGAGGAGTCCCCTGAACTTTTTGAGCACAGTGTTGGGTACATGCTCCAGGAGGATGCCCAGTGTTTTGTAGGCTCTGATGATGATACTCAGCTAGAGGAAGGCAGTAGCGTTAGCGCAGAGAGAGGGGATGCTCAAGAAGGACAGCAATCTGGCAGTCATGTTCCACAAGCTGCAGCATACTGCCAGGTTTGCTCCAGCGATGAAGAGGGAGGGGATGATGAGGGCACTGACTCCACGTGGGTGCCTGGTAGGAGAGAGGAGGAGGAGGCACATGTCCAACGAGGCAGGATGCCCTCTGGGGGCCAGCTTAGGGGCAGCACACCAACTGAATCACACCACAGAGCTCTGCCTGTGCAGGGCGCTGCCTCTGCGCATTATTCTAAAAGTTATTTGGTTTGGGCCTTTTTTGAGACGAGTGCATCAGATCGCACCGCTGCTATTTGCGACATATGTCTCAAGCGTATCTCGTGTGGCCAAAACATCAGCCACTTGGGCACCACATGCTTGACCAGACATATGTTGACCTGCCATGCAGCTCGTTGGCAAGCGTACCTCAAAGACCCACACTAAAGAACAAAGCGGACCTCTCCTTGCTCCTCATCAGCTGGGATCTCCAACCCCACTAGACCTTCAGTCCTCTCTGAAACCTGCTCTGAGAGGAATGAAGGTGTAGAATTGGGTGTGTCACAGCCAAGTGCTTGCGGGCACTCTGCTAGCAGTACACCCACGTCCGATTATAGCAGCCAAATTTCCCTGCCCCAGCTGCTGGACCGTCGAAAGAAGTTCACTCCCAGCCATCCACATGCCCAGCGGTTGAATGCTAGCTTGGCTAGACTGCTAGCACTTCAACTGCTGCCTTTTCAGTTGGTAGACTCGGCCCCCTTCCGTGAGTTTGTACAATGTGCGTGTCACGTACCTTCTAGTAGCGAGCCCGGATTGCGGAAAGAGGCCTCCCTTACAACTCCCACTACCGGTTTCCTGGCAATGTAACAGGGAACACAGGAGTAAGGAGGGGTACAGGTGCCTGGCAGGATCAACAGATGAGTAGGCTGGGTAGGTGAAGTTCAGTGGAGCAGGTAATCACAGCGAATGGATCAGCAGGTAATTTATAGCAGATAACACGGTTCAATGGAACAGGTAACTTGCAGCAGATGAAAAGCAGTGTAGGGAAGTAGGCAACTTGTAGCAGATGAACAGTGCAATATGCAAGCAGTACAGGGAAGTAGGCAACTTGTAGCAGATGAACAGTGCAATATACACAGGTACTTGCAGCAGATGAACAGTTCAATACAAGCAGGTTACTTGTAGCAGATGACACAGTTCAATATAAGCAGGTACTTGCAGCAGGTTAACAGTTTAATACAAGCAGGTTACTTGCAGCAGATGACACAGTTCAATGTAAGCAGGTTCACCTTTAGCAGACGGATAGTCAAAGCAAGCTGGGTCAGATATCAGACTGGAAGCAAAGTACAAGGGAACAGGCAGGAGAATCGTCACAACAAGCCGGGGTCGGGTGCAGGCAGATAGCAGATGGGTCACAGGCAGGCCGGGTCAAACAGGAACGAATGCTACGGATCAGGTCTCACAGGTATAACGCTGTAGAGCAGACAGCAGAGACCATTAGCAAGAGGCTAGTTTAAATAGGCCGTTTGGCGCCAACACGGACGCACACACGCGACCGTGCACGCACACCTGTGTACGAACGTATGGGCGTTCGTACGATCGTGCGTACCCGCGACGATCTTAAACCAGAAGACCTGGAGGTCAGTCTCTTCATGCGATTTTCATGACATTGCCCTCTCCCAAGGGGCAGCCTCCGGATGCCCTTTCGGGCAAATTTTTCCGGATGGGCCCTTTTAAAGGATTGAATCAAGTTTTTTGCATGAATGTTGTCCTTGGGCTCCCAGGAGTTCTCTTCGGGACCATATCCTTTCCATTTGATTAAGAACTGGTTCTGGTTTCCTCTTCTTCTGAAATTTAGGATGGTTTCTATTTCAAATTCTTCTTCACCATCAACCAAGATCGGATCAGGAGGAGTGGTATTTCGGTTAGGAAATGGATTGGGAGTGAAAGGTTTCAATAAGGACACATGGAATACCGGATGGACCTTTAGTGAGTCTGGAAGTTCTAGTTCGAAAGCAACTTCGTTAATCTTCCTTTTGACTGAGAAAGGTCCTAAAAACTTGGGACCTAGTTTCCTTGAAGGGCACGCCATCTTCAAGTTTACCGTGGATAGCCACACCAAAATCACCAGGTACCAGTATTAACTCCCCTCGTCTCTTCTTGTCAAAGGTTGCCTTGTTGTGCTCTTGAGTTCTAGTCATTGTTTCTTGCAGAAGTTTGTTGTTGGTTGAGAAAAAGTTCATATTTTCCTGGACTGCTGGTACTGAACATTCAGGAAGGGAGTTGGGTAGAAATGAAGGGTGGAAACCATAATTGGCAAAAAAGGGTGTCTGTTTGGTGGCGGAATGGAGAGAATTATTATACGCAAACTCAGCTACTGGAAGCAGGGAGATCCAATCATCTTGTGCAAAAGAGGAAAAACAGCGTAAATATTGTTCGAGAGTTTGGTTCGTCCTCTCAGTCTGCCCATTGGACTGAGGATGATAGGCGGATGAGAAAGATAGTTCAATATTCAAGGCCTTGCAGAGGGACTTCCAGAATCGAGAGGTGAACTGTACCCCTCGATCCGAAACTATATTGGCTGGTACCCCATGGAGCCTAATGATTTCCTTGATGAACACTTGTGCAGTTTCAGACTGAGGGGGTACCCTTCATGGGAATTAAATGTACCATCTTTGACAGACGATCAACCACCAGAAAGATAGTGGTATGATCGTCTGCCGGAGGCAATTTAACAATGAAGTCTAGAGACAGCATTTTCCATGGCCTGTCCGGAACAGACAACGGTTTAAGGAGGCCCCAGGCCTTAGTTTTACAGTGCTTACTTCTAATGCACGTAGTGCAGGTGTTCACGTATTTCTTGCAATCCTCCCGTAACTGAGGCCACCAAAAAGTACGCTGTACCAAATCAATGGTTCTAGTGATACCAAAATGTCCGGCGAGTGCGTGGTCGTGACACAGCTCTAGGATAGATACCCGCAGAGTTTCGGGGATGTAGATCTTGTCTTTATACCACAGTAACCCACCTCTGGTTTGTAGTTCTGGTTCTGAAAAAGGTCTTTGTCCCATGGAGGCTTGTCTAAGCCGGGAGAGAAGATCTTCCTGAAGCAGAAGGAAATTCCCAGGAGCGAGAATGGTATCTGGAGGAGAAATTTCCTGGGACTTGTGGAACATCCGTGACAAGGCATCTGGTTTTATATTCTTAGACCCTGGGCGATACGTCACATGAAAAGAGAACCGGGAGAAGAAGAGTGCCCATCTGGCTTGTCTTGGTTTTAGTCTTTTTGCAGATCTTAAGTACTCCAGGTTTTTGTGATCGGTAAATATTAAAATTGGATGAGAAGCTCCTTCCAACAAATAGCGCCATTCTTCTAATGCAGATTTAATCGCCAACAGCTCCCGGTCTCCAACATCGTAATTTTTCTCGGCTGCTGATAGTTTACGCGAAAAGAAAGCCACAGGATGAAGCAGGGCCTTAGTTCCTTGTCTTTGGGATAATATAGCTCCTACGGCGATTTCGGATGCATCCACTTCTAAAACAAATGGCAGGGAGGAATCTGGATGTTTTAAAATAGGAGCGGAGGTGAAAAGTCCCTTGAGAGTCTTGAATGCTTCTTGAGCTTCAGAGGTCCAATGAAAATGGGTTCCTTGTCTAGTTAGTTGTGTGATGGGTGCGACAATAGCCGAGAAACCCTTAATAAATTTGCGATAGAAGTTGGTGAATCCAATAAAACGTTGGATTCCTTTCCTGTCTACAGGAGTTGGCCAGTCCAAAATCGCAGCGATCTTCTGGGGGTCCATTTTTATACCCTTACTAGAAAGGATCAGCCCCAAGAATGGTATACTTTCCTGTTCGAACAAACACTTGTCTGCTTTTGCATATAGTCCGTGTTGGCGGAGCCGACCAAACACGCTTTTGACGTGCTTGCGATGGGCTTCAAGGGAGGAAGAAAAAATTTAAATATAATTTAAGTAAACGACAGCGAATAAGTCCAGAAAGTCCCGGAGCACATCATTGATAAAGTATTGGAAGGTGGCGGGGGCATTACACAAACCGAAGGGCATCACGAAATACTCAAAGTGTCCGAATCGGATACAGAAAGCGGTCTTCCACTCATCTCCGGCCTTGATACGGATCAAGTTGTAAGCCCCGTGGAGATCGAGTTTAGTGAAAACCGTAGCAGTTCCCAGTCTTTGGAATAACTCTGGAAATAGAGGGAGAGGGTACCGGTTCTTTATAGTGATGTTGTTTAATTCACGGTAGTCCACGCAGGGTCGGAGAGTGTGGTCCTTCTCAACAAAAAAAATACCCGCACCTGCTGGGGACGTAGACAGGCGAATGAACCCCTTCTTTAAATTTTCTTCGAGGTATTCTTTGAGTTTCTCCTGCTCTACCTCTGTTAAGGGGAAAACCCTTCCAAACGGAATTTTGGCTCCAGGAAGTAACTCAATGGAGCAGTCATAAGCTCGGTGGGGCAGGAGCACCTCTGCCTTTTGTTTACTGAACACGTCCAGGAATTCATGGTAGACTTCGGGAATGGCCTGACGTAAATCGATCTCTGAGTCGATAGATAATAAGGTTGCTGGTCTCAGGAAACCGGAGGAACCACAGAACTTCTGGCAATAAGGTGAAGAAAAAGTAATTTCTCCTGTAGCCCAATTTATGGTTGGATTGTGGGCCTGTAACCAGGGCATCCCAAGTATTACAGGAAAAAGTGGGGAGGTGATAATGTCCATCCGGAGAAGTTCGATGCGAACCAGAGATAACAGTAGATAGAGGTGCAGTTTCTTGAGTTACAGGACCAGATTTAATAGCGGAGCCATCGGCCAAATGGATAGAGAGTCCACGGGTCTTAGGTAGGAGAGGAATCTGATGTTGGGCAGCAAAGGATGAATCCATAAAACAGCTGCATGCCCCATCTGTAAAGTCTTCCCTGGGAACTGAAAGGAGACCGAAATGATAAGGTGAGATGAAAACTTTTTATTAAAGAGTCTGGGAGATCAGGAGGCATAGATGGACACTTACGAAACTTAATAGGACAGTTCCTGACGTAATGTCCAGATTCCCCGCAATAGAGACATAGATTGTTATTCCGCCGACGTTGACGTTCTTCGGGGGTAAGAGATGGTCGCAAGACCCCAAGTTGCATAGGCTCAGGTGTGTCAGACGTGGCCCTGGGTCGGGCGGCAGGTGCTGGATGTAAATGGCTTGGGGCCTTTGGAAGCATCCAGGTTGGGCGAGAGAAACCTGTGGCCCTCTCGGCTCTCCTCTCTCTCAGACGACGATCGATCTGTATCGCCAAGTCAATTAGTGCGTTTAAGGTCTGTGGAACACCGACTCTAGCAAGCTCCTCTTTCAAAGAATCAGAGAGTCCCATACGGAACTGATGACGAAGGGCAGCATCATTCCAGTTCGTATCCGCGCCCCATCGCCTGAACTCGGTCACATAATCTTCCACCGCCCTTCGTCCCTGCTGGAGGGTCCGCAAGGCGGTTTCTGCAGTCGCTGAAAGTTGGGGATCTTCGTATAATTGAGCCATTGCATCAAAAAAAGTAGTAAGATTAGCCAACGCTGCGTCCTTCTGTTCTAACAGGCGGTGGGCCCAGGTCTGGGGGTCTCCAGAGAGTAAAGATACCACAAAACCCACCTTGGTAGCCTCCAGAGAAAAGGTTCGTGGTTGGAGGGCGAAATATAATTCGCAGGAGTTGCGGAAGGCCCTGAAGCCACTGCGATTCCCAGAAAATCACTCGGGTGTGGGAACTTTAGGTTCTGGTGGTAACATCACAACTGTAGGTGCTGGACCTGCTTCAGCTGAAGAAACTGATGGTTGAGGGGCCCCCAAGGATCCGGAGGGGTTGGAAAGAGCAATCACCCGTTCTTCCAGCCGGGTGTAGCCTTGCTGGAGGCCCTTAACTGCCTCAGAAATTCCTGCCAGGTGTTGACAAAGTTCTTCCATGGCGGAGGCTCCCCGCTCGGGCTCAGACATTGGCTGTCTGCTACTGTCACGTACCTTCTAGTAGCGAGCCCGGATTGCAGAAAGAGGCCTCCCTTACAACTCCCACTACCGGTTTCCTGGCAATGTAACAGGGAACACAGGAGTAAGGAGGGGTACAGGTGCCTGGCAGGATCAACAGATGAGTAGGATGGGTAGGTGAAGTTCAGTGGAGCAGGTAATCACAGCGAATGGATCAGCAGGTAATTTATAGCAGATAACACAGTTCAATGGAACAGGTAACTTGCAGCAGATGAAAAGCAGTGTAGGGAAGTAGGCAACTTGTAGCAGATGAACAGTGCAATATGCAAGCAGTACAGGGAAGTAGGCAACTTGTAGCAGATGAACAGTGCAATATACACAGGTACTTGCAGCAGATGAACAGTTCAATACAAGCAGGTTACTTGTAGCAGATGACACAGTTCAATATAAGCAGGTACTTGCAGCAGGTGAACAGTTTAATACAAGCAGGTTACTTGCAGCAGATGACACAGTTCAATGTAAGCAGGTTCACATTTAGCAGACGGATGGTCAAAGCAAGCCGGGTCAGATATCAAACTGGAAGCGAAGTACAAGGGAAAAGGCAGGAGAATTGTCACAACAAGCCGGGGTCGGGTGCAGGCAGATAGCAGATGGGTCACAGGCAGGCCGGGTCAAACAGGAACGAATGCTACGGATCAGGTCTCACAGGTATAACGCTGTAGAGCAGACAGCAGAGACCATTAGCAAGAGGCTAGTTTAAATAGGCCGTTTGGCGCCAACACGGACGCATGCACGCGACTGCGCACGTGCCCGCGCACCTGTGTACGAACGTATGGGCGTTCGTACGATCGTGCGTACCCGCGACGATCGTAAACCAGAAGACCTGGAGGTCAGTCTCTTCATGCGATTTTCATGACAGTGCGGTTCATCAGTGGCAGTTCCCCAAATGCCACTTTTTCTCATGGAGGGCTATTCCAGCTCTCTACCAGCATGTGGAAGGCAATGTCCTTGCCTCGCTGGACAGGGCGGTCAGCGGTAAGATGCATCTTACCGCTGACTCATGGTCCAGCAGGCATGGACATGGACGTTACCTGTCTTTCACGGCCCATTGGGTCACTCTTCTGGCAGCTGGGAAGGATGCAGGACAAGGTTCAGTAGTGTTGGAGGTTGTTCCGCCACCAAGCCTCCAAAATGCTACTACTGGTTGCGACACACCTCTCTCCTCCACCCCCTCTTCTTCTTCCTCCATGGCCTCTTCCAGTGCTCTGTCCTCAGAACCAGTGGTGCTCCGTAGGCATTCAAGGAGCTACGCAAGTACGCAGGCAAAACGATGCCATGCCGTGCTTGCGCTGGTTTGTTTGGGGGACAGGAGCCACACTGGGGCAGATATTTTGTCAGCTCTGCAGGGGCAGGCCGAGAGGTGGTTGACGCCTCGCCAGCTTAAGCCAGGAATGGTGGTTCGCGACAATGGCACCAACCTCCTCTTCGCCCTCCGACAGGGACAACTGACCCATGTGCCTTGTGTGACTCACGTCCTTAACCTGGTGGTGCAGCGGTTCTTGGGCAGGAACCCGGGCTTACAGGATGTCCTGAAGCAGGCCAGGAAAGTCTGTGTGCATTTCCGCCTGTTATTCTGAGCCTTGAAATAAAGGACATCTACGAGGTAGCATTCGTCTTAACGTATATTGTTACCATAAACCATTAAACCATATGCGTTTTAAGATTGAGAAATACAGAAAGAATTAAGAAACATTTTAGAAAGAAATACATTATGTTGAAGGGGAACTCTGAGTAGTATACAGATATGTATTGCATATATCTTCATATCTTCACACGCCGATCATTTAAGGCCTGTGCTCGGCTGGCTGAGCTCCAAAAGGAGTTGAACCTGCCCAAGAACCGCCTTATATGTGACATGCCCACCAGGTGGAACTCAACGTTGGCCATGTTGCAGCGGCTGCACATGCAGCAGAGGGCCATCAATGAGTACCTGTGCGACTATGGCACCAGGACAGGGTTGGTTTTTTCCCACCACGCCAGCGGGGCATGATCAGGGATGCATGCACTGTCCTGTCACCATTTGAGGAGGCCACAAGGATGGTGAGCAGTGACAGTGCATGCATCAGTGACACTGTACCTCTTGTCCACCTGTTGGAGCTTACGCTGCATGGAATAATGGACAGGGCACTTGAGGCAGAACAGAGGCAGGAAGAGGAGGACTTCCTTGCCTCTCAAGGCCCCCTTTATCCAGACAGTGTTCCTGCTGTCACACCCATCACACAGGAAGAGGACGATGATGAGGAGGAGGATGATGATTGTGTCAGCATGGAGGTGGAGGCTGGCACTCAGCATCAGCAGCAGCAGCAGCAGTCTTGTAGGGATGATTTACAGTCCCAAGAAACCCGTGGACTTGTACGTGGCTGGAAGGAGGTAGCTGCGGATCATGTTGTCCTTAGTGACCCAGAGGACTCCGGACCAAATGCCTCGGATAACCTACGCTGCATGGCCTCCCTGATCCTGCAAAGCCTGCGGAAGGATCCTCGTATTCTTCGGATCAAGGAGAGGGACCATTACTGGCTGGCCACTCTACTTGATCCACGGTAGAAGGGTAAGGTTGCGGACCTTATCTTGCCATCGCAGAGGGAGCAGAGGATGAGACATCTCCGGGAGGCCTTGCAGAAAGGTCTGTGCAACGCGTTCCCAGAGACTGGGAGGTTACAAACTCCTGGTCCTGGACAACGTGTTGCTGAGGCATCGGTCAGAAGGAGCGGTGGAGAAGGTGGCAGTCTGACCGATGCGTTCAGACAATTTTTTAGTCCGCAGCCCCAAGGTATGATTGGTTCCAGCAACCACTGCCAGCGTCTGATTTACATGGTGCAGGAATACCTGGGGGCAAGGTCAGACTTGGACACCTTTCCCACTGAAAATCCTCTGGCTTACTGGGTCTTGAGGATGGATAACTGGCCAGAGCTTGCACAGTATGCAATTGAGCTACTGGCCTGTCCTGCATCCAGCGCTCTTTTGGAACGCACCTTCAGTGCTGCTGGTGGCTTTGTTACCGATCACAAGGTGTGCCTGTCCACCGACTCGGTTGATCGACTGACCTTCATAAAGATGAATCAGTCTTGCATCACTCACAGCTACCAAGCATCTGAAGCTGATGTAACCGAATAATTTTTTTTTTAAATATCACATCCCTTCAAGACTGCCTATGCTGATGCTGAGTGTCTGTCCTGTTATGTTGATTGTCTATCCTCTTCCTCCTCCGCTGATATCTTGGAAGAATATTTTTGGTTCTGGGTGATGCCACCAGCCCAATTTTTAAGCCCCTGTTTAACAGGGACGTTTAATTACAATTTTTGATGCAATGCTTTGCAGCAGGGCTCATTCCTGCACCACAACTAGAGTATATGGGAGAGGTTGCAGTGTCGTGGCACCAGCACCAGTGCCTAAGGCCCAATTTTTCAGCCCCTGTTTAACAGGGGCATGTAATTACAATTCTTGATATAATATTTCACAGCAGGGCCCGTTCCTGTGCCCACCGAGAGTAACTGTGAGGACTTATAGTGTTGTGGCACCAGCACCACAACCACCAAAGGTCAATTTTTCTACCACTGTTCAACAATGGCATGCAATTACAATTCTTGATATAATCGTTCACAGCAGGACGCTCCAGCGCCCACCAAGAGCCACTTTGAGGGCTTACAATGTTGTGGCAACACCAACACCTTGTTCCGCCATTTCTGCAGAGCATATAGGGCAGGCCCCTACTTTCAAACATCCAACTTACAAACGTCTCCTACTTGCAAACGGAAGGAGACAACAGGAAGTGAGATGAAAAAAGACGGACGGCAAAACAAATTATACAGGAGTGTATGTTTTCCAAAAAGCTTAAAAATATATTTTTTGCCTGGAGCTACACTTTAAAAATGTACCAGTTCAAAATTACAAACAGATTCTATTTAACACAACAAACCTACACAGTCCCTGTCTTGTTTGCACCACCTGTATACTGCTGTTCTGAGTATATAGGGCCTGGGGGCCCCACACCTTTCCTTTTTTTAATATGGGTACGGGGTTCCCCTTAATATCCGTACAAGACCCAAAGGGGCTGGTAATGGGCAGGGGGGGCTACCCATGCCATTTTTCTCAATGATTTTCATCCATATTGCCGGAACCAGATATTACATTAAAACCGCAAGCAGTTTTAAATTACTTTTTTTCCCGTTAAATGTCATTTTGTGCAGGGACTGTTCTAAACACGGGAAACACATGGCACTTCACAGGCATACTATAGACACCCCCCAGGTACTTTATTTAAAGGAATATTTCACTTTTTTTTCACTTTAATCGTCATTAACCAGTTCCCGACCAGCGCACGCCGATGTACGTCGGCAGAATGGCACGGGCAGGCATATTGGCATACAGGTACGTCCAATCTTCAATGCCACCACGCCATCGGTGGTGCGCTCGCGTGCTGGTTGGGACCCCCGTGGGCATACCCACGATCGTCTCACGGGAAGGCTGAATGGAGGAAATGCAGTGTAAACAACATTTCTCCATTCTGCCTAGCAACTAGTGACGCTGATCTCTGCTCCATGTGATTGGAGCAGAAATCAGTGTTCACTAAATGAAAGCCCAACCCCCCCACAGTTAGTAACACACCCCTAGGAACACTTAACCCCTACACTGCCACCCACTGGTTAACCCCTTCAGTGTCATTTACACAGGAATCACTGCATTTATATAGCAGTGATTACTGTATAAATGACAATGGTCCCAAAAATGTGTCAAAAATGTCCGATGTGTCCGCCATAATGTCGCAGTCACAATAAAAAAAAAAAAAAAAAAAAAAAAAAAAAAAATCGCTGATCACCGTCATTACTAGTAAAAAAAATAATAAAAAATGATTAATAAAAATGCCATAAAACTATCCCTATTATGTAAACGCTATAACTTTTGCGCAAACCAATCAATAATCGCTTATTGCGATTTTTTTTTACCAAAAATATGTAGAAGAATATGTATCGGCCTAAACTGAGGGAAAAAAAAATGTTTTTTTATATATTTTTGGGGGATATTTATTATAACAAAAAGTAAAAAATAATGCGTTTTTTTCAAAATTGTCGCTCTATTTTTGTTTATAGCGCAAAAAATAAAAACCGCAGGGGTGATCAAATACCACCAAAAAAAAATCTCTATTTGTGGGAAAAAAAATGGACGTCAATTTTGTTTGGGAGTCACGTCGCACGACCGCGCAATTGTCAGTTAAAGCGACACAGTGCCGAATCGCAAAAAGTGGTCTGGTCTTTGACCAGCAAAATGGTCCGGTCTGTAAGTGGTTAAAATCAGTGCTCCCGCAAAAACGGACATTTTTAAAAACATTTTAGGCATTGACCCATGTCCCCTGGGGGAGGAGCCAGGTCCCCAAACCCTTTTTAGGACAATATCTTGCATATTAGCCATTAAAATTAGCACTTTTTATTTCGAACGTTCGAGTCCCATAGACTTCAATGGGGTTCTAAAGTTCGCACTAATTTTTGGTCCATTCGAAAGTTCTGGTGCGAACCGAACCAGGGGGGCTCATCCCTAGTCAGCAGCTTTCCCAATATTTCCACTTTTTGATTTGTGGTGTAGCGCAGTCTTTTCCCCACATTTTCACATTTGTTACTTGGGCAGTTGTTACTAAACTTCCTCACATTACCCCATAATATTGGCACCTTCATCGTCTGTTATTATTGGATTGGAGATGCCTTGCACCATGTCCATAGTGGTGCATGGATTGCATTCTGCCATGCGCTGAGATCCCTATAGTAAATGGGGGATTATATGTCATATCATAAATGTGCGTTGCGCCTCACCGTGCGCCTCTTCTGATGGCGCGCGGCTTTTGTAAATCACCCCCAATATATATATATATATATATATATATATATATATATATATATATATGGTTTTAACTTCTGGCAATAAAAAACATGGTCAGTGCTCATCCTTTCCCACGCTACTAAAATTTGTTTTTTTGTTTTGGTCTTATTTCTTATCACCTTCTGCCCTAACATTTGCCAAAAAAAGCTGACAGAGGCTCTAACCTCCTGGTGACCTACACACAGCCCACCAACGCTCAGTGTTGTATTTATTACATGTTATATTATTTACCTGAGTATATTATAACCTGGGTTGTACTCATTACCTGTTATTCTGTGCAATTAAGCACTGGCCAAAACAGATCTGATTACCTCCTGAATTTATGTGAATGTCATAATTTCAGAGTCCTGATCTGTTGGGCCGGCCTCCTAAAATTACTCAGCTGTCCTAATTTGAGAGTCCTAGTCTGTTGTGGAGCTCTAGAGCCTGGTACACACAATGAGATTATCACATCATCCATTTTTTTGTTTTTGCATGCTACTCTCATATCGAAAATGAAGAGGATACTAAAATTACGAAAATTCTCGTACAAACGTTTTTGTGGTTGTCTCATTGGATAAAATGGATGAACTGTCGCGATCGACTCTCAAAAGTTGTGTACTAATGATCAGATTATCGTACGAACCCTTCGAAAATTTTATTTTTGTACAATTTTCTCATTGTGCATACAGGCCCTACCAGTGCACCTGTATAAATAAGAAAAGAAGGGTATGGGAACACAAAGAAATTCCTAAGGAATTTTTTTAAGGAGGAAAAAGACAAAATATAATTTATTAGAAAATTTCACATACAACACTAGCGAATTGATGACTAAATTAATACTATTAACCTCCACCATGTACATTTAAAAATATACAATTGTCTTAGGGACACAGGTGGCTACTACAAACAAACATACAGGGCCTCATGGACACCACCCCCCATTGATTTATCAAGGTTGCATCCTATTAGTGAAGGAAAAAGTAAACCTGCAATTTTGCTTAGAGCTAGAGCAGAGCTAGAAGTAACAGGATGCACCAGATCTGTGCATGTAGGCTCCAATTTAGAAACCTTGCAGTACTGGTGATCCCACTTGGCAAAATAAAGTGCTCAGACTTCATCCAAAGTTGAATCTATATAAGTTAGGTGTTCTGTGAGAACAGTATAATTCCCTTCATAAGATCACAAGCAATAAGTATAGTTACATAGTTACATAGTAGGTGAAGTTGAAAAAAGTCCATCAAGTCCAACCTATGTGTGTGATTATGTCAGTATTACCTTGTATATCCCTGTATGTTGTGGTTGTTCAGGTGCTTATCTAATAGTTTCTTGAAACTATCGATGCTCCCAGCTGAGAACACCACCTGTGGAAGGGAATTCCACATCCTTGCCACTTTTACAGTAAACAAACCCTCTACGTAGTTTAAGGTTGAACCTCTTTTCTTCTAATTTTAATGAGTGGCCACGGGTCTTGTTAAACTACCTTCAGCGAAAAAGTTTTATCCCAATTATGGGGTCACCAATAAGGTATAATTGTACTTCTGTCTCGGTCTGGTTCATGGTTTCTGACACTAGTCCCGGTGATTTATTAATGTTACGTTTCCCAAGTCTAATTTTAATTCTGTCCTCTGTTAACCATGGAGATGTTTCCTGTGATGTGTCATGAGGATAAATGCTGTAGTTTTGGTTACTGAAGCCCCCCGATTCCCTCGTGAAGACTGAGGAGAAGAATAAATTCAATACCTTCGCCATCTCCCCATCCTTTGTAACCAGATGTCCTTCCTCATTCTTTATGGGGCCAATATGATCTGTCCTTTTCTTACTGTTTACATTTCTTTGGGAATTTCTTGGGATTTTTTTTTGCTCTCCTCCGCTATGTGTCTTTCATGTTCTATCTTAGCCGCCATTATTGTACCCTTACTTTTCTTGTTGCATTCTTTATAAAGTCTGAATGCTGAGGATGATCCCTCAACTTTGTATTTTTTGAAGGCCTTCTCCTTTGCTTTTATATGCATTTTTACATTGGAGTTAAGTCATCCAGGACTTTTGTTCGCTCTTTTAAATGTATTACCCAATGGAATGCATTGGCTAATGCCTTTGTTTAGTATGCTCTTAATGCAAACCCATCTTTCCTCCATGTTCTTTGTTCCTAAGATTTTATCCCAATTTATGCCTTCTAGCAAGGTTCGTAGTTTAGGGAAGCTGTCTCTTTTGAAATTCAGTGTCTTTGTATTCCTCTTATGTTTCCTATTTGTGTGATTTATACTGAATTCAATTGACCTGTGATCGCTGTTACCTAAATTGCCCCATATTTCCACATCTGTTATCAAGTCTGTATTGTTGTTAATCAGTAGATCTAGTAACGCTTTATCTCTAGTTGGTGCGTCTACCATCTGACCCATAAAATTGTCCTGCAAGACCTTTAGGAATTGGCGAGCCTTAGATGAATGCGTGGTTCCCTCCGCCCAGTCTGTGTCTGGATAATTAAAATCCCCCATTATGATAATACTTCCCATCCTTGCTGCTAATCCAGTTTGTGATAGGAGATCTGTCTCCCCTTCCTCCCTCAAGTTAGGGGGCCTATAGCATACTCCCAGTATTATTTTCCCCTTTACTTCATCCCTTTGGAGCTCTACCTAAGGATTCCACCTCCTCCCTAGCTCCCTTAATGATGTCATCTCTCACATTCACTTGTTACAGTCACTTTATTACATTATTCTTGATATAGAGTTATACCCCTCCCCCTTTTTTACCCTCTCTATCCTTACAATAAAGGGTATACCCTTGAATGGTTGCCAGCCAGTCTCTGAAATTCCCACAAAATCCACATCCTCCTCGTACAACAGTATCTCTAGTGAACCCATCTTGTCCGCCAGGCTCCTGGCATTGGTGAACATGCCACAAAGTTTAGACCGGTCACATGTTATCCTCTTATTGGGTGTTCAGAGATTGCAACTAGGACTTGCTACTATACTTACCTTGGGTTTATGTTCTTTGGTCAACCTATCACTAATGCCCCCAATACTACCCTTTGGAATATGTTCCGCACTAACTATCTCTACCTCTGTACCCTCCCCCCGCCTAGTTTAAAAACACCTCTAACTTTTTGGCCATGTTCATTCCCAGCTGATCTGCACCCCCCTCATTTAGTCCATCCCTTCTATAGTACTGGTTATCGACTGAGAAGTCCACCCAGTCCTCCAGGAACCCAAACCCCTCCTTACAACACTTGTTTACTACCCTAATCTCTCTCTGCCTTTCTGGTGTGGCTCGATGTACCGGTAGTATTCCATTGATTTGATTCCCGAGAATACTACTTTGGAGGTCCTTTTCCTCAATTTAGCTCCCATGTCCCTAAAATTGTTCTTTAGGACACTTTATCTGCCTCTGACTTTGCCATTGGTGCCAACATGCACCATGACAGCCAGGTCTTCCCCCCAAACGACGTCACATATGACAAAACGTAAGTAGGGTGGTCTCGACCTGTTGATGCCATCATGTGACAGAAACTATTGGGCACTCGTTTTGCCAGCCGGCACTTAACGCTGTTTTTATCTATTCGAATGTGAGTATGTTATTCATTTTTTAATAAAACGGTATCTATGTGGATTTACACTATGGGAGTTTTTCTTGTATGTATTCCCTGAGTGATCCTGCCAGTGGAGGTCGTTTTAGAGGGGTCTGTTGCTGTTCCATTCCGATGGTCTATGCAGGAGTTCTAATGACATGTGTTATAAGCTTGGACTCTTTTGTGGTCTGGTAAGCACGCATTCAGATTGTTAATCAGCACATTGGTGGTGGAGGAAGTCTGTCTTTATACTGAATCTCTTTGGAAGAATCATTTTCAACCCTACGGACTGCTTGCACTCCTCTCTTTTTCTGGAGCACTTTATTGAGCACATTAATGTATTAATGCAATTTTATGGATTGCTGCACGTTTTTCTTCTGAAGCACTTTATTGTGTTTATTTATTTATTTGATATCTTATAATGAATTAATTTATTCATTCATTTATTTGACATTTCACATTGGGATTGGAAGTATTCTCATTAGTATCAATTATATACATTTGTAATTTTTGTTTTAATTAAGTTATTTATGTAACACTAATCACATGGGGTTTATAGGGATTATTCTTTGCCGATATTTTCTTTGCTGTGTATAGGAACCATTACTGGAGATCCTAGGTCCATGTTAGTGTATATGCAAATTATCTGTTAGGTAAAATTTGTGGGATAGCGCAGTTATATTTTTTGTTTTTTGTTTTAAGGTCACATGTTATCCTCTTATTGGATGTTCTGAGATTGCAACTAGGATTTGCTACTATACTTACCTTGGGTTTATGTTCTTTGGTCAACCTATCACTAATGTCCCCAATACTACCCTTTGGAATATGTTCCGCACTAACCTTCTCTACCTCTGTACCCTCCCCCCGCCTAGTTTAAAAACACCTCTAACTTTTTGCCCATGTTCATTCCCAGCTGATCTGCACCCTCCTCATTTAGGTGCAGTCCATCCCTTCTATAGTACTGGTTATCGACTGAGAAGTCCGTCCAGTCCTTCAGGAACCCAAACCCCTCCTTATTACACTTGTTTACTTCCCTAATCTCTCTCTGCCTTTCTGGTGTGGCTCGATGTACCGGTAGTATTCCATTGATTTGATTGCTGAGAATACTACTTTGCAGGTCCTTTTCCTCAATTTAGCTCCCAAGTCCCTAAAATTGTTCTTTAGGACACTTTATCTGCCTCTGACTTTGCCATTGGTGCCAACATGCACCATGACAGCTAAGTCTTCCCCAGCCCCTCCAAGTATTCTTCCACAAGATCTGCAATGTGCCGAATCCGATTGACCAGTAGACAACATACAGTTTGGCACTTCAGATCTTTGTTATAGATTGGCCTCTCTGTCCTTCTGAGAATTGAGTCCCCTACCACCAGAATCTGTCTTTCCTTTCCCTTCGCCCCCCCCCCCCCCCATTCTCACTGGAGGAGGAGTTCTTCCACTGGCAGCTAGGAGAGTCCCTCAGATCCAGCAGTGCTGGTCCCTGACTGGTTTCACCAATGCCACTCAATAGAGCATCCCTGGCACTCCCCCCTCTACCCTTCCTGACTGTCACTACTCTTTTCTGGTGCCTGCACCTCTTTGTCTCCACCCGCCTCTGTGCTGGCACCTGCCATGTATGTTCCTGGCTCTCTTTTAGTATGGAGAGACTTCTCAGCGCTGAGAGTTGCTTTCCCAGATTCAGAACCTGGGCTTTCAGGGAAACAATGTTCTTACATTTTGCACAGCAGTATTCACCCTTAATCGCATGATCAAGGAATGCATACATGCCGCAAGATGTACGAGTCTCCTCTCCACACCCGCCTGGCATCGTAGCTATTAATTTAATGAGGATTGGGCATTATACCCTGTCCAAATTACCTAACAACTAGCTTTCTGACACTAACTCGACAAGACAATACACAGGCACTCAACAAGACATTACACAGGTACCCGCAGACCTACATGCACTCGCAGACCTACGTGCAGACCTACGTGCACTCGCAAACCTACGTGCACCCGCAGACCTACGTGCACCCGCAATACACAAGTACTAATGATCCACACACTACTCAGACAACACTCGGGTACACACACTACACAGGTACTATGACCCCTGTTATAACCTCCTGTTTTAAACTCAGATTTTTAACTCATTACTTAGTCCAGTTCCACTAACTCTGGTTTTTAAATCATAATTTAATCCAGTTCCACTAACTCTAGTTTTTAACTCATCACTTAGTCCAGTTCCATAAAATCTGTTTTTTAACTCATCACTTTGTCCAATTCCACTTGGACAGAGTTCCAGCAGGCTCACAATGAGTACTACACAAGGTTATATAGGCCTCAAGCACATGTGACCAATTAACCACTCCCCTTAATTAGTAGGCTGAAGGAAGCAAAGAAAAATAAATAAATACATATTTTTTTAAAAGCTGTTTAAAAAGCGTCAGAGAAAAGGTGTTAAAAAGCTACAAAGGAAAAGCCCCAAAGAGAACCTAAAAATGTAACCCAGCAATCACCAGCAGTCAAAAAGCAAAACTTGCTCACGCTCTACTCAAGGTCCCCACTGTTTAGCTTCCAACCAACAGTCTGGCAATTTCAGATGTGCTCTACACAAGGTTATATAGGCCTCAAGCACCTGTGACCAATTAACCACTCCCCTTAATTAGTAGGCTGAAGGAAACAAAGAAAAATAAAAAATAAAAAAATAAAGCAGTTTAAAAAGTGTCAGAAAAAAGCCACTTCAGCCCCGGACCATTTTGCAGGCTGAAGACCAGACCACTTATGGCGATTCGGCACTGCGTCGCTTTAACTCACAATTATGACGTGGCTCCCAAACATTTTTTACGTCTTTTTTCCCCCCACAAATAGAGCTTTCTTTTGATGGTATTTGATTACCCCTGCGGTTTTTATTTTTTGCGCAATAAACAAAAAAAGAACGACAATTGAAAAAAATATATTTTTTTTACATTTTGCTATAATAAATATCCCCCAAAAATATATACAAAAACTTTTTTCCTCAGTTTAGGGCAATATGTATTCTTCTACATATTTTTGTAAAAAAAAAAAATTTCAATAAGCGATTATTGATTGGTTTGCGCAAAAGTTATAGCGTTTACAAAATAGGGGATAGTTTTATGGCATTTTTATTAATATTTTTTTTTACTAGTAATGGTGGCGATCAGCGATTTTTATCGTGACTGCGACATTATGGCAGACACATCAGACATTTTTGACACATTTTTGGGGCCATTGTCATTTATACAGCAATCAGTGCTATACAAATGCACTGATTCCTGTGTAAATGACACTGACAGTGAAGGGGTTAACCACTAGGTGGCAGTGTAGGGGTTAAGTGTGTCTTAGGGGCGTGTTTCTAACTGTGGGGGGCATGGCTCCCATCACACAGAGCAGAGATCAGTGACACTATGCAGAACAGGGAGATACTTGTTTACATTAGCATCTCCCCATTCTTCCTCCCCCTGAGGTGATTGCAAGTATCCCCGCGACTATTGAGTCCTCGACTCACGCCCCTGCGATCGGACCCACGGAAGTTCTGACCGGCGCGCGCGCGTGCCGCTGGTGGCGCTTTGGCACGGCAGCAAATTTAAAGGGATGTACCTGTACGCCCATTTGCCTGTCCGTGCCATTCTGCCAACGTACATCAACGTGCATCGGTCGGCATGTGGTTAAAAAGCTACAAGGAAAATCCCCAAAAAGAACCTAAAAATGCAACCCAGTAATCACCAGCAGTCAAACAACAAACCTTGTTCGCTCTCCATTCAAGGTCCCCACTGTTTAGCTTCCAACCGGCAGTCTGGCAATTTCAGATGTGCTCTACACAAGGTTATATAGGCCTGAAGCACCTGTGACCAATTAATCACTCCCCTTAATTAGTAGGCTGAAGGAAGCAAAGAAAAAAATAAAATAAAATAAAAATAAAAAGAAAGCTGTTTAAAAAGTGTCAGAAAAAAGTGTTAAAAAGCTACAAGGAAAAGTCCCAAAAAGAACCTAAAAATGCAACCCAGTAATCACCAGCAGTCAAAAAGCAAAACTTGTTCACTCTCCATTCAAGGTCCCCACTGTTTAGCTTCCAACCAGCAGTCTGGCTGGTCCCACAGGTACATTAGTTTCTTCTGGATTTGAATTCAAGTAAACAAAGCACTCAGTGGACACAGGTTCCCTCTGGGCATTAACAACATATGTCTATAATTCTCTATTATCTATAATTTTTAAATAGTAGCAGCTCAAGACAGGCTAGTGAATTCCATCCACTGCAGGTAAGGGTATAGATATTTAAATCACTTGACATTGAAGGACCTAACCCCCAGTCCCTTAAAACAACTGTTAAACATAACTCTAACCAGGGCTGGTGCAAGGACTTTTAACACCCTAGGCAAAACCTAATTTTGCCGCCCCCCAGCTCAACCCCCGATCCCAACCCCATTGCCCTGCCCATGTACACCCCACCTTTTTAATGAGGGGACCAGGCCACACCAGAGGTTTTTGTGTGTGTAAGGGATGCATTTTGTGTTTCGGTGTCTGTGTGTGACTGTAAGGGATGCCCATCAATGCCACTTCACCAATGCCAATCAATGCAGCCTCACCTGTGCCCAACAAATTCAGGCAGTTTCACCAGCGCCCATCAAAGGCAGCCTCACCTGTGTCCATCAAATGCAGGCAGCCCCATCAGCACCCACCAAACGCAGTCTCACCAGCGCCCATCAAACGTAGCCTCACCTGTACCCATCAAATACAGCCTCACTCACCTTTGCCCATTAATGCCAATTCACCTGTGCCCATCAAACGCAGTGACACCCATGCCCATTAATGCTCCTTTACCTGTGCCCCTCAAATAGTTTCATATGTGCCCATCAAATAGTCTCATCTGAGTCCATCAAATACAGTCTCAGCTGTGCCAATCAATGCTGCTTCACCACTGCCAATGCAGCCTCACGGGGGGCTCGGTACATACTTGGCATTTTGGCAAATCATTGAATATAAATACATATACACACATAACATTTGCAAATTGCATGTCATTGTCAATATATACAATATCATTATTATCTAAGACAGCAACAGTGTTTACTCACCACACACTAGGTGATGGTATTGGGCTCAGCAAACTTGTATCTGAGGACATGAACCTGTCTAAAATTCATGTGTACGCATGTACCTGCCTCTGTCTGTGCCTCTTCCAGGCTCTGCCAGGCGCCATGCTATGCTCTCCACTCCAGTGTGACACGGCCAGTCCAGGAGAGCGTCTTCGGGGGAGGGGGTTTGTAGTCATTGGACACACACGTCAGAGCGGAGAGCGTGGGATGGGCTGGTGCTGCTGGACACATGTCACTGTTACTCAGAACTACTCAGAACTATCTCTGCTCTGAGTCAGAGCGCAGAGCGGAGAGCGGGCTGGGGGGTGGGATGGCCGCTGAAAACTTGTCAGGTGGGGGGATGTGCTGGACAGTGTGAACACATATTATGTCACTGATGTGTCAGCGCGGAGACCGGGGGGGTGGGGCGTAGACCGGGGACCTGGGGCGCTGCTTCACACATGTCAGAGGCTCAGAGCGGCTGCCTGGTGTATAGTGCAAGCTCTATGGACAGTGCGGGAGTAGGATAACCAGCGGCCGGCCGCCCTAGGTGGCAGTGCGCCCTAGGCGGCTGCCTAGTCCGCCTAGTGGTAGCACCGGCCCTGACTCTAACCCCTCCAAATCCCCCCACAAATGACGTGACAAGATTTTGGAGTAAATGGCCTTGACAGTCTTTTATTAACAATTATCGTAAAATGAATAAATAACATTTTAAATAACCGTTACCAACTTTTATGTACTTTTTGGGGTCTTTGAGAGAAACAACACACCACTAGTCACTGCAACCAACTTCTTTTAAACTTTAGACCTCTAGTTGCAGCCCCCCAACTCAGAGACGGCACTGAACCTTCGTAGTGACCTACCTTTTTCCCCTTTCTGGTTAACCCCTCGTTAACCGGAAGGTATCTGAGAATCCCTCGTTAACTGGAAGGTATCTGAGAACCCCATACCACAGATGGGTACCAACCATGTTATACATATAACATCCATCTTCTCCTCCTCCAAAGACCCAATGCTGCCAGGCTGTCCTGACAGACCACCTTTTCCTAAACCAAAAAACTAAGGGAGGTTGGTGGGAATCTTCAGCTCCGCCGCTCACGAGTGACATAATTCCCCTTCCTCCTTGTTCTTCCGGCATCCAAGTGCCTCCCTGCTCTGGCCCCTCCCCTTTTCTTAAAGGGGACAACTTTTTATTTTCTGCAAGCATGACTGTGAAGTCCACACTGTCATGCTGTCCCTGCGCTTATCCCCTTACACTCCGGGACTCCCTTGACATTAAAGGGCCTAGCTCCCAGTCCCTTAAAACACACTTTATACATAACTCTAACCCCTCTAAAGCCCCCCACAAATGACGTGACAAGATTTTGGAGTAAATGGCCTTGACAGACTTTTATTAACAATTATCATAAAATTAATAAATAACATGTTAAATAACTGTTACCAACTTTTATGTACTTTTTGGGGTCTTCTGTCCACCTTCTTAGCTGACCAAACCCACCGCCAAGATGTCCTGCCCACCATATCTGACCAAACAATGGCCATCTCGGGAAAAACAGACCGTAAATGCAAAAAATCAAATTTTATGTCCCATATGAGGTCCCGCATAGGCCCGGCCTCAGCTCATCTGGCCCCCCAGTAAACAAAGGAGTAACCCAGGATCCAAACTAGGCAAACCTCTCCACCTGTGAACAAGAAAAATAACAAAACAGTAAGCTCCCCACCAATACCCCAATACAGTAAAACCCCCAAAAAATGCGAGACCTAATTCTGTATCAAATGTGGGCGAATATATAGCTTAAATCTGTCTGAGTCCCACCTGCCAATTCGCTTAACTGCTCCTTGACTAAGATCAGCCCTGGAAGCCTCTGTGGCCACCCCTATTCGGAAAGAATGGGAAGCGTAACTTTTTGGGCCGTGGCCAGCCATTGTCAAACATTTTCAAAATACTGCTATGAACTGGAACCTTGACAATGATGACCCGTCCTTGAGTATCAGAAATGAGCCTATCACACCAGGACGCATGTCCCGGAAAGATTCCACCACTTTCACCAGGCAAATTTGTGACTCCGTAACCCAAAACACTTCAAGTTGCATGCCCTTACCGATCTGATCAGTTTTTGACCGTCTTACCCACATTCTGACTGAATCCTACAAGATTTTTACATCCCCCACTAACAGCCCCCCTTGAGCCTGTTTTGAAGGGCTGACTAGCTCGCTTATCCGTAACGACCCAAAGAAAGCCAGTGCAAAGGCCGCACGGAATAGAGCACATTCATACTCTGAGCGGCAAACTTTACTCAAACACGATAATAAAATGTGTAGCATGTCAAACAAAACTGGGTGGCGCTCATCCCTCTTCTTATGTGCTTTCCTGTACCCCTTTACCACTTGTTTTACCCAGAAATCTGTTGTATAGTCCCATTGTCCTTGTAATTTGTCTTTGTAATTTGAAAAGAAAGGCCAAACCTACCAACTTCCAATCAATAGCAGCTGCCAAGATACCCTTCTCCAATCCCAGATTAATAAAGTAGAGGACTACGTGGACTACCTCTCGACCCTCGGGGGTGATCTCAAGACTGTGTAAGCATGCTAACCATTCTTGCCATACCTTGGAGTAGGCATTCCAAGTAGTCATTCTCACGGAGCATTGAATCGACCTTGCTGCGTTCCCAAGGCAATGTTCCACATCCAGTCAGGACAGGTGACCCTGGGTTGCTCCGTGTCTGGTGCAAACTCCCAGAACCTATGCTACTGAAAACGAGACAAAGTGTCAGCCAAGGTGTTATCAACCTCTGGTAAGTGCACAGCATAAACGAAAGCATTCAATTGCAAACAGTGCAGTACCAAGTGTCGCAGCAACCTGACCACTGGCAACTGTATTAAGTGACTAATGTTACTGTAACGTATAGAACATCACCATAAAAATAGATGCTATGCCATATAATTCATCAACATATCAAAAAAATATATATATAAATAAATAAATACTAATTAAATAAATGAATAAATATCATGCGGATATGCTGACATCGTGGTCATCTTTACCCCTCTCTTGGTTCGGGAGGATATCGGCCGTCAGAATGGCATATCTCCCGAAGCTACTATATTACTTTCGGGTCCTCCCAATCCCGATTCCTCCACACATCCTCAATATTCACCAGCGTAGGGTCCTACAATTTATCTGGGGCTCATCCCGCCCCCGTATCAATAGACAAATCATGTTCGCTAAGAGAGCGAATGGAGGCCTGGCAGTCCCGAATCTAAGAGACTACTATATAGCAGCCACCATAGCACCCCTCTCTCATCCCCACGAGACGTATCGGCTCCCTTTGTGGGCTACTATCGACCTACTCGACGTGGACCCCATCCCCATTTCCTCCTTACCCTGGCTCCCGCCAAAACTCCGCCCCACGATTACGGGGCCCTGCATGCTCCACACTTTGAGAGTTTGGGACTCAGTGAAGTATTCAGCAGGGTTGGCATCTTCCCATCTCCCGCTGCTGTGACTCCTTCGTTGCCCCCTTTTCCCCCCGGGTCTTGATAACTCTGCACAGTTTAAATGGTGGACCCTCAATTGCTTCGTAGACGTTCATTCCTTACTTTTTTTTTTGGTTCAAAAGACAATTTTATTGAGCATTATGAACAGGATATAGTCACGAAAACGCAGTGCAACAGGCACTATGCAAACAAACTTGTGCATTTTACAGACAGGTACAGTAAATATACGAAAATGTTTTGCAACAAAAAATGTGTGATACAGAGATCCGCAGAGGAACCTAAAGGGTATACAGTGTGGGGAATAGTCCCTTGAAAAGACATAAAGACATACAGCACAGAGGTCAGCTAAGTCACGTCATTGCAGGTAGAGGCATTCTCCAACCATCTATCCCATATTTTGTTGTATTTATGGGGACAACCCCTATGAGCGTACAACAGCTTCTTGAGGGGAAGCGTGTCATTGATCGCCCTAATCCATTGCTGTAGCGTGGGGGGACGCCCTCTCAACCATGTCCTAGCAATCTGCATCCTAGCCAAAAACAAGGTCTCCTGTAAAAAAATGTTGAGGTATTTCTCACTGTCGGGTAAAGAGAGGAGCCCCAGTATACACTGTCGGGGGGACAGGGACACCGGGGAGCCCATGCGGTCGTGAAGAAATCGGACCACCTGTGCCCAGTATCCCTGTATAATCGGGCAGGCCCACAATAGGTGGTAAAAGGATGCAGTCGGGGAGTCACAGCGGGGACAGTTGGGGTCTAAATCAGGTCTGTATTTAGCTATGCGTTGAGGCGTAAGATAGGACCTGTGCAGAATATAGAGGTGGGTGAGGCGGTCCGGGAGCCTAGGTGACATGAGCCTGTGATTCGCCAGGGCTTCATCCCAATCCGCGTCCGACACCGCACCCAAATCACCCTCCCACCGAGAGCGCACCTGATAGGCTACGCTCAGGGCAGTGGGGGATATCAGATACGCGTACAGCTGCGAGATCAATTGCCGATGGTCGTCACCCAGCACCAGGTCAACCACAGCTGGCGTCTCAACCCTTGGGATACTCCCAGTAAACTGGGCTTGAAGCGCGTGTCGGAGTTGGAGATAGCGAAACAACATGTGGTTGGGCAGGGCGTAGGTATCCTTGAGGGCCTGAAAGGATCTGACCATCCCATGGGAGACCACCTGTGACAGATAAATAACACCCTTATGCACCCATAGCCCGGGGTCCGGGACAAGGGCCAGTTCTGGTAGCTCGGGATTATTCCACAGAGGTGTGTGAGAGTGAGGAGAGAGGGCCTGTCCAAGGCGCATAGTAAGCTGCCAGATTCTACAATGATGGGAGAGGAGGAGGTGTCCGTCGTTAGGGAGGGGCGGAAGGCGGGAGCTACTAAACAGCAGTTGGAAAGGGTGAAACAAAGGGCCTGGGGCCCGTGAGCACACTAGGGTGGTATAGCGGGCTCTGTCCGTTTGATTGAAGTGAAAAAAGTGGGATAGTTGAGAGGCTATGTAATAGAGTTGGAGATCGGGCAGGGCGGCTCCCCCCAGGGTTGACGGACATTTTAAGACCCGCCACGACAACTTGTGTCGAGACGAGCCCCAAACAAATGTGTTAAGGATAGACTCCATAGCTTTAAATAGGCGGGGAGGGAGGTACAGCGGTGCCTGCCAGAATACATAAAGCAGCTTGGGAAGGATAATCATCTTAACCAAATTTATTCGGCCCATCACTCCAAGGGGGAGACGAGACCAGACTTGAGTTTTGGATTTTAGAACGTCAAATAGGGGTTCAACATTAAGGACGAGATAGTCGGAAAGGGACCTGGAGATGTGTACACCGAGATATTTAATGGAGTCAGTTCTAGCAAGTGGGAGCGCTGCCTGTTCAGCGGTGGGGGGCCCCAAATCTAGCGGGAGTATTTGAGATTTGGACCAGTTAATCTGGAGCCCAGAGAAGGCTCCAAAGGCCGTAATGAGACGCAGGGCTGTCTGCAATGAGGGACCAGCATCAGCTAAATACAACAGCATATCGTCTGCATATAGGCTGATCACCTCATGCAGATCACCACAGCGAAGACCCCTAATGTCTGGGTGAGACCTAAGGGCTATGGCCAGGGGCTCTACAGCCAAGGCGTACAGCAGCGGGGAGATGGGGCAGCCCTGACGGGTCCCCCTGGAGAGGGCAAATGAGGGAGAAATCCTACCATTCACTTGAATACGTGCCGTGGGGGCGTAATATAGGAGCTGGATCCACTTAATAAACTTGGGGCCTATTCCGAATCTGCGGAGGCACTCCCAGAGGTAACGCCACTCCACAGAGTCAAACGCCTTGGCGGCGTCCAGGCTGACCACAACCCTGGATCCAATATCAGCGTGCTGGGCCTGGAGGTTCATGTGGAGCCGCCGCAGGTTAAAGGCCGTGTTTCTTTGGGGCATGAACCCAGTCTGGTCCGGATGTATAAGGGAGTGGATCACTTTGTTTAGTCGTAGGGCAAGGACTTTGGCCAAAATTTTAACGTCCAGTTGGAGTAAGGATATGGGTCGGTATGAGTCGGGTAATTGCGGGTCTTTGCCGGGTTTGGGTATGAGGACTATGCGGGCCTCGCCCATAGATCTGGGGAGAATGCCGGTGTCGAATATATGCGAGTACAGTTTAGCCAATTGGGGGATTAAAATTTCGCTGAATTGGGTGTAAAACTCCAGAGGCAAACCGTCAGAGCCGGGGGTCTTGGACGTTGGGAGCTGCGACAGGGCTTCCATAATACAGTCAGTGGTGATAGGAGTCTCAAGTTGAGCTTTTTGCGAAGGGGTGAGGGAGGGGAAGGGAACGTCACCAAGAAAAGTGGTAAGTTCGTCCTGGGTGTAACATGCAGCGGAGGAGTACAGGCCCGAGTAGAAGGACCCAAACTCCTCCGCCACCTGGTCGGGGTCCACAACCACCGCACCAGACACAGTTCTCAGGGACACCACCACTGGAGGCCGATGGTCAAGATGGGCCATGTAGGCCAACAACTTGCCCGCACGTTCGCCTTGTTCAAACAGGCGTTGTTTGTTGAAAAAAATACCCTGCTTGGCCTTCTCATGGTGAAGTTGGTCTGTGAGCCTAACCTGCAATTTCAACAAAGAGGCGTTAGTCACCGAAGGATCAGCCTGAAAGGCCACCTCAAGAGCACGCACTCGCTCCTCCGCCTGCCTCAGCAGGCGCTTAGAGGAAGCCTTATGTCTAGATATACGCATGGTGAGGATCATGCGGGCATGCATCTTGAAGGCCTCCCAGACGGAACCGAACGATGTGGAGCCGGCGTTTATGTGGAAGAAATGTTCCCACTCACGCTGGACAGAGTCCAAGTCTGGCAAGACATTGAGCCAGAAAGGGTTGAGTTTCCAGTCTCGGGGCCCAAGGGGTGTTGGCAGCCGCAACTTGATCCAGTATGGGGAGTGGTCGGATAGCACCCTAGCTTCAAATCCTACGTCAAGAAGTTGGGGAAGGAGATGGGGCGAGAGTAGTATAAGGTCAATGCGGGACAGGGCCGATCTAGAGGGAGTGTAGCATGAAAAGTGAGTCGATGTAGGGTGCCTGTGTCTCCACGTGTCTGTGAGGGCGAACTCCGCAATAAACCTCCCAAACCGCGTGACACCCGAAGGTGGGGGCGAGGAGACAAGGGGGCTCAGCCGGTCAAGTGAGGGGCTCACAACCATGTTAAAATCCCCCGCCCAGACAGCCGGGACCTGGGGGTAGCGAGCCATAAATGCGACACCTTGTTGCAGTGCTGCAAAGGCAAAGGGTGGGGGAATATAAAATGCGAGAATGAGAAGCTCCAAGCCCCCTATAGTGGCATATAGAAATAAGAAGCGTCCCTGGGGGTCCGACTGCAAGTAATGCAGCTGTAATTGAACAGTCTTGGCTACCAAGACCGCGACCCCCCGGGAGTTCGTGGTATGCGGAGCCTGGTACAGCCAGCCCACCCACGGTTTTTTAAGGCACAACTGTTTCTGTCCCGCCAGGTGGGTCTCCACCAAGATCGAGACGTCCGCCCTTTGGGACTTGACGTGGGACAAAATTGCGGCCCTCTTAGCCCTGTCACCCAGACCTCTGACATTCCATGTCAGAAGTTTAAGAGACGCCATAACATAGGTAGATGCCGTAACAACAGGTATATCCCCCCAGTACCATGAACACACATATTCTTAGTAAAGTCCATCCCATCCAGTGCGGACCCAGCTCCAGCCATCCGGGGCCAGCGCCAACATGGCGCATAGCAGGGGAGGGCACAGACGCCACAGAGACGCCTGGCAACATGGGTAGACACCGTCGGGAGGGCAGAAATACAATATATAGCATAGCGATAAACCAGTTGCAAACAATAATGTAAGGCAGCAAAATGCACAGAAAAATAATAAACAAAAATACTGCATTAACTCTGGACCGACTAAGCAGGTTCAACGCTCCAACCTCCTCCGATGGCAGAGGGGCAGAGGCCGGCCAGGGAAACTGAAGCTTAGGGGTGCTGGGCAATCGCGGCATACACGCCAGCGTCCTGGAATCAGCCACAGCAAGAGGGGCGAACAAACTGAAGGGCATACAATAGTCTCAGGAGGGATCAACCAGACCCACATCAGACGTGCAGGCAGGAGCCGCTCGAGGCATGCACAAACGGTTCGTGTTGAACAATGTTATATTGGGACGTGCTGCACCCGCACAAGAGTGCAGAAGCGCTGGAAAGCCAAGAAGAGCACCGGGAGAGGAAGGGCAACAAAAAGGGGGAGCACAGGTAGCTCACTCACATGTCCCAACGGCGTGTATAGTCCAGGGGTCAAACAAGGTCGGTGTGAACGATCGTTCCAGATAGCATGTAGCAAGGATCAGGCCGGGCCAGCCCCCCCACGGCGCTCCATCCAGGAAAAGACAGCCTGCGGATCGTCAAAGAAGTGTGTTTTGCCTTCGCTGGTCACACGGAGACAGGCCGGAAAGAGCATTGCATATGGCAGGTGGAGCACGCGGAGCTGGCGCTTCGTCTCAATAAACTTAGCCCTCTTTTTCTGCACCTCCGCGGAGAAATCCGGGTACACCGCCACGGTCCCGTTGTCAATCGGTATGTTGCCCCGCTCCCGGGTAAGCCGAAGGATAGTGTCACGGTCGCGGTAATTAAGAAACTTGGCGATGAGAGTCCGAGGCGGGGCCCCCGCCGGAGGCGGCTTGGCAGCAAGACGATGAGCGCGCTCCACCACAAATGAGGAGGAGAACGCCTCACGACCATAAGTCCGGATTAGGAGATTCTCAAGATAAGTGGGGGGATCAGCACCCTCACATCTCTCA
The DNA here is from genome assembly GCF_037356315.1 of Lithobates pipiens. Taxonomy (NCBI): domain Eukaryota; kingdom Metazoa; phylum Chordata; class Amphibia; order Anura; family Ranidae; genus Lithobates; species Lithobates pipiens. The sequence continues at coordinate 228,491,565 of NW_027507784.1, forward strand.
GGCAGACCCACAAAACGAAGATTGCACCTCCGGAGACGGTTCTCCATATCGTCCTGTTTGGAGAGGATATTGTTCAGCTGGTACTGTAGTTGCTCAGTGGTGACCTGGAGAGGATGCAGGCCATCTTCCACCTGGCCGACCCGCCGCTCAGTCTCTGACACCCGCTCCCGGAGTTTGTGCATGTCCTGTCTAATTAAGGATATGTCGACCTTCACTTCTTCAATCCTGGAGGTGAGGGTCGATTGACAGAGGGCGATAGCCTCTAGCACGCGGGCGGTATCGTTTGCAGGGTGGTCGTCTGCCTCGAGGCACGGGCCGGCGCCATCTTCCTCGGGAGGGCCGCGCTCGTCGCGGCGGTATTTATCCAGCTTAGCAGCGGCACCTGAGCGCTTAGAGGGTGACATGGTGGATGGCAGGGTTGCCCCAGACCGATGTGACATCCAAAACTGGCAGAAAGGTTCTCAGGATCGGAGAAAAGGATAGGCCTCGAGCGGAGCTCCTACACAACGCGTCCTACTCCATGTAGCACCAGACCACGCCCCCACGTTCATTCCTTACTTACTCCTACTAGAATACTACCATTTGCAGCCTTGCGCTCGTCTCACGATATACCCTTAAGGGAGTATTTTAGATATCTCCAGATTCATCACTTCCTGCAAAGCCTCATCAAGTCCCAGGACGCCCCATACAGGTTGTCACCGTTCGAGAGCATCTGCAGATCCAGGCCTCACTCTCCTGGTCTGATTTCCTTAATATATTCAGCCTTGATCACCGGGAAGAAACCCCCGGTGCGATCCTATCACCTGCAGTGGGAGAGGGACCTGGGGAAACAGCTAGATCCGGAGGATTGGCAGGCAATGACCCTAACCTTGTCAAAATGCTCCTGCAATGTCACGATCCTAGAGAACGCCTACAAGGTCCTATACCGGTGGTATTACACCCCGACACGCCTAGCCCGCTTTGTTCCCACCTGCTCCCCTCTCTGTTTCAGGGGGTGTGACCAGGAGGGTACAATGGCCCACATTTGGTGGATGTGCCCGAAGGTGTGCAGATTATGGGTCAGGGTTTACGCATTACTCCGCAGTTTACTCCGGGTGAACCTAAAAAGGGATCCTTTCGAGGCTCTTCTCGGGAAAGCGATACCAGAACTACTACGCTCCGAACGGCAGTTGGCACAGCATCTTTTTACCGCAACTAAGCTGACTATAGCGCGAGCATGGAGAACCCCGGCCCTCAGCTTTGAGGCAGTCAAAAACCGTCTGAATGATGTCATGGTCAATGAAAAACTGTCTTCTGTTCTCTCTGACACTCATACCAAATTTCTTAGAGTCTGGCAACCCTGGATAGAGTATCACCATTCTCCCAGATTCGAAACCACCTTGCTGTCGGTGTAGGAGCCCGGTGAGGCACACCCCGTGGGCCCATCCCCCCCTCCTCTTTCTGACTTCCCTCTCTTCCCTCCAGACCCCCCTATTCCTCTGTGCCACTCTACACCTTCTTTCCCCTCCAATCTCCTCTTGTCCCTTAACTTTCCCCCTCCTTCCTTCCCTCCTTTTTTTCATCCTTCAACTACGCTAGATATGATCACCATAGGCTTCAGGCATTCTCCAGGCCGTGTTTGTGTTGCATATCTGTGAAACCCAGGGTCTGTTTTGATCCAGGGAATGTGTACAATGTTACCTGGAAATTTACTTTAATTGTACTGGACTGAAACTTCTTGTACCGACATCCCACTGTAAGCCTATTGTACTGACCCATAATCTTGTTACAATAAAAACTTTTGTAAAAGAATAAATATCATGCACAACTCATAGATAATCTTGTAAAAATGATGGAAGTGATAAAGGTGAATAAAATATCTGAACAATATACAAATTAATAAATATTTAAATAGTGAGTAAAAAATAAAAATAAGATAATCAAAATTCATAAATATCTGAATAATAGGTGAATATGAATCAAAATAATAAATATTAAAATAATGAGTGAATATATATTAATCGAATAAACTAAAATATGACAGTGATTGAATAGATGATGCTAAATTAATAAATATTTAAATAAGTGAATATATATTATTAAAATTAATAAATAATACTAAAATATGACAGTGATTAGATAAATAATATTAAATTATGACAGTGATAAAACACAGTAAAGAAAACACTGATGCAACCAAAAAAGTGCCCAAAGCCAAAAGTGCAATAGTCCACTCGAAGGTATGTTGAATGAGAAGAGTGACTCCTTGGGTAGATATCGAGACAACGTGCAATCCTCCTTCACCAACACACTGTGCTGATCACCAATACAAATGCACGCTTACCAGAAGAAAGCATGTAAAAGCTCATAACGTATGCCACTTAATCTGCAGGATGGATAACAAATTCACCACCAAATATAACTGGAGCTTCTCCCGGAAGAAAACAGAAGTAAAAAAACAGCGAAAGCCATGAGTTGTGCATGATATTTATTCATTTATTTAATTAGTATTTATTTATTTATATAATTTTTTCATATGTTGATGAATTATATGACATAGCATCTATTTTTATGGTGATGTTCTATACGTTGCAATAACATTAGTCACTTAATACAGTTGGGTGGGAGTAGTTAGATAGCACAGCTACACTTTTTTATGTATTGACCTTTTTTGATGTTTATCACATCTTAGTAACTGCAGCTCCTGGGATTTAGGGTATTTTGTTTTTTCTAGTTTTAAAGCGCAGTATTTTCCCATTTTTTGCAACTGTAACTTGCGTCTTCCATTTGTCCCAAGCACTTCTGCCTTGGGATTGTCCAGCTTGTCTGTCGGCAATCAGCACTCCATCCCAATTGAGTCCAGTTCAATTCCAAGGAAAACAATGGTTGACGAGGGGCCCTCTGTTTTTTCCGGAGCTAGCGGGACCCCTGAAATGTTCCGCTATATGTTGCAACATCCCCAACAGGATGGTACAAATGTTGGAACCCGGTGGGCCAACACATAGGAAGTCATCCAGAATGACCGAATTGATCCCTGAGACGTCCCGTACTACCCATTCCAAAAAGGAGCTAAACGTTTCGAAGAAAGCACATGATTGACCTCTTTCCTGAATAGGGAAAGAGGTCAAGTATTGAAGCAGGGCCAGACGCAAGTTCTGTGCTAAGGGTGGGACAGTTGCCAATGAGCATGGACTTTTGAAACTGTTAGAGAAACCCGCTTCTAACAACTGTGCCGTTTTTCGGTCAGGGTACCTACTGAGAAAAGAAGCATCCTTTCCTACCAGCATCGTCCCTCTTACAGGCTCTCTGGCATGCCCTTTTCCTCTTCTGAAGCATGGGATCCCCCACAGCCAGAACATGTGTGTTTGAAGCGACATTTTGCCCCAAACTTACACTTGGCCTCGTTGAATTGCCAACAGAAGCCCCATCAGTACCTCCGACCCCTGCCTGAAAAAACTGATTAGGAGCCCACGGCACTGTCATAAGCTTGATCCACAGACTAATATCCTTGTGGTCCCAGCGCAGCGACGGTCAAACGGCCATCCTTTGTCAAAACTGTTCATTGTATTGTAGCCATGCCACTCCGCCATACGTCCAATGTGTTCCACTAATGGCCTCTAGATAGACGAACAAAGCCGAGCAGTGTTCGGGAGTCTTTTCCCCCACTATGTTTGCCAAGATGGCGAACGCCTGTAACCAGTCTGAAAAAGTGTGAGGAATCAACCAATATCTGCATTTTTTCTCGTCCTCCTTGTTGCTTTCTTCTGGCTTCAACCTTCATCCAGATTGAATTTCTCTAGCAGCAATAATGTGAAGATCTCCACATATTCCCCTTTTCCAAATTTTTTCTTTTACCTCCGTTTTAAGATGGGCACCCAGGGGTCCCTCAAAACAGACATACACTTTTCTTTTTGCGGAGTAAGCTAACCTGACCAAATTAGCTTTTTTCTCCCCTGCCCTTCCTTGGCTGTCCAGAGCCACAACGCTGGCTGGTACATCAGGAGACGCGACTACCGCCATCACTGTGCTTGCTGCCATCGCAGACAGAGCGCCTGCAACCCTGGTGATGACTACCGACAGTGGTGTGGCCATCGCAACACGATTCTTACCTTGAGGTGGGGCCCATGCCTGCACCTGCGATGAACTATCCCCTGTGTTCGACTCAAAGCATTGTACCAAGTCCCTCAAACCTGACAATAAATTCTGAAGGCCCTGCAGTGTGTCCTGCGTCCTTAGGCTGTTCTTGTGTGGGACTGTCACCACCTGCCCCTGATGAACTACCTTCCCCTGGGGACCCCCGCTGTCTACCCTGATCCAACACATTTTTCAGTAAAGAAGAGTCAGATAATGAAAAAAATACAATCGCCGGGCTACCCAGGACTGGGCGCACCAGCCACCCCTCCGGAATCGACCCCTGATGAATGTCCTTCGTCCTCATCAGCTTCTGACCCGGACAGTTCTCCCTTCGATCTGTCACTGTTCTCCTGACCACTGGCTGCACCCCAGAGGGACCTGCTCTGGTTGCCAGGGCTCTGCGTTGCTGTTCCCATCCTTCTCTCCATCCTGTCACGCCTTGATGGACTCCTGTTCTTTCTCTTGGCCTGGGCATCCGTCACTCACATGCCATCTTCACTCACCACTGTCACCGCACTTCTCACGGCCCTCCCTCTGGTCATCGTGGGACTGCTGGCCGCCCCAACCACCTGGCCAGCATCCCGAGGCACGGTTCTCCCTCTCTGGGCCGACTGGCTACTTTGACCTTCTCCTACAGCCCTGGCTGCATGTTCCTGGCATCTGCGATGAGCAGAGGGGGCAGAGCAATGTGATGGGCTGGGCTCCCCTACAGCTGCGCTCCTGCCTCTGTGCTGGATCCTCCTTAGGTCCCAACTCACGTGTCTCTGGGGTTGCTGGGGGGTGCCGGTTTCATCTCGCTCCCATTTTGCTGCAGTCACCTCTGACCACCAGGGGAGGTGTCAGGGCTGAAGTGATCCGGCGGCCGTAACTGTCAAGCACATGGTGTCTCATGTCTCCCCCCATGCGACACTACTCTCTCCTCACTGATTATGGTCGATACCTCAGCTTCCAGCCAGTCTGTCCCTTGTGTGGCTGCTGCCGCTCTTAGCTGCGCTAATATTGCCTCCATCACCACCATTACAGCCTGTATTGTGGGATATCAGAGGAGAGTGGTGATATCTCACTGCTTCCACCATCATGCTGAAATCATTTTGCCCAAAACATGTATCCATGGCAGATGGTGCAGACCTGTTTGTGCTAAAGTCCAAGTTGCAAGGCATAAGGGGGACACTTCCTGCAAGAGTCAGTGTGTCCAGAAGATACAGAGTCCCGGGTATAGCTACTATTTTGCTGCCGCGTTAGTCTCCAAGGTCTCGTGAAGTCTTGTGGCATTTGCAGGGTATCCAGTGCGAAGCAGAGAGGCATCTGGTGGGTCGACAGACCGTGTCCTCACATCACAGAATGTGATGGCGTCATGTTGACGCATTTCACTCGTACCACAAGTTTCATCAGAGCATACGGGGACGTCTGCCTCACGTCTTCAAATATCTTCAGAGGGATCCACTAATTGGAGTGCACCTGTATAAATAAGCCTGTTGTGCACATCATTTGCAGCACAGTGGCTGCAATTGATGGATACAGTGGCTGCAATTGAGGGCACAGTCCTGCTACCATTTTCTATTACTGTATACCTCTCTCCCCAGTGTTTCTGTTCCCAGCCACCTTTTCCCCAGCCTCTTCTTCTCTTAGGCACCAATTTCCGACACTGCTCCAGTTTCTGGCCACTTCTGCCCTAGATTACACAAAAGAAAAGTTTGGATACTGCCAAATGGAACTTTAAATTGGCAAAATACTAATGAAGTATGTAAAAAAATATTTTATTGATACAAAAAAGAAAAGCTAAACTAAAAAATCATCACATGATGATTGCTAAAACATACACTAACATTAGACACAAATACACATAACACAATATCTTGCTATAGAATATGAAGGTATGTATACAAAGTAGTTTCTGGTTCAAAGTCCTTTCACCGGGGGGTAATTATGTAGGAGAATTTAAGTTTGAGATATGGTGAATGGCACCGTAATCAAACACACAAAATATTCAAGCAAGAGTAGAATTAGCATTGTCAGTGGATGGCGGCGTATGTGGAGGTCTAGTTCAACCTACAGATTTGAAGTATTGTGGCTCTAAGGAAAGGAGCATATTACTGGTCCTTCAGGTAGAAGGATGTACAGCTAGGAACGGAAGCTTTAAAGCTCAAATGGAGGTCTTGCAGTAAAGATTGGTTAAGAATTTTGGTCAGGGTCCTGCATCAATGGTTAAACTGCATTAAAATGGTCACTACCGTTCCTTAAGCTGTATACAGGGGGTCAATAGGGCACGCCGTCCAAGCTGGCCAATTTGGCTTGCTTGAATATTTTGTGTTTGATTACAGTGCCATTCACCATATCTCAAACTTAAATTCTGCTATGTAATTACCCCTGATGAAAGGACTTTGAACCTAAAATGCGTTGGGTACCAAAAAACTTATACCTGATGTTGGTACCGGAAAGTATTTTTGGATGCTGGAGAGAAACTACTTTGTATACGTACCTTCATATTCTATTTAAAGATATTGTGTTATGTGTATTTGTGTCTAATAATAGTGTATGTTTTAGCAATCATTGTGTGATGATTTTTTTTGTTTTGATTTTCATTTTTGTATCGATAAAATAATTTTTTAAATACTTCAATAGTGTTTTGACAATTTAAAGTCCTATTTGGGGGTATACAACCTTTTCTATATATAACGGGATGTGATAAATTCACTAGACTATCTGGTATGGTGAAAAATTTAACATTTCCTATCAAATACTTAATTTTTCTTTCCTGGCGGCACAGTGGTGTAGTGGGTAGCACTCTCACCTAGCAGCAAAAAAGGTTGCTGGTTCAAATCCCAACCACAACACTACCTGCCTGGAGTTTGCATGCTCTCCTTGTACCTGCATGGGTTTCCTCCGGGTACTCCAATTTCCTCCCACACTCCAAAGACATGCTGGTAGGTTAATTGGTTTCTGTCCAAAATTGTCCCTAGTATATGAATGTTAGTTGGGGACCTTGGATTGTGGGCTCCTTGAGTGTAGGGACTGATGTTAGTGTGCAGTGTATGTGTGGAGCCCTGTGGATAGGGACAATTGTAGACACGCACCCACACTCACTCAGGTTGAACTGGATGGACTGGTGTCTTAATTCAACCTAACTATGTAACTATACACTCCATGGCAGCAACATGTAGGTTAGCCCCGCCTCCATAACTACCCTATAAGACACCTCTCCCATAAATCTTTGCTCTAGGCTGCTATCCATGTTCCGTAACTAGCCTACTCCAGACATTTGTGAGGGAACTCCTGCTGCCATGGAGTCTATCAGGAAAGGAAAATTATGGTAAGTATTTGATAGGAAATTTTTCATTTTCTGACAGACTCCATGGCAGTAATGTGTGGGAAATAACTAACCATACACACCCGGGTGGGCAAAATGTTGAGCAAAGAAACCAAAAATGTATTTAACATTGTCAACCGACATCACTTTTAAACCAAAACGAATAGATGACAAGGCAGCTGGTTCAACACAGTAGTAAGAAACAAATGTGTTAATAGAAGACCATGACCAGTGTAGTCTAAAAGTCCCCCTCTCTCACCCTGTTATCCATTCCACTCCAACCCCCTTACAACTTAACCTTGAAAGATGAGACCACACCTTACTTTTTGGAGTAAAATGGCCATAACAGCCTTTATTAACACAACTCAAAACACTCCAATCAAATATATATATATCTCTATATCTATATATAAATAACCATAAATATAACCATATCCAACCATCAGGTATAACAAACAAATAGCATATAAGTAACATGCCCGGTCTGGTGATCTCTGATGGTGACCCATAACTTTACCAAACAACCATCTCACTGCGGTACCCATTTTAACTTAACCAGGCCTCCAGCTGTGACTGCTCAGAGACAACTTCCGGCAGTGATAACCATAACAGTATTCCATCCAACGTTCTGGAATAAACCAGAGGGACCCATACTAGCGATGGGCCCCCCACCCCTTGCAGATGACCTCTGATTTACCGGCAACCATCAAAAACCACCAGACAAACACCGCCAACATCCTCTTTCGTCCAAACCGCTGTCATGACGCCTGGTCCTTGCCGACTGAAAAAGAAGAAAAGAAACAACAACAAAATTCCCTCATTACCCTAACTTAGGGAGGGAAGGTGGGAAAACTCCCTCCTCTCTCTGTCTCCTTCCCGCACTGATCTCTGCTCCACCCCCTCCACCCTTTTATCAGGCTCCTCCTCCTTCACTTTCAGCTCTTTTTTCCTCCCCCTTAACTTCTTCTCAAAGTTTTAACCCCTTACTCAGTCACGTTATCCAGCACTGTCATGCCCGGCCCTTCTTTACTTTCCTTTCAGTCCAGCCATTCCGGGCCTCCCTGGAAGCCGCTCTTCAGATGATATCGGGAGCGACATGCTGAGAAGCTGCCCAGAAGCTGTTGAGATACTGCGAGTCGAATGAGCTGTCAGTGCCTTGGGAGGAGACAAGCCCTTTGCTCTGTAAACCCTTGGAATGGTTTGCACAATCCAAGCAGAGATGGCTCTAACCAAAGCCTGTATTCCTTTCTTTTTACCATGAAGCAGGATAAAAAGAAACTCTGATTGTCTGAAGGGAGCCATAACCTCCAAGTACTGCTTCAGAGTGTGCCCACATCAAGAAGACGGACGGTCTGACCTTCTGATGACCTGAAAGTGGGAAGCATTTTTTTTTGATTTTCATGGAAGACTGAGGTCACTTTAGGGTTTGACCCTAACATGGGAATCAACACTGCTCTGTCAGGGAAAGAAGTTAGAAAAGTCTTCTTCTGAACCTAGATTACTAATTTCAGAGACCCCTTTGGCTGAAATCAAAGCTACCAGGAAAGTAGTCTTGAGTGTGAGATCTTTTATTGAAAGAGGTTTGTCAGGATCTGATCCGAGATTGGAGAGGAAATCCAGAACAAGAGGGAGATCCCATTTGGGAACCCTTGGCTTCCTCTGAGGACTAAGCGTGATAGCACCCTTGAAGAACTGCCAAACAAGGGCATGATTTGCCCATGAAACCCCTGTGAATGCTGAGATGGATGATACTTGCACCCATAGAGAGCTTACTGCCAGAGACAGGTCAAGCCCCGATTGGAAAAAAACTTTGGATGGCTTGGACTGCTGGCCTGGAAGACAGGTGATCAGTGAACCTGAACCATATCCGTTCATATACTCTATTGGTGCTTTTTCTTCTGGCATTCCGAAGAGTCGGAATGGCTTCTTCCAGACACCCTAGGCCTTCGAGCCTTCCCCTCTCAAAAACCAAACCCTGAGGTGTAGGTAGGATGGACAAGGGTGTAGAATTGTGCCTTGAGATAGTAGATCCAGCCTGAGAGGTAGGGAAACTGGGTTTCGATAACTGAGGAGTGTTAACAGGGGGAACCAAGGCCTGTTGGGCCAGAAAGGAATCACCGATATGATCGCCACCTTCTCTGTTCTGAGCCTCTAGAGAAATTGAAGTATTACTGGTACCGGAGGGAAGGCATAGGCATTCTGAAAGCTCCACTGGTCCGTGAGAGCATCTATCCCAAATGTCTCAGGGTCTCGGAACCTTGAATAGTATTTGGTCATCTTGTAATTGCATGGGGAAGCAAACAGGTCTACCTCTGAAGACACTCTCAAGGTCAGGAGCCATTCAAACACCTCTATGTGGAGAGACCACTTGTTCATTTGAACACGAGAGAGGAAGTCTGCCTGTACATTCTGAATCCCTGGAATTTATACCACAGAGATGTTGGACAAGTTCTTCTGAGCCCAGCTCCTTATTGGCTTCACCTCCTGAAGCAGGGACCAGCTGCAAGTTCCACCCTGCTTCCTTACATAGGCGACTGCCGTTGTATTGTCCAACCTGAGCATTACTGACTAATTCATTATTAGGTGACAAAATGACAGGAGTGCCTGAAAGGCGGCCCTCAGTTCCAGTATGTTGGAGACAATCCCCTGAGAAGGGGAATTCCATGTGCCCTAAGCCACTTCCGTCAGGCAATGAGCACCCCAGCCCAGATTGTTAGCCTCTGAGTTTATTGTGACCCATGTGATGGGGTCGATTGAATGGAAATTGCGCAGATTTTTCCCTTGAAGCCACCAAAGTAGAGATACTTTCATAGTTGGAGTAAGGAATATGTGCTGTTTTTTGCTGGAAGAATCCCATTGATGTAGGAACCCTTTTTGGAAGGGCTGTGTGTGCCATTGTGCCCACTTCACAATGGGAATAGTGGCTGTCATTGCGCACATGACTTTCAAACATTGGAGAGTGGAGAGATGAGATGCAGTGAGGGTTGAGCAGATTCTGTATCAAATTACTCCAATCTTCTCTTCTGGAAGGGAGATCGTGCCTTCCATCGTATTGAAGTGAGCCCCTAGAAACACAAGTGATTGTGTTGGCTCTAAATGGCTCTTCTCCATATTCAGGAGCCACCCAAATTCTTGAAGGGTAGATATGACTAGACTTCTGTGCTCTAAAATTTGATCTTTGTCTGGAGCTAGGAGAAGAAGGTCATCCAGATAGTGGTGGAGACCAACCAATCTCCCGGATGCACTGACTGTTGGATTGTAAGTAAAGATTCAATTTTTAACTTTTATTTTCAGATAAAGAAATTGAGATGGGTCAAGCCTATGACTGGTCTCCATGTGTCATTTTTTTTATCATGAACAGAGGAGAATCCATGCTCAAAGAATTTCTGCTTCGTGAAAAACTGTTTTTGTCTGGCTTTTGTAAACTGAAGTTGAGTTGCCACTCTGGATTGCAGCTTGAGTCGAGCTGCTATCTCTGGGGTAGGATTAATGGCATACTCCCGTTCCGTGGAGGTTAGTTCTGCTAGCGCCCTGTCAAAGATATCTGGGGATTTTGTCTTAATTACATTTATGTTGGAGGTAAGGGTCGCGCGCGCATATAGTTTGAATGAGTCCCAAATCGCTGCAATAGAGGCAGTTTGGTCGTTGTCCGCGAAGTATTGTTTCCATAGGTTCGGGAGCTTGTCATCATCCGGTAGCAGGGACAACCAAAATGGGTTTAGGCGCCAAGGCTTTGGGGGTTTACCCACGGGGATGCTCAGTGAGGTCCAGTATGGGCTGTGGTCAGATAGTAGTCTTGGGCAAAAGGCTAGTATCCGTGGCGTTAGGGGGCTCGATACAAGAATAAAGTCAATGCGGGACATTGAGTTGTGGGAAGGTGAGAAGCAGGAATAGGCTTTTGCGAGGGGAAATTTGTAGCGCCAAGTGTCTATTAAGTGGACAGTGGAGATCAGTTTTGAGAATTTTGTTTCCGTTAGCCGCATCCGTCCCCTGTGTAGCCTGGAGTCTATCTAATGCCGGCCGTAGGGTGGTATTGAAGTCTCCCATCCATATCACTGATATTGTGGGATGTCGGGTCATGAGGGCGAGTCCCTCGATGATCACAGTCATACTGAATGGTGGGGGTATGTAAAAGGCCATGAGGAGAAACTGCTCGCCATATAATTTGGCATGAATAAATACATATCGGCCCTGAGGGTCTGTAATTACTTCACATAGCTCAAAGTGCACAGATTTAGCAATTAATATTGAGACACCTCTGGCGTGGGTAGTGTGCGTGGAATGGTATGCCCACCCCACCCACAGGCGTCGGAGGGCCATCTGCAGCCTCCCTTCTATATGGGTCTCCACCAATGCCACCACATCCGCCCTCTGCTTCTTTAGGAATGAAAGGGCTGCCGAGTGTTTAACCTTCTCACGTAGGCCCCTCACATTCCATGTCAGGAATTTTATAGATGTCATAGCATGTCTTGTGAAAAATAACACCACGGATCATCTAGTAAAGCGGCATGGAGTATCCAGAACTTTAGTAACATTAGAAACTGGCATAGATCGTACCATACATGTGATAACCATTGAGGAGACATACCTATTGTCGTGGTCCCCACTTGCGATAATACATGTGCACTGAGATATTGAGAAAATAACAGTATAACGTTCCCCTCCCCCCTCCCCACCCTACACCTACCCCCACATGTGCGGGCCTCATCCCCCGACAGTTGTAAACTAACTGTCCTTCCATAGCTTCGGTGGTGGTGAACTCCAGGGTTCGGTGAGGCTGAACCTCGCTGCATCTTATGGGCTAATGGGAAATATATTATATAGTAGGGCCGAGGTACATGCTTCACCACATCAAGCAACCCCTTCAGCACCTGAACATTTTCCCATAGGCAGTTCCTGAGGCACCATATGCACATTTAAACATTGCAAAATCAACTGTTGAACAACCCTCACCCCCCTCCCCGCCTTACACCCACCCCAACTTGTGTAGGCATTATCCCTTAACAACTCTGAACTGTCAGCTGGGAAAAACAGTAACTGCACATCTAGAACAAAGATGACAGTGGTCCCGGGCCCACCACCGCAAAGGAGGATGAAAATGGGGCCAAGTTGCGTGCCCCGGCAAGTTAGTATAAAAAGCAGGCAGCAAAGCCCAGATCCAACGTTCATCCACAAAGTCATGGTTCCCAGTGGCTAGTGGGGCATAAATTCGCTGCACTATGCATGCGGCTTGTAAGACCAACACACCTCCGAAGCTCCATGTGGCGGATACGATCAGGGGTATAGAGAAAAAAAAAAAGACTCCCATGAGGGGAGCAATGAAATATAGCAAGTCCACTCTAAACATCCAAAAGAAAAAAGGGAAACAATTTGGAAATGTGGCCAGGGTAATTAGGAGGGCCGAGTGTCGGCGGAAACATAAAACAAGGTGATCTCACCATTCCATTCACTGGATGTGTCGTCGGTCTCTCCCGTCGTGCGCAGGCCCACGTTCCAGCCACAAGATGACTTCACGAGGATCCTCAAAGAACGACACTCGGCCATCATGTTCCACTCTCAGGCGTGCAGGGAAGAGCATGGAATACTTCAGGTGACGGTCGCCAGTGGCGTAACTAGAACCTTCAGGGCCCCGATGCAAGAAACCATGGCGGCCCCCCCCCCCCCCGACCTCCGGACAGGGCTCTTTTCTCCGAGCCCGATGGTGGAACACCAGGGCCCAGTCCCAAGTGGGTGGCTGCATATAAAGGAACCGATTTAAAAAACATCAATTACAGCCACTGTGCCCATCAAACGCCACCACTGTACCATCTAATGCCACCACTGTACCATCAAATGTCACTACTGTGCCCATCAAACTCTGCCGCTGTGCCCATCAAACTCTGCCGCTGTGCCCATCAAATGCCACCGCTGTGCCCATCAAATGCTGCCAGTGTACCCTTCAAATGCTGCCACTGTGCCCATCAAATGCTGCTACTGTGCACATCAAATGCTGTTGGTGTTCCCATCAAATGCTGCCACTGTGAATCCCCACCGCCCGCTCACTGTCTGCCCGCCACTTACCCTGTCTTGGTGGGGCAGCGGGTAGCGGCCATGAGCGGGGTCCTCCATGCAGCTACTGCCATCCTCATCTCCCGTCCTCTCCTCCTGATGGGCGTCCAATAGCTGTGTCTATCGTTTCAGCCAATCGGGTGATGGGTAAAAGACCCTCACACCTGATTGGTGGAGAGGCCGTTCAGTGTTAGGAAAGTGAATATTAATTCACTTTTCTAACACACCTGGGTAGACTGTGAGCGTCAAGCATGGCGCTCACAGTTCACCTATTTTGAAGCCTATTATAGCCCATGGCTCTAATCAGGTGCTGCAAAAACACTCCCCCCCCCCGCCGCTGTAATTCAGGCACCCGGCACCCCAAAAGGGACCAGACACCTAAATATGGGGGTGGCAGCGGTGGCCATGGATAGATTCATGCTATGCTATGCATGAGTCTATCCTTTGGTCATAGAGGGGGTGGAACCTGTGCACCCTTTTGGATGCACCGCCACTAATAAACACATGCACACACACATGCATACATACACATACATATATGAACACACACACATACATACAAGCATGCTCTCACACACACACACACACACACACACACACACACACATACAAGCATGCTCACACGCACACATACAAGCATGCTCACACACACAAACATACATTAATGCTCACACACACACACATTAATGCTCACACACACACATACATGCATGCTCACACACACACACACACACACACAAGCATGCTCACACACACACATACAAGCATGCTCGCACACACACACATACAAGCATGCTCACACACACATACATGCATGCTCACACACACACACACACATACATGCATGCATGCTCACACACACACACATACATGCATGCTCACAAACATACAAGCATGCTCACACACGCACATACAAGCATGCTCACACACACACACGCACACACAAGCATGCTCACGCACACACAAGCATGCTCACATGCACACACAAGCATGCTCACACGCACACACAAGCATGCTCACACGCACACACATGCATGCTCACATACACATACATGCATGCTCACACACACGCACACACATACATGCATGCTCACACACACATACATGCATGCTCACACACACGCACACACATACATGCATGCTCACACACACGCACACACACATACATGCATTCTCACACACACATACAAGCATGCTCACACACACACACACGCACATACAAGCATGCTCACGCGCACACAAGCATGCTCACACACACACACGCGCACACACAAGCATGCTCACACACATGCACATACAAGCATGCTCACACACATGCACATACAAGCATGCTCACACACACATACAAGCATGCTCACACATATGCACATACAAGCATGCTCACACACACATACATACAAGCATGTTCACACACACATAGATACAAGCATGTTCACTCATACCAGCATGCTCACACACACACACATACAAACACAAATACAGTAGATAGTCTTATTAAAAAAAATGGCAGACATTTACCTTCCTGGCTTTTCCTGCCGGGTACTGCACTCTAGGGGGAGACAAAGAGCACACACTGCTTTCACTACTAAGCCTAATGTGAGGAGCTCCCTGCACAGTGCCGATTTCAGTTCGGCTGATGATCGGGGAGCTCCTCTCCAGCCTTCCCTCCTATCGAAGAGTGCAGGGGGCCCTTGGGCCCCCCCGCAGCAAGGGGCCCGGTCGCCATGGCGATCTTGGCGACCCCTATAATTCCGCCACTGACGGTCGCGTAGCCTGCATTTGGCTTCCATGAAGCTCTGACGTCGTTTCTGTATTTTGGCTGAGAAGTCAGGAAATATTGCCACCTTTACGTTTCCCACTGGGGTGTTACCTCTCTCTCTCGCAAGTCTCAATGCGGCATCTCGATCCTTGTAGTTTAAAAGCTTTGCAATAAGTGTGCGGGGGGGAGCCCCCTGAGGAGGGGGTTTAGCGGGCATCCTTTGCGCCCTCTCCACCACCAGCACAGGGGAGAAGGCCTCCCGACCATAGGTGGCTACCAGCAGCTGTTCCAGGAACAATGTTGGGTCTTTGCCCTCCGCTCCCTCCGGGAGACCGATGAAGCGGAGATTACACCTCCTCAGACAATTTTCCATGTCGTCTTGCTTGGCGAGCAACTGGTTAATCTGTCTCTGCATGTGTTCAGATCCTGCCTGCAGTGGTGGGAGGACATCTTCAACTGTGCTGATGCGGGTTTCCGTCTCTATGACCCGGTCGCGGATTTTCTGAAAATCTTGTCTAATCAAAGACACGTCCATCTTAACCCCCTCAATCTGGGCAGTGAGGGACGTCCTGCAGAGTGTGATCGCTTCCAAAAGGTTATCCGTGTCTCCCTGCCCTCGCCCCCCCTCCTGTCCTCCCAGCACCGCCATCTTCCTCTGGCTCCTCTCCTTCGTTCCGGCGGTACTGCGCAAGTTTTGCTGCGGATGAATTTAGGCTCTTCGGGGGGGACATGATATCAGGTTCGGTAATGGTGCGGGCACGTCAAGGCAGGCCAGGGAGGATGGATAGAGGGTAGCAGAGACAGGGCTCAGAGCCTACCTGAGGGTCAGGTGTACCAAGATGGCGGCGGGTCTCTGTGTACAGGCCGTGGCCCTGCCCGAGTGCAGAATTAGGTCCACAGGGTCACCTCTTCGCTCTGTGGGCGGATGGCCAGTAATGTAGGGTGTCCAGGCAGGAAATAGGGACGTCGGTCCGCACAGGGCCCAGTGCTGGTTCCGAGGACGGGTGTTCCAAGATAGCCACGGCCACCGTGGGTAGGCTGAAGCTGGGAGCTCGCCTGGGTGCTGCCGCTGTGTAGAGCCCGTTTAACAGGGCCACCCCTCCAGTCTCTGGGCGGATGGTCAGCAGCGCCGAGGGGTCAGGCAGGGCGGGAGGATGTCAGTCCGCTCAGGGCTCAGCGCTGGTCCCGGGGATGGGTGTGCCAAGATGGCCGTGGCCTCCGAGTGTAGGCCGAAGCCGGGGACTTGCCTGAGCTCCGCCGCCGCCCGTGGGAGAACGCCGCTCCGATCGGATCACCAAAGGGCCAAAGGATGAGTGGGGTGTGCGGAGGGGTCCCGGAAAGGCTGCCCGCTCGAATGGGGGATCGTTAGAGTGGAGGATCACTTAAAATCAGGATGTATTGTGGAGCTCCTAGTATGCAGGTCTTACCCCGTGCTCAGTCAGGCCACGCCCCGACAAGATTAGTTTTAAAAACTTTACGTAAAATTTTACACACAGAGATATTTTATTTCTACACAGGATATTAATTGATCATAAAAGTAATGTGTAAAATGTTTTATTTCAAAGTAATACCTATTGTCATCGGCATTTGGTGCACGAGATGTCGATTGGTGGAGAATGGTCAAAATAATTGTGGTATTCAGCCTGTCCATGACCATATTTTTAAAAATGGTAGATTGAGTTATGCAGACTGAACCCTCTTCAATGTTTTCTTTTACATTTGCGATTTGTTGGCAGCATACACACTCTCTTCCTGTTGGCATGGCAAGACAATTCCCACATTGACACCAGTCTGTGTTTTCTATTGTTCTTTGAAGCCTAAGTTCTTCATCTGTTTCCGAGTTAGGCAACAAAGAAGGTTGAGATGGTGGATTATTCGGAAAGCTTGGGTCTTCATCAACTGTCGGATATTTTGACCACAATCTTTGTAAAAGATCTCTCCTCTATTATATCAAAATAAAATTAAAAAAAATTATATAACTATCATTCCTATTTCTATTGATTAAAATAATATTTTATATATATATATATATATATATATATATATATATATATATATATATATATATGTATGTGTATATATGTATGTATGTGTGTGTATATGTATATGTGTGTGTGTGTGTGTATGTATGTATGTATGTGTATGTGTATATATATATTTAATTCTTTTTATTTGAACAATCAAAAACTGTGAATTTTTTTTTTTTATTAAAAATTTATCTTCACTGAAATGATTCTTATAATTTTTTTTTTAATTCCTACAGAGTTCAAGAGAATATGCACGACAGTCAAAGATCTAGATTCAACTTGCATAGACAACATTTTTGTTAAAAATCTAAAGTTTATATTAACATTATTTTAAAAATTGTTTCAGTTTATAGTGCATCTATTATTGAATTTAATTTACTCTTTCCGATGCGGATTTCATGCTTGTTGAAGGAATATGTTCTGGTGTCTCTAAATTCGTTTGTGATTCCTCAGTCGTAAAGAATTACAATTAAACATTTTCTATGGTGTTTTATTTTGTTGATGATTTTATAAAAAAATAAAGAATAACATAAATTTTCAAGATTCATAACTTTTTGTTAGTAGACATTATTGACCAATATTGAAGAAAAAAAATAGAGTGATTGTGTGTGGCTTGTTTAAGAATTTAATAAAATATAATCACTTTTATTGTTTAGTTTTATATATTTTTTAAAATATATATTTTTCATTATTATGTACATTTTTATGTAAATCTATTTTTCAAATAAAAATTTACCAAAATAATTAAATTGTTTAAAAAAATATATATATATATATATCTATCTATCTATATATCTATATCTATATCTATACCGTGCCTTGCGAAAGTATTCGGCCCCCTTGAACTTTTCAAGCTTTTGCCACATTTCAGGCTTCAAATAAAGATATACAATTTAATTTTTTTGTGAAGAATCACCAACAAGTGGGACACAATTGTGAAGTGGAACGAAATCTATTGGATATTTTAAATTTTTTTAGCAAATAAAAAACTGAAAAGCGGTGCATGCAAAATTATTCGGCCCCTTTACTTTCAGTGCAGCAAACTCACTCCAGAAGTTCAGCGAGGATCTCTGAATGATCCAATGTTGTCCTAAATGACTGATGGTGATAAATAGAATCCACCTGTGTGTAATCAAGTCTCTGTATAAATGCACCTGCTCTGTGATAGTCTCAGGGTTCTGTTGAACGTGCAGAGAGCATCATGAAGACCAAGGAACACACCAGGCAGGTCCGTAATACTGTTGTGGAGAAGTTTAAAGCCGGATTTGGATATAAAAAGATTTCCCAAGCTTTAAAAAATCCCAAGGAGCACTGTGCAAGCGATCATTTTGAAATGGAAGGAGTATCAGACCACTGCAAATCTACCAAGACCTGGCTGTCCCTCTAAACTTTCAGCTCAGACAAGGAGAAGACTGATCAGAGATGCAGCCAAGAGGCCCATGATCACTCTGGATGAACTGCAGAGAACTACAGCTGAGGTGGGAGAGTCTGTCCATAGGACAACAATCAGTCGTACACTGCACAAATCTGGCCTTTATGGAAGAGTGGCAAGCAGAAAGCCATTTCTCAAAGATATCCATAAAAAGTCTCGTCTAAAGTTTGCCATAAGCCACCCTCAACACACCATCCCCACTGTCAAACATGGTGGTGGCAGCATCATGGTTTGGGCCTGCTTTTCTTCAGCAGGGACAGGGAAGATGGTTAAAATTGAGGGGAAGATGGATGCAGCCAAATACAGGACCATTCTGGATGAAAACCTGTTGGAGTCTGCAAAAGACCTGAAACTGGGATGGAGATTTATCTTCCAACAAGACAATGATCCCAAACATACAGCAAAATCTACAAAGGAATGGTTCACAAATAAACGTATCCAGGTGTTAGAATGGCCAAGTCAAAGTCAAGACCTGAATCCAATCGAGAATCTGTGGAAAGATCTGAAAACTGCTGTTCACAAACGCTCTCCATCCAACCTCACTGAGCTCGAGCTGTTTTGCAAGGAAGAATGGGCAAGAATTTCAGTCTCTCGATGTGCAAAACTGATAGAGACATACCCCAATCGACTTGCAGCTGTAATCGCAGCAAAAGGTGGCTCTACAAAGTATTAACGCAAGGGGGCCGAATAATTTTGCACACCCCACTTTTCATTTTTTTATTAGTTAAAAAAGTTTCAAAAATCCAATAGATTTCGTTCCACTTCACAATTGTGTCCCACTTTTTTTTATACCTTTATGTTTTGAAGCCTGAAATGTGGCAAAAGGTTGAAAAGTTCAAGGGGGCCGAATACTTTAGCAAGGCACTGTGTATATGTATATGTATGTATGTATATATATATATATATATATATATATATATATATAATATATGTGTTTATAAATATAAACAAACAAACATGTTTTCACATTTAAAAAAAAGAAATGAGTCTTTAGAATAAATTTATATATGGTTAATTAGCATTTATACTTACCATTGTATTATGTGTTATTACTTCAATTTCTTTAGATCTTGATATTATGATAAAAAAAAATAATATAAGAATAAAAATTATTTACAAAATTAAATATTGTGATTTTTTTATTAAAGCAATAAATGAAAAAATTTAACATGATGATTGTTTTTTTTTTATATATAGATATTTTTAAATTGATATGCCAGGTGGTCCTCTCTACAAAGGGAGGGGATCATGCTCTGTTTTAAAATTTTACAGTATTTGTGGCCATTCATAGTTCCCTCAATATAGCTCCCCAGTGCTGGCAGCAATCATGCAGCCCCTGACATGAATGGATGGGAGACTATTCCTTGAAATGTTAATAAGGGAGGGGTACTATTCCTTATTAATTAAAAAGAGAAAAAAATTGAACGGATAATTAATAAATTGGTTAATATTAGTTTAAATATATATATATATATATATATATATATATATATATATATATGTGCCTCCATCTCTATATAATCTAACTATCAATATCTCTCTCTCTATCTATATATATATTTTTTTTAATTAATATATATATATATATATATATAACCTATTATATAAAGAGAGAGAGAGAGCAATATCAATAATTTTATTATATATAAGGTATATTGATAGATTAAAAATGTGTGTATGTATATATATGTGTGTATATATATATATATATATATATTTAAAGAAAGAAAGAGAGGGAGATTGATAGTTATATTATATATAGAGAGAGAGGCAATATATACAATACAAAAACGATATATATATATTAATAAATATATATATTTAATAACATACATTTATTAAAAAAAAAAATATATATATATATATATATATATATATATATATATATATATATATCCTCCCAGCTCTGTATAATTTCTCTCTCTCTCTCTCTCTCTCTATATAAATATATATTATACATTTTTATATATATATATATATATATATATATATATATATATATATTATACATTTATATATATATATATATATATATATATATATATATATATATATATATATATATATATATATATATACATATACACATATGTGTGTATAATATATATATAGATATATATATATCTATATATATATATATATTTATATATGTTTAACGTATTATATATATATATATATATATATATATATATATATATATATATATTGTACAGGACGCCAAGGTTGGGTCCTGGACGGGTACTATGTGGCGCCTATATTCGGGATGTGGTCCCTTTAAGGGAATCATGGTAGGCCTCAGGGGGTCACCCAGAAATGGGTGACAAATTCCGGGGATAGTTTTCGGGAGAAGACTGATTCGCGGTCCTCTCTATATTTTAAGAGAGATAGTTGGGACCCGGAATTTGGGAGGCTCTAAAGTGACATTTGGGTGGGAAAGAGCCTCCCTCCCTGACCACAGGGGGTTAAAGAGGAAGTAAACCCTGATGGGTTTACTTCCTCTTTCATTCCCTGCAAAGGCAAAGCATAATGGACTACTATGCATCGCATAGTAGTGCATTATGTGTCACTTACCTGACACAGGAGCCAGCGATGTCACCGCTGTCCCCTGTAGTCCGGCGCATCCATGTTGTTGGTGGGGTCTCGCAGCTCCGCCGCTGTCATTCGGCGAAGCCGCGATTACGTCACTCCCGCGCATGCGCACGGAGCCGACACGCGCGGCAGCTCCGTTCTTGGAAATGCCGCGCTCAGTGCTGTCTGGCTGTGCTGTTGTATTTGCTATTTGCTGTTTGCTGTTTTGGAGGCTGCAAAAAGATCTCTGCAAGGACTCTAAAGAAACTTTTTGGTCTACAGAACTGTAGGTGCTTTTCTTTTTGTATTATTTTGTGCTGAAGATAAGCGGACTTTAATTTATGTTTTTTTTTTAATATGCTGAAGAAAAGCTTTATTTTTGGTTTAATTATAAATAAATATATTTTGGTTTCACCTGATAACAGTTTATGCACTTAATCCCGCGGAGCTAGTATCCCCAAACTTCACAATATGTATGTATGTATGTATGTGTGTGCGCAGATATATATATATATATAGATAGATAGATATTATACGTTATATATATAAGTATTTATATAGTGTATATATATCTATCTCTATCTATCTGCCTCTCTCTATATGTTATAACTTCTCTCTCTCTCTCTCTCTCTCTCTCTCTCTCTCTCTCTCTCTCTCTCTCTCTATATATATATATATATATATATATACACACAAATATCTATATAAATATATATAACTAGATCATGAAAAGCATATTTCACAAAGTATGATGTCTATCTTAAAATGTAATGATTTAAAAAGTTAGTTTTCTTGGCTTTACAGATGGTGCAAGCGCCGTGTGATAATTGCGGTGTGCTGTCCAATACTGTCCCCGACACTATGTGATGGGGCGACAGTACTTGGCCGAATACCTCTGTAGGCTGCGAGAAATCTTTCTTTGTTTCCATAGAAACCGGAAACGAAAATGAGGCTTGGATATTGTGCCCGTAATGCGCATGCGCGGGATTACAGAGCTCAGTGCGAACTGTGGGCGGAAATGATTATAGGAGAAAACAAGGAAGACCCACATCTGAGATGGCGCTGAGTTAGTGCTAGAAAAACGATATAGAAACAACTCGGAATATAAAGTAAGAAGAACATTTTAGATAAAACCGTCTAGATAAATAGATTTAAATTGTCTCGCTGATTAGAAATATGGTCTTTGATTAAAACATATAGTAGGGTTTACTACCGCTTTAATATTATCAAATGATTCACTTATATGACTGTGGACTTTGAAAGTGAAGGATTTTTCTGGTGTCATAAATAATTTTTAAAACTTTTTATCAATTTTTTAACGTGTATTTAAATAAAACGATCTGTTTACTAAGGAAGAGCCCTGGGGCCACTACACTTAGATCGTTTTTTTTTTTTTTTTTTTTATATTTATTTTTCAAATTTTGCTGGAGTTTCTCCTGGATTTTTCCTGTGTACCTACATCTGCCCATCTATACCTGGAGTAAAGTTGCTGGGCTTGTATTTGGAGTCGGCTGCACCTGACCAAGCGACCTGGGAAATTTGCCTGGTAACTAAACCATAAGGCTCCTGCACACCCTGAGTGTGAATATGTGCATTTGACCATCTGAGATATCAGAGGTGGAGTTTCTCCTGGATTTTTCATGTGTACCTACATCTGCCCATCTATACCTGGAGTGAAGTTGCTGGGCTTGTATTTGGAGTCGGCTGCACCTGACCAAGCGACCTGGGAAATTTGCCTGGTAACTAAGCAATAAGGCTCCTGCACACCCTGAGTGTGAATACGCGCATTTGACCATCTGAGATATCAGAGGTCCATCAGAGCTGGTAAGAATTTATTCCTACTAGTGGAAGGCGGGTCACATACAAGCAATACAGCTGTCTTCCCACGTGGTGTCTCCTCTCTACATGCCATCCTCCACAGTGCCATCCTCCCCAGTGCTATCTGTCCCCAGTGCCACCTGTTAGTGCTATCTGTCCCCAGTGCCACCTGTTAGTGCTATCTGTCCCCAGTGCCACCTGTTGTCAGTGCCATTTGTCCCCAGTGCCATCTATCATCAGTGCCACGTATAAGTGCCATCTGTCATCAGTGCCACATAGTGCCATCTGTCATTAGTGCCACATATTAGTGCCATCTGTCATCAGTGCCACCTGTCAGTGTCACGTGCCATCTGTTGTCAGGGTCACGTGTCATGAATGCCACTTATCAGTGCCATCTGTCATCAGTGTCACGCATCATCAGTGCCACGTATTAGTGCAATCTGTCATCAGTACCACGTGCCATCAGTGCCACGTATAAGTGCCATCTGTCATCGGTGTCACGTATAAGTGCCATCTGTCATCAGTGCCACATATTAGTGCCATCTGTCATCAGTGCCACGTGTCATCAGTGCCACGTATAAGTGTCATCATTATCACGTATCAGTGCCATCTGTCATCAGTGTCACGTGTCATTGTCCTGGTGCTCCAGGGCCTTCAAAAGTGTAATAGGTAGTCAACAAGTTAGATGTGTAATTTATGCTCCTAGAACACCTGATGGCGCTCCCTGCATGTTGGGCCTCTCTATGTGGCCAGGCTGTGAAAAAGTCCCACACATGTGGTATTGTAATACTCAGAAGGAGTAGCAGAATTTTTTTGGGGGTGTCATTTGTGGTATACACATGCCATGTGAGAAAAATAACCTATTACAATGACAATTTTGTGGAAAAAAATAAAAAAATCTTAATTTTGCAAAGAATTGTGGGAAAAAAATTACAACATCAAAAAGCTCACTATGCCTCTTACTAAAAACCTTGGAATGTCTACTTTCCAAAAAGGGGTCATTTGGGGGGTATTTGTACTTTCCTGGCTTGTTCGGGTCGCAAGAATTGAGATAATCCACCAGTACATCAGATGTGATAAATTTTGTGCGATTCGCACCACAGCTTGTAGACTCTTTAACTTTCACAAAGACCAAATAATATCCACTAATTTGGGTTATTTTTACCAAAGATATGTAGCAGTATAAATTGTGGACAAAATGTATGAAGAAAAATTAATAATTTGCATAATTTTGTCACAGAAACAAACAAATATGCGCTTTTTCTTCAAAATTTTCGGTCTTTTTTAATTTATAGCGCAAAAAATAAAAACCCCAGAGGTGATCAAATACCACCAAAAGAAAGCTCTATTTGTGGGAAAAAAAGGACAAAAAAATTATTTGGGTACAGTGTTGCATGACTGAGTAATTGTCATTCAAAATGTGAGAGCACCGAAAGCTGAAAATTGGTCTGGGTGGGAAGGGTGTTTAAGTGCCCAGTAAGCAAGTGGTTAAAATCGGATTTCCTCACATCATTCGTCACTTGCTGTAAGAAAGTCCAAATATTGGGGTTTGTTTTAAGGGAGGGAAAGTTGGTGGACTTTTTCAAAAATTTCGGTATTTCCTTGGGTGGAATTGCTTGAGGAGGGTCCCCTGTACAAATCGGGGGAGCCTCCTCTGCAGGACCATCCAAGGGCCCTTCACTTTCATCCAACAAATCCATCAAATCCTTAAGGGCTAAAAATCCCTAACCGTGAATCCCTTCCATTTTTCCTGCTCCACCATCTCCATTTCTTTCTTCCTTCTCTCGTCATCGAACATATACTTATACATCAATCGTCTAGCAAAGAGGTTGAGATCTTTCACTACTTCAAAACTATCCGGATTTTGTATGCGAATCTCTCCAGGCCCTGCGAGGTGTTTTGTACATTGGGAGGGTCCTGACTGGGAGGAAGTAATTGATTCCAAAGATTAAGAAAGACAAGGATTTTCAATTACTTCCTCCCAGTCAGGACCCTCCCAATGTACAAAACACCTCGCAAGGCCTGGAGAGATTCGCATACAAAATCCGGTAGGGCATCAGTTGCAGGTTATTAACCTGTCAACAAAGGCCCTCTCACAAGTAGAATTGGAAGTCCTTGGCTTGGGTCTAAGTTTTTGTCCCTCTACCCATACGGATAGTTTTGAAGTAGTGAAAGATCTCTACTACCATCCTATGGTATGGGATGTGAGTATTGAAGATCTGCAAAGATTCATGGATCATTTAGCCATTAATGAGTTTAATTTAAAATTCACGATGGAATGTAACTCAAGATCCTTACCATTTTTGGATCTAATGATCCTTAAAGAAGAGGATGGAACTATGAACACATCTTTGTTTAGAAAAGTAATTGCGGGAAATACTGTACTCCATGCAGAAAGCTTGCATCCCCAACCTTTAATCCAAAGTATTCCGTATTCACAATACTTGCGTCTTAGACTAAACTGTTCAATAGGGGTGTTGAAAATGATCGCTGCATCGATGCATCACCATTTTGCCCTTCCTGATTTGGCATCGATGCAGTTAGCTAGGAGAATCGATTATGTGGGATCCTGCATTGTGGGAGGGACAATGCAGTGTTTCCAGCCTCCCATTATCCCTGTGACAGAGAAAAAAACACACTGATTTCTCCCATCCGTAGGACAGGATGGTCAGTGTGTACATTAGAGGCTAGTGGCTGCAGCTGAGTGGAGTGTCTCTGACACCCGTCTCACACACAGCCCAGCGAAGTTCACCCCCCCTCCCAGCAACGGACCAATGTACTGCATACAGCTGCCCCTCCTCCTCTCTCTCCCTGTGTCTGTCTGGCCCGCCAACTCTCCTATCCCGATGTACAGCTGTGAAGAGGAGAGAGGGGGGTGTGCGCGGGAGATATGTACAGCAGCAGTCAGCAGCTACACATTCCAAGCTGTGTGAACTTCCAGCCTCCTCCCTGAATAAGTAAGCTCTGCATTTTTCATTACACATTGATAACTGATCTGTCCCTTTCTCTCCCCTATCTGTCTCCCTCCCCCGCTCTGTTCTTCCAAGATCCAGTTACCACTAAGCCACTTATGCAGTCCATACATTGATCGCTTTTTTTTGCCATTACACTGGAAAAAAAATATGATCCAACTCCCCCCATCTACACATTCCAGGTGGATGGGGGAATCCTCCGACAGTGGACCAGTGGGCGAACAACCAGGGTTGCTTTCCTGGCACCGAAATATGATAGCACTGGTCTCTGTCTCCATGGCAGCAGCGCATTAGGACCTAGCGCTGGCTACTTGGCGCATCATGTCTGCAGTCTCTGATCATCTCCTGTATTATGTCTGCAGTCTCTGATCATCTCCTGTATTATGTCTGCAGTCTCTGATCATCTCCTGTATTATGTCTGCAGTCTCTGATCATCTCCTGTACTATGTCTGCAGCCTCTGATTATCTCCTGTACTATGTCTGCAGTCTCTGATCATCTCCTGTACTATGTATGCAGTCTCTGATCATCTCCTGTACTATGTCTACAGTCTCTGACCATCTCCTGTAGTATGTCTGCAGTCTCTGATCATCTCCTGTGTCATATCTGCAGTCTCTGACCATCTCCTGTAGTATATATATTTTTTTTGGGGGGGGGGGGAGCCTGGAACTCCTCTAAGTTGTCTGCTGTGATTAGACTTTGCTGCATGCACGGAGTGTTGTCTTTTTTTTGAGAACATATAAAATAAGAAAATTAAGTTCTCCTGACTGCTTGAATTTTTTTTTTTGTAAGAAAACCGCGCACATTAATCGTGATGCATTGTGATGCATCGCGGAATCGAATCACATCTAATCACTGAGATGATAATCGTAATTGAATCGAATTGTGAGGCCAGTGAAGATGCGCACCTCTACTGTTCAACTGAGGTCTAATTTAGGGCTGAAGCTAATTTGCTGAGAAATCGGCTCAGCGAACGGGGCTACAGTAAAACTATTCTTAAGAAAGCCTTTAAGAAAGCTCTAGACAAAGATAGAACTAACCTGTTATTTGACATAGATAAACATCAGAAAAAACAGGTGGACAGCCCTAGAATAATAACTACATATTGGAATAAACATGCAAGTGTGCGGGAGGTGATTAGTAGACACTGGCACTTACTTAGGGGTGATTGTATCATCAACAAATATATTGGGGATGTTCCCCATATCACCTATAGGAAATGCCAGGCTGGTCCACACTCATTTTCATGAAGCAACAGGAGGTGAGGATGAACCAGTGGGGTATGTTCAGGTGCCATGGGTGCGAATATTGTGACTGGATATTAGAAGGTTCTTCCTACAGGTTACCTAATGGAGAGATTTACAATATGAAATTCTTTGCTAATTGTCAGACTAAAGGTATTGTTTACATAGTATTTTGTAAATGTGGTTCATTCTATATTGGAAAAACCTTTAGGAATTTTTGGAGACGGGTCTATGACCACATCTATTATATTAGGAAGAATCTACTATATACCCCAATAGGGAGACACATGGCATTAGAAAACAAAAACGACACATCGATGGTTTGTTTCACAGCCCTGGAAAGGGTCAATGAAGACCCTAGGGGCAGTAACATCAACCAAAAACTGCTTCAACGAGAAGCTAGATGGATATTTAATTTGAATGTCACAAGGGCACCAGGCTTGAATGATTCCCTCAGCTATAGATCTTTTCTTTGACTGAATTAAATTGTAATAATGTCCATATAGTAGCCTGTATGTTCTTCAGTCTGTTTAACCACTTCCCACCCAGCCAATGTACATATACGGCCGGGTGGGAGCCGCCTCCTTCTGACTGGACGTTCCTGAACGTCCATCAGAAGGAGGGGGATCGCGCGCGCGTGCCCATGCAGCGGCGCGATCCCGATGCGCCCGTGTCACCCGGACCCGGCGCATCTCTGATCGGCAGGAGGGCTCTGTGATTGGCCCTCCTGATCACATGACGGCCGTGTCCAACCACTGCCGTCATGTGATGTAAACAAACAGCCGGTTGCTAGGCAATCGGCTCTCCTCTCCTCACACGGAAGTCATCGCTGAGGAGAGGAGAGCAGATCGCTGTAGCCGGCTGGTGATCAGTGAGTATGAGCTGTTTTTACAGATTTTTACTCACTGATCACTAATCTAGTATAAACCTACAGTGTAAACACACATGTCACCACAATACACGTCACCACACATGTCCCCAAAACACACATGTCCCCAAATAAAAAAACACATGTCCCCCACATATGTCCCACTAAAATCACACGTTCCAATGATTATCTGCACACATATGTACGTGATCACCTGCACACATATGTACATGATCATTTGCGTACATATGTCCGTGATCACACAAACCAATTATTATACACTTAACGGAATTTTTTTTACCAAAAACATGTAGCAGAATACATTTTGGCTTAAATTTATGACAAAATTTGATTTTATTGGATTTCTTTTAAAATAGAAAAAAGAAAATATTGTTTTTTTTCCAAATTTCGCTTATATCTCAAAAAATAAAAAACGGAGTCGTGAATAAATACCACCAAAATAAAGCTCTATTTGTGCGAACAAAATGATAAAAATTTAATTTGGGTACAGTGTAGCATGACCGCGCAATTGTCATTGAAAGTGCGAGAGCGATGAAAGCTGAAAATTGGGCTGGGAAGGAAGGGGGCGAAAGTGCCCTGTATTGTAGTGGTTAACCACCTCAATACAGTGCACTTACACCCCCTTCCTGTCCAGACCAATTTTCAGCTTTCAGCGCTCTCACAGTTTGAATGACAATTACTCAGTCATGCAACACTGTACCCATATGAAACTTGCGTCCTTTTTTCCACACAAATAGAGCATTCTTTTAGTCGTATTTAATCGCTAGTGTTTTTTTTTTACTTTTTGTGCTATAAATAAAAATAAAAACGTAAATTTTGTGAAAAGAAAAAACAGAAAATTGTAACATACTTACTGTAATTTTCTTTTCCTGGTGCCTATCCATGGCAGCATACCTGTGACAAGCTCCGCCTTGGCTCCTCCCTCAGGACTAGTGAATATTATAAAAGAAATGGTTAGCGCAGCCCCAGCATTCTCCGTAATATAGAATACCGAGGGTGGGATTGTATGCTGCCAGGAAAAGAAAATTACAGTAAGTATGGTACAATTTTCTGTTTTCCTGGTGCCTCCATGGCAGCATACCTGTGACAAAAAACTAGTTAAGACGGGTGGAATGATGCTTAGAAGTTTATTTTAAAGAAATTATTATTTAGAAGAAGCGAAGGCTGATGTGACTGCCTGTCTGCCAAACTCCACCGATGAGAGAGCTCCTGGGTCCACCCTGTAATGTTTCAGAAACGTATGTTGGGATGACTAAGTCGCTGCCCGACAAATGGTTTCAATTGACACATTCGCTCTTGCCGCCCAAGAGGCAGAAACCTCTCTGGTGGAGTGCGCCCTGACCGCCGAAGGGGGTTCCAGTCCATTTGTCCTGTACACCTTGTGGATGAGTTTAACGATCCATGAGGCAATCGTTCTTGTTGACGCCTCCTTGCCTTTGTTTTTACCCCAGGGAATTATAAACAGCCTGATGGAACCCCTGAATGATGCTGTGGCCTGCAGATAGCATCTCAAAGTGGAGGCAATGTCTAGCTCATGAAGAGAACCAGAGTCCTGTTCCGAAAATGTTGGGAGTGCCCAAGGTTCCGACATGTTCAAGGATGATGCGACCTTGGGAATAAATCCTCACACTGTTCTAAGTTCTACTCTGTCCGGATAGAATATGATATGATTATGATCTGCTCCTAAAGCTTGGAGCTCTGAAACCCGTCTGCCAGAGGTTATAGCTATCAGGAAGTCTAGCTTCAAGGTTAGATTCCAGAGCGATGCCGACTCTGAAGGGGCAAAAGGTGGATTGGCTAAGGACTCTAGGATGATAGCAAGGTCCCAAGTGGGAAAAGATTGTTTAGTTGGCGGACAGATCTTTCTGACAGCTTTGAAGAACTGGATTATCAATGGATCCTAGGCCCATCTTTTTTTTTTTTTATATTCTTTATTTTTCTTTTTGACAGCTTATACATATACATTTGTGCAATTAATAAAGGGAGGCGATTTTACAATTTGTTACATAGTCTCCTTACACCCCTCTTCTTACAAAATACAATATAAACCTTTACCCCCCTCCCCCCCGGGCAAAAAAAAATAAAATAAAAATAAAAAGGCAGGAGGAGATGTGCCCCCCTATCTCCCCCTGTGTCCCTCATCCTCCTCTCTGTCCCCCTTACCTGCTAATCAATCACGACAGTCCCCGATCTCTAAGAATATCAGCCATTTTTGCCATTTCCCTTGAATTTCCCCTTCTGTCTCCTGAATTTTATCGATCGACTCTTCCATCAGTCTGATCTGCTCCACCCTCCTCACCCATTCTAGAATTGTCGGCGCCTGTGGATCTCCCCAATGGTTTGGGATTAAGGCTTTGGCTGCATTCAAAAGATAGGGGACAAGAGTAGCTTTATATTGCCTTACTCCCATGTCTGTGTCGTGAAACATGCAAGCCCATGGGCATTTCCTAATCCTCCTTCCAGTTATCAAAAATATATTTTCTATTATTTTGTCCCAGAAAGGTATTATTTTCGGGCAATCCCACCATATATGTTTAAAAGAGCCTTGTTCCTTGCATTCTCTCCAACAGGTTGGTTCCTCTCCCCCTCTTAACCTCTGCATTTTTATGGGCGTCATATACCACCTCACTATTAATTTGTATGCCATTTCTTGTGTTCGTGAGTCTCTTGGAAGTGAATATGTCATTTTTAATATTTTCATTCTGTGCTCATCATTTCTTAGTGTCCCCAGTTTCCCTTCCCATTTCCCTAAGTATGCAGGTAACTCCCTTCCTCCCTCACCTCTTAATATTTTATATAATTTAGATACCCTTTTCACTAAACACTGTGCGTCCTTAAGTAATTTCTCTAATGGCCTTAACAAATTCATTCCTCGTAAGGGCTGTGGGAGCCCCTGTGTGAAGTGTGCCAATTGATAGTGTCTCCATCTATCTAATGGTCTGTGACCCCACTCTTGAGTGATTTCCCTATACGTAAGTATCCTATCCCCTTTGATCACCTCTCCTAGTGTTACTTCTTCTCTCTGTGCCCATCTACTGTAGTACAACCGCTCCTCCATCCCTGGCAAAAAATATTTTGTGTCTAATAGTGACATTAATGGGGAGTTACATGTCCAATTGTGTATCTTATTTATTTTATCCCACATTCTAAGTGTATATTTTGTTATTATACTGGTGCTTGTTCCTAGGTTCACGCCTGAGCAGGTATCCCAAATCATTTTTGCTAATTCCGTCCCACTTAATCTGGTTTCCAACTCCGCCCAACTCTTCTCCTTTGAGTTATGTATCCAGTCTGCTATCCTAGATAATACTATGGCTTCGTGGTATTTTTTGAAGTCTGGGAGTGCAACTCCTCCTCTTTCCTTTTCCTTTACTAGGACCTTATACGCAATGCGCGGTTTTTTTGGGGACCATATAAATGAGAGGACCATAGATTTTAATTTTCTAAAGAAGCTTTCCGGGAGTGATATGGGGATCATTTGGAATGTGTAGCGTACCATGGGTAGTATAAACATTTTTATTACGTTTACTCTACCCATCCAAGATATTGCTTTGTACTTCATACTTTTCATTTGCATTTTAATTTTATTTAGCAGGGGCATATAGTTAGCTTCATATAAATTAGCCCTTTGTGCCGTAAGTTTTATCCCCAGATAGCTCAATTCCCCTCTACTCCACCTAAAAGGTAGGCTAGCGGACAGATCTCTCTGTTCTGATTGGCACATATTCAAATTTAATATTTCTGTCTTGGATAAATTGATTTTAAAATTTGAAAGTCGCCCATACCGATCCATTTCTTTAAGTGCGGATGGAATTGAAATTCCGGGATTTGTAATATAAAGCAGCGGGTCATCGGCGAATGCAGAGACCTTATACTCTCTACCTCCCACCTCGACTCCCCGCAAATCCCGGTTGCCTCGAATCGCTGCGAGGAGCGGCTCCAAGGCAATCACAAAGAGAATCAGAGATAAGGGGCATCCCTGTCTCGTCCCGTTGAACAGTTCAAGGGGGCGAGACAGGGATCCATTCACCTTGATCCTGGCTGTCGGCTTGGTATACAGCGCTTTTACCCATCTCATCATTCTCTCGCCCAGGCCCATATGTTTTAAGGTCTCGTTTATAAACTCGCAGTCTGCTCTATCAAAGGCCTTTTCGGCATCCACAGACAAGAGCAGAGTGGGAGTCTTTCTTCTAATTGCTTCCTGGATCAGTATGATTGACTTCAAGGAATTATCCCTCCCCTCCCGTCCTCGAACGAATCCCACCTGATCGGTGTGAACCCAATCGGGGAGGAGTGTTTTCAGTCGCTCGGCCAAAATTTTTGCGTAGATCTTCACGTCCGTATTCAATAATGATATTGGCCTATAACTCTCCAGTGCTGCTGAGTCCTTACCCTCCTTTAAAATCAGTGAGATGTGTGCGAGCAGGGCCTCTTCACGAAAGGCCCCCCCGTCACCCACCTCATTGAAATATTCACAGAGTTTTGGTGCCAAGAAGCTTCAAAATTTTTTATAGTATAAGATGGAATAGCCATCTGGGCTTCCCCCAAGGGCTGTATCTTTGATTGCTCTTTCTACTTCCATTACTGAGATAGGGGTCTCTAATTCCTTCATCTCATCGCGTGTTCCTTTTGGGAAGTCGAGCTTCCCTAGATATTCCTGAATGGCTCTTTTCCTTTTCCCCCCATCCTCCCTTCTTGTACCTATATTATATAAGGCGCTATAATATGCATGGAAGTTCTCTGCAATGTCAGGGGTTGCAAACTTCATCTCCCCCCCTTTGTCCCTGATCTTCGGTATGTAGGTCCTGTTTTTCTGTTCCTTTACTCTTCTTGCCAACCACTTACTTGACTTATTGCCCCACTGATGTCTCTCCCTATTTATTTTATAAAAAGCTGTTCTCATCTCTTGCTCTAGGAACTCTTCCAACTCCCTTTTTTTTTTAGTAGATCCTGGGTCTCCTGGAGCCCTCTAGGTCTAGTCATTTGTTCTAACTCCGCAATCTCCAAATAAAGATGGACCTTCTCCTTCTCCCTTTCTTTCTTTTTCCCTGCTCCAATCCCAATCAGGATCCCTCTAATAACAACCTTGTGTGTCTCCCAGATAGTAGCCTTTGAGCATTCTCCTATATCATTCACCTCGTAAAAATTGCTCAATTCCTGTAAAATTTTTGTGCTTACGTCCTGTTCTTGAATGAGTGAGTCGTTCGGTTTCCAGGCTCTTCCTGTCCCCCTGTAGCCCTGTATTTCTAGTTGGGTTTTCATAGGGGCGTGATCGGACAGGGTAATGGATTTAATTTCAGATTTTTTTTAAGTTGGCCACTAATTGTTGTCCTATAAGTATATAGTCTAATCTTGTAAAGGTTTTGTGAGCTGAGGAGAAGTGAGTATAGTCCCGTTCTCTCTGGTGGCTGATCCTCCATGAATCATGTAACTGGGCACTAGTCAATGCTTTGTTTATTTTTCTATATCTCTGTTCCGCCACTTGTGTACTGGCCCCTGAGGAATCCATCTTGGGGTCAAGACACGAGTTTAAATCTCCTGCTAATATCACCCTGCCTGTTCTAAACTCTGCCAGTTTACTTAATACTCTCATTAAAAATGTATCTGGGTTTCTGTTTGGTGCGTATACATTAACAATAGTACAATACATATCTCCTAGTTTACCCTTTAAGAATAAATATCTCCCCTCTGGGTCAGCCGATCGTTCCTCGAGTTCAAACCTTACTGTTTTATCGAAACCGATAGCTACTCCTCTAGAATGGACAGAGGGTGAATCTCCATAGTACCAAACTGGGAATTGGGATGATGTCAGTTTAATCCCTGAGTTATTGGTAATGTATGTTTCTTGCAGGCATATAACATTTCCCCCCATAATTTGAAGTTCTTTGTTAATTTTATACCTTTTTTCTTTTGTGTTTAATCCCCTCACATTATATGTTATCACGTTAATAAGTACCATTTACTGCTGTTTTATTGGTCTGTTGATCTACGAGCACTGACCCAGAGGGGGTTTTCCCTTTCCGGGGGACAAGGAGGACGCGAAGAACCATAACAACAACCAAAAAATAAATAAAATAAAAAAAGGACCCCCAAATTGCCCTCTCTCCCCCCTTCCTCCCTCCACCCTCCCTTCTTCCAAACTCTGCATCTGCAGCCGTTGGTTGGGGTCTCTCCCCCACTTCTTTTTTTTTTTTTCCCTCCCTTTCTCTTTTGTGGATATATGAACCTGACTTTTATCTCTCTGATAACGTCTATTCTTCATATTTACCCTGGGGTTCACACCTGATGGCGCCCGCCCAACGGCGGCTCCCTCATCCCTGCCCCCTCCCCCCTCTTTCTTCCCCGGACCCTTCTAAGCCTCTGCGTTACTACACCCTGTCTCTATTTTCTCTTTCCCTATCATTCATCTCCGCACTTCTCCCTCTCTGCCATCTAAGCTTCCTTTGGGGGGGACTCATTTGGATTTCCTCCTGCCAACCAGGTAACGGAGGGGGGGTAATCTCTAAACTCTCACAAAACCCCCTCAAGTCTTCAGGAAAATGAAGCACCGCGGAGCGGCCGTCCCTTCTCCCCCTCAAGCATGCTGGGAAGCCCCACTGATAGGGGACTCCCGAGGCGTTCATAACTTCCGTTAAGGGTTTTAATAGTCTCCTTCTCCTCAACGTTTCCGGGACTAAGTCTGAGAACACCCGTAGCTCTGCACCCTCAAAAGAAATCTCCGACAATGTCCTTAATTTCTCCATTATTTGCCCTTTCTCTTCTGCATAGTGGAACCTGACTATCACGTCACGAGTGGCTTCCCGACTTACTGCCCCCCGAGCTGCAATCCTGTGAACTCTGTCCAACTTTAAGCTTTCGGTGGACTCCCTTTGTAATAACGGATTGAAAACCTGCTGCACTATTTTACCAAGCTCTGCGATACCATACTTTTCGGGGAGACCTTTGATGCGTACGTTCTTCCTCCTGCTCCTATTCTCCTGGTCTTCTAATTTGTAGAGGAGGGACCTATTTGCTCTCTGGAGACTCTGTACTTGTTCTGCGATCTCGTCTATCCTAAGCTCCTGATTATCCATTCTGTCCTCTATCTCCTCCACCCTCTCCAGCACCCTACCGATATCTGCCTGAACTCCAGCTATTTCTATCTTTAGTGCCGCCTCCATTTTTGCGAACATTTCCCCAAGCATCTCCTTTATCAGGGAGGATTCTACCTGGGGAATTGGTTGCAAAATCTCATCCTCGGACACTAGTTCTCCTATTACTCTCCCCTCTTCCTTATCCTTTTGACCTTTTGCTGAGCTTTGTGTAGTGGGGCTTATCTCTTTAGTCCCCCCATTTTTGGCCCGTTAGCTTTCGCTCCTTTACCTTCCTCTCCTATCTTCTGTCTACCCGGACCTGACCTCCGTCCTACTCCTTGTTTAGGACTTTCCTGCCCCTCCACTAACGCACTTGTGTTGGTGACGTTGCTTGCCATGTATCTCTGAATCCCTCCTGGACTAGATACAGGTGGAGCATTTTTACCTGATTTTACCTTCCCCTTCATTCTTTCTCCCTACTATTTCTTCACAAAATTCCAAAGTCCAGCCCACCTTTCTGTATACAAACCGTCGCTGCAAAGGCGGACGAATGAGCCTCTGGGACGTGGACCCTACCTACGATCAGCTAATAACCCTCCTAAAAATAAATAATAAATAGTATAGACATAGACTTTTCAGGATAACAGCTAAAAAATATTTGTAGATGAAAGGCGAGGGGCAGGAGTGATTAGATTAGTTAGTTCTGGGATATATAAACCCCACAAGATCTTCAGGTGCTCTTCTTTATCCAGCTGTGCACTCTCCTGGCCCCTTCACCTTTCCCTCCTCCTTAGGCTGGAGGCTGTTTTTTTACCCCTACCCCTTTCACCTCTACCTCCGGCTAAATGGATAATGTAGAGTCTTTCTGTAGTGTGGACTCCTGTGCAGGTCTCCGCTTTATTTCTGCTTAGTCTTGGAGGAGAGACCGCTGCTCTTCCAAAGCATATATTGGGGAAAAAACGCAAACAAAGAACCAAAGAGTGCAAGGGAGAGTGACCCTGTATTCCACTAATCCAGGGGAGGCCAGAGAGAAGGAGGGAGCCCGGGTTCCTCCACTTAAATGGTCTCGGGAAATTGCTTCCTTCAAGCTGCAACAGTCTCTCTTTTCCCTCTCCTTTTAAACATGTGCAATACCCTTACTTTTGGGGGCCGTGACGAGTCAGGGCAGCATACTAAGGCCCCCTAAGTACATTGACAGTAACAGGTGCGCGTCAGGGATGCCATATGCATTAACAGAACAGCCCGCACTCCCTTAGTTTTCTAATTTCTGTTCGCTGTGCCTGCACCGTGTGGACTTAATGGGAAATACAAGTGCTGGTGCTACCCTTCCAATAGCCTATGGGGGTGGGTGGCAGCCTATTCCCTTCTTTCTTGCTTAATTGATTCACAGTTCACAGATATGGTTGAGGGTTCCCACAGCGTAGTCTCAATGCTAGTTATATATCTGTTAAAGCAGTTTTAATACAGTTTGTTCGCTTTTTCATCAGCCACTCACCCCTCCCCCTTCAGGTGCCTTTCCTCCAGCGTCTCGTCCTTTGCTTGGATTGTCTGATTGCTCTCTCAGCTACTCCGTTCCTTTAGCCACTCAACGGAGCTCCTTTCAACGTTTCAGGTCTTGGGAGGGACGTACAGCAGTCTGGGCCACGGTGCTCACGCTGCACACAGGGCGGCTGGGTCCTAAGTCCTTTGCCCCTCCGCTGCTCCTATCTCCGGCCGCCGGGCCGTTCTGACCGCACCGACCCCTCCAGCCCCTCCTCGCCAGGCAGCTGATCCGTGTACGCTGATGTCGGCTTCCGCTCGCGCGGGCTTTCCTGACTCAGAATACGCTGCTGGTGGATCCTTCCGATCGTCTCAGCCTCGGCCTGGGCGTCGGGCACGCTCCCCGCGTTCGTCACAGCTCGTCATGAGGCTTACTGTTGCGAGGGGATTCCTGGAGGCTTGGATGACGGGAGCCACCCACAGCACACGCCTACCTCATGGTGCTCCACCCCATCATTGGAGCTAAAGCTCCTCGCCCATCTTCTACTGGTTGCCACTGAAATTGCTGATACCTGTACCTTTTAGTGTACCTAGTGCAAGACCTAGGTCTAGGCCTGCCTGCAAAAACTCAAGAATTTGAGAGTATGGGGAATCTGGATCACAGCTTCTGCCAATCATGAAGGCCCTGAACTTGTTCCACAACTTATCGTGTATACCGTTTGTGGATGGTTTTCTTGCTTTGAGCAGGGTTGCGATCACTTTGTTGGAACACCCTAGGGATTGGAACCTTTCCCTTTCAGCTGCCAGATGTGAAGCTCCAGCCTGCGGGGATCTGGATGGGTGTGACATCCTTGCGACAGGAGAAGAGGTATTATTGGAACCTTGACTGGAGGCCGGGTACTCAGATACATTGCTGTGGGGAACCAAGGACGTCTTGGTCAGTACGGTAGGACCAATATCACCGTTGTGGTTTCCCTCATAAGTCTTGACAAGAATCTTGGAATGAGAGGCCGTGGAGGGAAGGCATAGGCCCGATTGCATGCCCAGGGGGCTGAGAGGGCATCTATTGCCTCCGCTTGGGGGTGAGGAAACCTTGAGATGAACTTTGGGAGTTTGGTATTGAATGTTGTTGCAAATATGCCTAGCTCGAGGGGACCACACTGGTTCACTATCCAGTTGAAAATCTCCGGGTGTAGAGACCATCCGTTGGTATCCACGAACTTGCGGGAAAGGCTGTCGGCCCTCGAGTTGAGATGACCAGGCAGATAGACTGCCCTCAGGTCTTTTAGATTCCTTTCTGCCCAGAGGACTATGGGTTCCACCTCCTTCAGGAGGGACCTGCTGCGTGTCCCCCCCTTGTCGGTGTACATAAGATACCACAGCCCTGTTGTCCATTCTGAGGAGAACTGGTTTCCACGTAATCTCGAACTCTAGGGCTAGTAATGCAAGGTAGGCCGCTCTGACCTCCAGGACATTTGACACCATGCCTGCTGTATGGAAGAACCATCTTCCCTGCACTGAGATCTGGTTGCAGTGTGCTCCCCAATCTGCTGCACTGGCATCAGTAGTAATTGTGATCCAGTCGACATGCCCTAGCAGGCGTGATTTCAGAAGTGTCTGTTTCTTCATCCACCAATGTAGACTCCTGAGCATCAAGGTCGTCAAGTGTAGGGGTTGGGATAGATACCGTCTGTTCCACAGTCTCAGGAACTCCAGCTGGAAATGTCTCAAATGCCAATGGGCCCAGGGGACCATAGGGATACATGACAACATCCGGCCTACCAGGCTCAAACAGTTTGAGGCTGCCAGGTAGGATCTCGTACTCACTTTCTTCATTTGTTGAATAATGGATGTCGCCTTCTGAGGTGGGAGAGCCACTGTTCCGTTCCTTGTGTTGAACAGAGCGCCCAAATAAACCATCTCCTGGGTTGGAGAAAGGTGAATTTTTCCTGGTTTATCTTCCATCCGAATTCTGTTAGAGTCGTCAAAATAATGTTCCTGTGTTCCACTAACTGGGCTGGATCCTTCGCCAGGAGTAGAAGGTCGTCCAAGTAGTGGTATACCCGAAGCCCCAATTCTCTCAGAGGGGCTATGATGGCAATCAGGGTCTTTGTGAAGACTCTTGGCGACGTGCAGAGGCCAAATGGAAGGCTCTGGAATTGGAGATGTACCTGCCCCACTGCGAATCTCAGATACTTCTGGAATGGAGGAAGTATGGGTATATGCAGATAAGCGTCCTGCAAGTCCATTGACAACATCCAGTCCCCTGGTTGGACTACACGAATAATCGTCTGTAGTGACTCCATCTTGAATTTTTCTAGGAAGATATAGCGATTTAGTCTTTTTAGGTCTTTTACGGGTCTCCACCCACCGTTTCTCTTGGTGACTAAAAACAGGGTGGAGTAAAAACCTGAAAATCTTTCTGATGGAGGCACTGGGACTACTGCTTGCTGTTCCTGCAAGGAGAGAAGAAATCGCTGTAGTGCTTCCGCTTTTTGGGGGGACCTTGACACCCTTGTCGGGGAGAAGAAGTCCTTGGGAGGTTTGTCTAGGAACGACCAGAAATGGCCATATTTGACTGTGGAGACTACCCAAGGATCCCTGCACTTTTTGTTCCCAGGTCTTTGAGAAGTGTTTTAACCTGGCCCCTACAGGGATCGCTTGGGCTGGCCTGGCGTCAAAAGGATTTAGTGGAATCCTGTGGGGTATGCACCGGTCTCTGTCTTCGGGTCTTGAGGAACGTGGACTGTGTTCTTTTCCAATTATGCCTGAAACATTTCCCTTGCCTGGACTGTCGGTAATCCTTATTCTTGGAGTATTGGAATCTGGGTGCGAATGTCCTGGAGCGTCCGGATCGCCTGTCTTGGGGTAGTAAGCCTGATTTTCCGCCAGTGACTCGAGAGATGGCCTTGTCCAGTTTTTCCCCAAACAAGGCTTTGCCGTCAAAAGGAATCTTGCACCAGTTTTGTTTTGAGGCAATATCCGCTGCCCGTGGTTTCAGCCACAGGGCCCGTTTGGGCCATCACTGTGTGGAGCATTGCCCTTGGGGATCAACGAATTGAATCAATGGCGGCTTCACCAATAAAGTCTGCTGAGAGCTTCAGCTCATCCGAGGCCTTGATTATATCCTCCTTTGGGATGTCCTGTTGGATTGCCGACTCTATATTATCCATCCAGACACGTAGTGCATTGGACACTGATGTCACGGCTATCGCAGGCTTACAGGCATTGCCTGCCATCTGGTAAGCCTTTTTGAGATCGAGATCCATCCTTCTGTCCAGTGGATCCTTAAAAGAAGTTGAATCTTCTAGGGGCAACGTGACATTCTTTGCCAACCTTACCACTGCTGCATCGACCACTGGAGAACCCTCCAGCATTGCAGAATCAGCTTCTGAGAGAGGGTATAACTTTCCCAAGCGATTAATGGAGAATCTTTTCTCTGTCTCTTTCCACTCTTCCTCAATCACATCCCTGATCTCGTCCGTGAGAGGGAAAAAGGAGATCTGGCGTTTTGAGAAAGGGGAAGTATGATTTAGACTTCTTAACCTCTGTGTTGGTCTCTTCCCAGCCGATCGCTTGTTTAACTGCCTGTACATAAGGCTGGGCCATGGCGAAAGCAAAGCCAGAGGCATCTAGGTCATCAGATTATTCCTCTGAGATGGCATTCTCTGCTTGATGCTTAGAGGAAGGTGCAGGCGTCAGACGAAAAATTCCACTTGTGGACAGCCTGGGAGTGGAAGCCTCAGCCGTTTGCTCCGGAGGAGGGGATGCTGGTTGTTGCATCAGCATTGTGGCTACCAATTCCGCAAGGGAATCTTTTACTGCTTTTTTGAGTAGGTCCGCCAATTGCAGACCTTCAGATTCTCTGTCCACTGCATAGTCCTTGAGGCAATTTCGACAGATCAGTTTGTCTGGAAGTGGGGTAGCTCCACAGGCCTGACATCTTGGAGATCTAGGTCTCGGGGAGCGCGAATGACGGCGCTTTTTGGGTGATGCTTTCCTGACACTTCTATAATCCCCATGCCTGGACGACCTGTCTCTGCTGTGACTAGAGTCATCGTCGTCTTCATGACGCCTTGAGGTCCTCTTAGACGTCTTCTGGCGTACAGGACTGAAATACATAAAAGTACCAGCCTCAGTGCACTCTTTTTTTTATTTTTTTATATAAACTTACCTGGACGTAGGTCCTTACCTTGTGCGGGCGGCGAATGGGTTATGCTAGGCAGAGGCAGCAGCTAAGAAAAGAGTCATAGGAGAAGCATCAACTGGCCATGTCCCGACTTGAAAAAAAGAGATTACACTAAAAATAAAGGGTTGTCTCTTTTATTTTTTTTATTTTTTTTTCTTCCTCCTGGGACCCCAAATAAACATTTATTTAATTTATTAATTTTA
This sequence comes from Lithobates pipiens, assembly GCF_037356315.1. NCBI lineage: Eukaryota > Metazoa > Chordata > Amphibia > Anura > Ranidae > Lithobates > Lithobates pipiens. The sequence continues at coordinate 228,532,684 of NW_027507784.1, forward strand.
TTTATATTAATAATTGAATATATATTATTTTATTTATTTATTTTATATTATTTAATTACATTTTTTATTTATTTATTTGCCTTACCTGAAGTGAATGGGTATTTCCTTGCCTGGAGCTCTCCAAATGCAGTTCTCCCTGCAGCCACAGGCGTCCCACTGAGGCTGCCAGGGAGATAAATAGGAACAGGAGAGGTGGGGCACGCCTCTACATTGTCCCTGATGCTTTGAGGGATTTGCCCTCAACCAAAATGGCCGCTGTGGCTTCCGGATTTACCGCGCATGCGCCGACCGGTGGAACGAGCACCCGGAGGACCAACCCCGCCTGCGCATGCGCAGAACACGGCGGGGAACGCCGAAAGTGAGCGCGCGCGGCTCCTAGGGAGCCTGGAGGGCGACCAGGGGCTAGGAGGGGGGTTTTCTTTGACAAGGAACGAAGAGGAAAAAAAAAGAGAGACCAAGAGAAAAAAATGGAAAGTTGTTGAGAGGAGGGGAGGAAAAGAGAGAGAGAAAAGGAAAGAGAAAGGAGGGAGAGAGAGAGAAAAAAAAAAGGAATGCAGAAATAGCTGCTGCCTCTGTAACCATGAGTGAGCTAATGCCTAAATGACCAATTTGCAGATAAAGCTCTTACTTAAGAGACAAACTGCTTGTCCCAAAAGATCCTACAGAAGGGACTTCCAACCTTATAAGCGCGTTTAGCTGCCCAAGAGAAGGAACTGCCGAATGCAGAAGGTAAGGACGCTTGACCAGAATTCACTGCCATGAGGTATGAGGAAAAAAAGGAGAATGCTGGGGCTGCGCTAACCATTTCTTTTATAATATTCATTAGTCCTGAGGGAGGAGCCAAGGCGGAGCTTGTCACAGGTATGCTGCCATGGAGACACCAGGAAATGCCTTTTTCTTTGTTTCTGTCATAAAATTTAGCTAATTTGTAATTTTTCTTCATACATTTTAGCCCAAATTTATACTGCTACATATCTTTGGTAAAAATAACCCAGATTAGTGTATATTATTTGGTCTTTGTGTAAGTTATAGAGTCTACAAACTATGGTGTCAATCACTGAAAACTGATCACATCTGATCAGGCCTTCAGTACATCAGGTGTATTTCATTTCTTGAGACACTAACAAGTCAGGAAAGTACAAATACCCCCCAAATGACCCCTTTTTATAAAGTAGACATTCCAAGGTATTAAGTAAGTAGCATGGAGAGTTTTTTTAAGTTGCAATTTTTTCCCACAAACGTTTTTTTTTTTTTTTACAAAATTGTCATATTATCAGGTTATTTGTCACACACAGTATATGCATACAACAAATTACACCCCAAAATACATTCTGATATTCTTTCCGAGTATGGTGATACCACATGTGTGAGACTTTTACACAGCCTGGCCACATACAGAGTACCAACATTAAAGTAGCTACATCACTAGCCTAGTCTCAAAATACCAACCTAATCACCCACTTCGTTCCTCCCAAGACCTCCTGCTCTCTAGCTCCCTCATCACCTCCTCCCATATCCGCCTCCAGGACTTCTCCTGAGCCTCGCCCATTCTCTGGAACTCACTACCCCAATCTGTCAGAATGTCTCCAAATTTATCGACTTTTAGGCGACCCCTGAAAACTTTCCTCTTCAAAGAAGCCTATCCTGCCTCCATCTAACAACTGCACTATTTTCTCCAAATGCTCATCCCCCACAGCTATTACCCTTTTGTATAACTTGCCCCTCCCCCCTAGATTGTAAGCTCTAATGAGCAGGGCCCTCTGATTCCCCCTGTCTTGAATTGTATTGTATTGTAATGTCTACCCTAATGTTGTAAAGTGCTGCGTAAACTGTCGGTGCTATATAAATCCTGTATAATAATAATAATAATAATAATAAGTAGCACCATCAGGCTTTCTACGAGCATAAATGACACATCTCATTTCTCAACCACCTATTACAATTTTGAAGGGCCTGGAGCACCAGGACAATGGAATTGCCCACAAAATTACCCCATTTTGGAAAGCAAACACCCCAACGTATAATCTATGAGGCAGAATGAGTCTTTTGATCAGTTCATTTTTTTCCAAAAGTTTTTGGGAAATGTGGAAAAAAAATTAAAAAGCATTTTCTTTACACAAAGTTGTCCATTTTATAAGATATTTCTAACACATAGCATGTATATAGCAAAAATTACACCCCAAAACACATTCTGCTACTCTTCCCGAGTATGGCGATACCACATGTGTGAGACTTTTAAACAGTCTGGCCACATACAGAGGACCAACATTGAAATACTACCTTCAGGCGTTACACATCTCATTTCATTCCTACCTATCACACTTTTGAAGGTCCAGGAGCACCAAGACAGTGAAATTTCCCACAAAATTACCCCATTTGGAAAGCAAAAACCCCATCGTATATTCTATGAGGCATGGGCTGCAAGTAGGTACTCGGGTACTCTGATGGGCTGCAGATAGGTACTCGGGTACTCTGATGGGCTGGTGACAGGTACTCGGGTACTCTGATGGCCTGGTGACAGGTACTCGGGTACTCTGATGGCCTGGTAACAGGTACTCTGATGGTCTGGTGACTGATATTCAGGTACTCTGAAGGGCGGTGATAGGTACTCAGGTACTCATATGGACTGTGATAGGTACTCGGGTAATCAGATAGACTGACAGGTACTCAGGTACTCAGATGGACTGGGACAGGTACTCAGGTACTCTGATGGACTGTGACAGGTACTCGGGTACTCTGATGGGCTGTGACAGGTACTCGGGTACTCTGATGGGCTGTGACAGGTACTCGGGTACTCTGATGGGCTGTGACAGGTACTCAGATACTCTGATGGACTGTGACAGGTACTCGGGTACTCTGATGGACTGCGAAAGGTACTCTGATGAACTGTGAGTGACAGGTACTATGATGGGTGGTGACAGGTCCTCTTTATTGGAGGGCAATCAGTGTGATTGGTGTATACAGTAGGCAGTAACGAGATGTTATCGCAATCTCCTTCTCACACACGTTCGGTGTGTGAGGAGGAGAACCAGGTAACAGCTCGTTACTGCGGTTTGTTTACATTTAGTGATCGGCTGTGAAAGGATCACAGCCGATCACATGGGTAAACAGCCAGCCAATGGCTGTTTACCAGCGTCGGTGGCGAGCAGTGTTCCCGGGAACACGCAGCCACCGACGTGCATGAGCAGCATGCTAGCGATCGTGCCCATGCGCCGTGCATAGTGGGGGTGGAACTATCTGTGATCAGCCGTGACTTCATCACGGCAGATCATGTGGTAAACAGCCAGACCCAATGTCTGTTCACCCCCCTCTGTGAAGAACGGTGTCTCCGTGACACGGCGCAACAGAAGGAATAGGGATGCACACGCACGATCGCGCGCATTCCCTGTTTAAATGGGAGGACGTGATATGATGCCCTCCCGCCACTCATTTGACGGCCGGCGGTCGGCAACCAGTTAATGTCCAGGGACAAGCGCTGATGTCATCAGCATCAACCTGTTGGTTCACTGTCTGTGTGCTCTGTCAAGAGATGTTAATCCACCAGGAATGTAAATAGAATGTATATATATATATATATTTTTTTTTTCTTTATGTTTATTCTTGTCTGGCTTTATTATTTATTAATTTTTCTAACTCTTTTTTGGTTATGTTTGTATATATATGTATATATGCTGTATAGGATATGGGAGAGATAAGGAAGTGTATACAAGCCTGGTCTTCTGCTGGAATTTATTTTTATATGTCATTTTGGGGAATGTAGGGATGTAATGGTTTGCATCTACAGGACCTGGGTTTACTTTTAGGGTTCGAGGTCCCACTTGGTTTGGACAATATCTGGGTAGGTAGGCAATCTTATGTACTCTCCTTACCCATGGAGGTGGCGCTGCTGTGGAGGTTCCTAGGGGATACTTCCATTACCTTTCTGTATATGGTGTTGTGGTTTGGCTTTATTGGCCTAGTTCATTTATGTGTTTGACACCAGTCAGTTCTTTATTAAGAGCTGTTAATTGGCTTGGGGTTCTGATATGTTGATTGCTGCCTGGCTTGGTGGCGTAATTAATCATCTTTTTGTACTATTACGGTAATTGCTAGCTATCCAGTGTAAGCCCAGTGGGGTGATATTCCCTTTTTGCCCATATACGCGTGCGGTTTTTATTATTAATTTTTATTTTTTATTCTTTTTATTTTTTTCTTCTTTTTTATATTCTATGGAATGGTAGAGTTTGCTGCGCATGTGTATGGTCTTGGTACGAGTGCCCTTGTTTTGGGGCAGTATTAAATATCACACACAATATGCGCTTATGCGGGGCTCAGGGCTTCAAAGCGCACGCATTGTTGACATAATTGTGCACCAACGCGCATAGCTTATTTTTTCTATGGAGACACCAGAAGTACAGGGCATGTGCATTTGCGCATTGCCCAATAAAATGTAGGTATGTGCGCATGTGTGGGGCTCCGTGTTTACTAGGCGCACGTTTTGACGATGTTGATACGCGCAATTGCGCATGGGCTTGTTTTTCATAGGCGTGCGCTTTGGCGATATTATTGTGCGCCATTGTGCATGGCGCTTGTAATCCTTGGCATTGTCTGCAGTGCAGCGCGCCTCATAATGATAGTGGTAGGCTGGGATGGACCCTCCCCAGCTGCTAGCAATATCATTAATTGGCTCATTTGGCAGTCGTTTTGGCGTCAATACGCACATTTAAGCAGTGAGGGCTGAGCTGGTTAGTGAGCGGTGTATTTGCTGTGTGGATGGATCTTGCAGGTAATTACTTTGCATTCTTTTGATGGTTTTGATGGTTCTTCAGTAACTTAACCTCTGGTCCAATACTGACAGACATATTTGGGGTTTCTCTCATAGAGGAACTTTGCATGTTTGGGATCAACATTGGCTTCTCCTGTGAATGATATTTGTCAGATTCGTTTTGGTTTTAAACTAGGAATTTGCCCTATGTGAGAAGCCCCCTGGTGGCAATCGATAGGTCATTTCTTTTAAAATTTTCCTTTATTTGTTTTGTTTTATAGTTAGGGCTTTGATTGTTGGCCACTTGTTGATAAATGCACAAACTAAAATAATAGGTATGTAATTAAACAAACCGTATTTGGAATTTTTAGGTGGTTCGTAATTTACATGTATGGTTCTGAAGAAGCTAATTGCGAAACGTGTCAACCATCGTATATGACATGAAGTATCATTGTGATTATTCAGCTGGAAATTAACATATGTCTCCATTTTAATTTTAATATGTATGTGTATTATAATGTGTATTTAATATATGTTATGTGAAAAATAATAAAATTATTAGAAATCAATCCTTGGTGTAAATCCTGTTTAGGTACCGTTATAGTCCGGCTTATTGTGCTCTTTTTTCTTGTTAAAGTTATATGGGACGAGGTATCCCCATAGCTTTTATTTTATATTTTGAAGAATTACCAAGTATCAAAATGTACAAGTATAATTCTAATATTGAAATGTGGTATCTTGTTATAACAACTTGAATAATAGAAATGTAAATAATATTACCAATCATCATTTATCTTTATTATTTATTATTTTGCACTGTATTTTAGTTAATAAATATATATTCTTAGGCAACATCATTTGTATCACTTGTCTTCAAAATAGTACGGATAAAACTAACTTAAATTTCTTGTTTGTATTATTAGAAAATTGTAAATCTCCCAAATCAAAGATTTGCATATTTTCATAATTACAATACATTTTTAATATGTCAGTATAAACATTCTGACAGATCGTTTTACTGCTGTTCAGTTTGTGCTTGTGGGTTTCTATCTGGTCTTCAGTGCGTGCAGTCAGTTTGTATCTGTTTTTCAGTGGGTTCTTGTCTGCACGTTGCTGATTTTCAGCTCGCTCTTCACAGTCCTTGCTGTTCTTCAGTGCCTCTGTTAAGTTCTGACCAGCCAAACGTTTTGAAACCATGTTGCGGTTAGGTTTTTATCGTACAGTTTGTGCTGTGTGGGGGCTTGGTGTTGGGGTTTATACTTTGATCCAAGCCCAGTCCATAAACAGGGCGAGGAGGAGGAGAAGGGGCTCACCCCTTATATCAGCAGACAAGATACCTGCACAAGGCAAGCCATCACTCCGGAGCAGAGGCTGGTCGCCACCTTGCAGTACTTGGCAACTGGGAGAAGTCTACAGGACCTCAAGTTCTCTACAGGCATCTCCCCCCAGGCTCTGGGGATCATTATTCAAGAGAACTGTTCTGCCATCATTCAGGTCCTGCAGAAGGACTATATTAGGGTAAGTTTTCTCCTTTTAACATCACATTATATGTATTTAATGTTTGCTAATGTATTGTATTTCTTTCATCATTCCCTAATTACCATGATTGTTATATGCTGTGAATGTCCCCTTTATCCTCATTCATGCTGTAAGCTTTTAATGCTTCTTTTTTGGCCTCCATGCATATTTGCCTTCACCAACCTCCCCAGCATGCTATCCTGGGCCCATATACACCTATAGCCTAGTCCCTTAACAATGTATTTTGGCAGCTCCATTGTAGTGCTTTACCCGATACACCCCCTAAAATGTGTACAAATGTTGTGTCTGTTTAAATTCAGGCGTTTTTGAGGCTTTTTTTATTTTTGGCTTCCAAAGTCACCTCAAATCCCCCCCTAAAATTTTATCAATGGGCCATCAGAGGGGGTGAGGAATCTGATAAGTGGGTCTTATATTTTTGTCTTTAAATACTCCTTAAAATAAATGTTATACTGATGGTGTGCAAGAATGTTTTTTGCGTACTCTGCTTGCAATGTATGGGTATATTGGATTGTACGATATTTTTTATTTTATTTATTGTTTTTAAGGTTGAACTGGATGGACTTGTGTCTTTTTTCAACCTGACTATGTAACTATGTAATGTTATGTACAAAAGTACTTATATATTTTTTTTCTTGTTTGACTCCACAGTTTCCTTCAACACCACAGGAATGGCAGACTGTGGTCTCCCATTTTGCGTACCGTTGGGACTTTCCCAACTGTGGAGGGGCTATAGATGTGAAGCATGTCCACATCATGCCACCACCCCATTCAAGGTCTTACTATTATAGCTATAATGGTTTTTTTTTTAACATAAATTTTATTTTATTTTTTTTCACGGTGAATAAAGTTCGCTTTATTAATATTAGAGACACAAGTTACAATTCAGAAAACAGAAAAAAAGAAAACAAATTAAAACAGTTGGTGTACAAACACATAACAAAGAAAAAGGAAATTAGAATACAGTACTACCCACATGGAATGCAATATATATTACACAACAACCATCCCCGACAGATCCTGCGAGGGCAGTGGCCAGCTAGAGATCACACAAGATATAATGCAGAACGATAGCCACCATTCCCACCTCAAATCCCACAGAAGGGGGGGGGGGGTGCATGTAGAAATAGGGAAGACCGAGGGAAAAAGAAAAGGGCGGAGGAGAGAGGAGCAACAGCACGGGGGGGAGGACAAAAGAAAGAAACAGAAAAAGAAAAGGAAAAAGAGGGAGGAAAAGGAGGAGAGGGGGGGGCAGGGGGGGGAGAAGGCCTGACCCACAGATCTATCGGTAAGAGTTCCCGTATCTATATCTCCGCCCTGTCTCCACCCGTCCAGGGCAGCCATATGCCATCGAACTTCCTAGGGCACTTTCTACTAATATATGTCATTTTGTACAACGGGAGGGCTTTATTAATGATGTCCTCCCACAGGGTCAGCGTGGGGGGGAAGCAGAGGTCCAGCGAAGGAGAATGGCCTTCTTGGCATAATAAAGCAGAAAGGCAATCAGGAGTTTGGAATAGCGTGGCCTCTGATCATCATCCTGAATGCCAAGAAGAGCCAGCTCCGGAGATCGAGGCAGAGGGAAGCCCAAGCGGCCATCAATGGTGTCAAACACATCAGTCCAAAAAGCGGCCACCACCGGGCAGCTCCAGAACATGTGGAAGAACGTTCCCTCTACTGCTCCACATCTGGTACAGGCCGGGTCCCGCTGTCGATACAGTCTGTGCAACCGCTGTGGAGTGTAATAAACCCTATGTAAAAACTTGGTCTGTATTACCTTATCTCTAGAAGAAATCACCAGGCCAAGACTATCCTGGAAACAGTCACCCCAATCCTCCCTCTCCAGGGAAGGAATGTCCCTCTGCCAGGCCTTCCACAATTTCTCCATCTTGGGAGATTCCACACTGAGGAGCAAGGTGTACAGGGACGAGAGAGGCTTGGAGAGCTGGTCCAGAGACAGTAGCTCTTCCACAGGATCCATAGAAAGGGTCGCAGCTGCTGGCAGCTGCGCCCTAGCTGCATGTCTCAGTTGGTGGTAACGGAAATACATCCACCCAGGCAAATCATAGTTAGTGGCAAGTTCCCCAAACGTCTTCAGGGTACTCCCCGTGATAATATCGCCCAGCGTCCGCACACCATGTCTCACCCATACCTTCGGGTCAGGGACCGTCCGAAAGTGCGGGAGGCCAGGGTTCTCCCATATTGGCTGTCGGGGGGACCAGACTCCCGGCTTAATAAACCTCTTCCTGGCCAACCCCCACACCCTGAGCGTCGTTCTAGTTGAAAGCGGAAGCTCCCGACATGCCCCAGGGCCTTTGTATACTAAATCGGCAAGATCCTCCAAAGAACCCACCCCAGCCGCTTCAACGCAGGTCGCAGCGTTCGTCCTAGAACGGGCAAACCACCAACGGACCGACACAAGGACCGCCGCCCAATAATAGACCCTGAAGTCGGGCAAGGCCAGTCCCCCACACCGCACAGGTAGACACAAAGTGGACCTTGCGATCCTGGGGTTAGATCCCCCCCAAATAAAGGAGCCCACACATCCATCCAGATCCGCAAAAAAGGCACTCGGGAGCAAAACAGGGGAGTTCCTAAAAAAGTAGAGGAACCTAGGGAGGAAGACCATCTTTAACAGGTTAATGCGACCCAGTAGATTCAGGGGAAGCTTCCCCCAGGAGGCACATCTAGCCTTCAGCTGAAGGAGAGCCGGTTTCAAATTAAGTTCAAAATACTGTGTCGGATCCCTACCCACCACTATCCCTAGGTACTTGAATTCGGTGACCCACTGGAGGGGAGTGTCCGCCGCAGCCGCCCTCGACCCCGGGTCCAAAGGAAACAGGACGGATTTGGTCCAGTTTATCCTGACCCCAGAGAAACGTCCAAAGACATTGAAAATTTCCAATGCCGCTCGTAAGGAGGAGTCCGCATCTCTCAAATAGAGCAGAGCATCATCGGCGTAGAGTGACACCTTCTCCTCAAGAGGGCCGATTTTAAGCCCTACCACCCCCGGGGAGGCCCTCAGGGCCACCGCCAGAGGTTCCAACGCCAGCGCAAATAGCGACGGAGAGAGGGGACAGCCCTGCCGGGTGCCCCTCTCCAACCGAAACGCCTCCGACAGCCTACCATTAACCCGCAACCGCGCCCTCGGGCCGTTATAGAGCAACTGCAGCCAACTCAGGAAATGGGGACCAAACCCATATCTACGAAGTACCTCCCACAAATATCCCCATTCCACTGAGTCAAATGCCTTTTCGGCATCCAGGGAGGCAACAACCCTGGTCCCAGCGTTGACGTGAGGGATAGTTAAATTAAGGAAAAGGCGTCTCAGATTGATGTCAGTACCCTTACCGGGCACAAACCCCGTCTGGTCCTCATGAACAAGGCTCTCCAGAACCTGTGCCAGCCGATTCGCCAGGACCTTTGCCAACAATTTGGCATCGACATTTATCAAAGAGATCGGGCGGTAAGACGCACAATCCTCGGGGTCCTTACCCGGCTTGGGCACCAACACCACTATCGCCTCTGACATGGATTCGGGGAGCGACCCCCTCTCCAGGGACTGGGCGAATAAAGAAACCATTTTAGGGGCCACCAACTCCTGGTAAGTAGCGTAAAATTCAACAGGGATACCATCCGCCCCAGGGGACTTCCCCACCTGCATTTGAGCCATAGCCATCTGAACCTCTTCCAGCGTTATGGTCTTTTCTAAATGGGCCACCGCCTCACGGGACAAAGTGGGACGTTCCACCTCATCCAGAAAGGCCCGGAGAGCCGGGTCCTCATAATCCACCCTAGTGGAGTACAGGGCACTATAATATTGCACAAACCGGTTCAGGATCCCCTCCGGGTCCGTGATGAGGGTCCCACCCTCGCCCCTGACCCCACCAACATGCGTACTGGTAGAGTGTCCCCGGGCCAACCACGAGAGCAGCCTCCCATTTTTATCCCCATATTCAAAAATCCTTTGAGCAGTGCCCAGCATAGACTTCTTAGTCAATTCTATCCTATGGAGCTCAACCGCCCGAAGTGCCATTTGCCATTCCCGATACCTGAGGGGGGTAGGGTCCGCCACATGAGAACTCTCCTTTTCCTTCAACACCCCCTCCAATTCCTCCAGCAGCTGCACAGACCGCTTGCGACACCTGACAATTCTAGAGGCATATTCCCCCCTCAACCAACACTTGAACGCATCCCAGACCACCCGGGGCTCCGTAGAGTCCGCATTCTCCAACCAGTAATGACAGAGGGCCTCTGGCATATCCTCCTGAACCCCCACGTCTGCTATCCAATACCCCGACAGCCTCCACAGTCCCCTCCGCCGAGGGAGCCCAAGAGAGACCCCAAGGAGGAGGGGAGCATGGTCAGACACCCCCCTGGGCAGAATCCGCACACTCACCACCCGACTCAACATAGCATGCGAAACATACCCCAGATCTATGCGAGAGAAGGTACGAAACGTGGCAGAATGACAAGTATACTCCCTGCCCGAAGGGTGAAAATGACGCCAGACATCCACCAGCCCAAAAGTGTCAGCCCATCTTGTCAGACCCGGAGTCTCACGAGAGGGTCGCTGGAGCCTGTCCAGCTCCGGGGACGGGGCCATATTATAATCCCCTACCAACAGGACGTTTTCCACTCCATACTTTATAACTATGTTCATAATGGCAAACAGAAGGTCAGTATCTGCGGGGGGAGGCAGATAAATACCCACCAGAACATACTCCACATTCGCAATAGTAACATGCATAACTAGAAACCTGCCCCCCGGATCCGTTTTCAATTCATGGAGCTGGAACGCAAGGGATCTGTGAACAAGCACACTCACCCCCCTGGAGTAACTCGAGTAGGTGGCATGGTAATGTTGGCCAACCCACGCTCTCCTGAGACCAAGCACTCGGGAGCCCATCAAATGCGTCTCCTGAAGGATACAAACATGTGGTGAGTATCTTTGTAAAAAGGTAAACACCAACGAGCGCTTGACCGCAGAGTTCAGACCCCTCACGTTCCAGGATAGAACAGAGAATTCAGCCATAACTGAAAACCATCGTAAATAAATGCCCGGATTTAGTCACATGGCCCCCGCCCCAAAGAAAAAACCATCCCGCCCCCGAGGGTGCCCCAGTACCGGAGTACATATAGGCGGCTAAGCCCTCCTGAACAAGATCGGTGAACCCTGAGACCATAAGCCACCCCTCATAGTAGAATTGCACATGTGTCAACATACCGTGAAAAAAAACAAACATAACACCCAAACTCAGACTAAACCAAAACTGATCAGCAACGGCCGATCGCCCCCACCCCCCACCCCGCAAAACCCCAACAGTGGAGTCCCGCATAGATCCCAAAACTTAACCGTAAAATACCCTTAAGGCTTTGTGAGCAACTTACTCAGGTAGGCGTGCACCAGACCGTCAGGAGGACGCAGCCCCCCCCTCACTTCATACACACAGAGGGGGAGACCACTATTCCTACCTGCCACCAGCGCTATAACCCCCCCTTAAGAGTTGCTAGAGCATAAAATACATAGGAATAAAGTTCACCCAGCCATCACCTACAGCATAGTCCTGAGCAAAGGAGTCCCCACAATCCTGTAGTATGTACCAAGCATGGTAGGCCCACTCCAACAGTCCCCCGGACCGCAGCCGGACTGAGGTGAAGGTGGGGGACACCACAACCGTACCCCCCCCTCAGCTCAGGGAAAATGGAGAAGAAAGAAAAAAACACAAAAACAAGGATCCGCAAATGAGGAAGAAAGTACAGAGCCACCTCAGCAGACACAGCAGCCAGGATTAAAACATCAGGATAGTCAGCCAGGCAGTGTCTCCAGCCAAGATGCAGCATCCCTGGGATTAGTGAAGAATCGGACAGTCTCACCATCTACCACCCACAGTTTTGCTGGAAAGAGGATGCTATATTTGATCCCTTTAGCCCTCATGGAAGCCTTGACCGCGTCGAAGGATCTGCGCTGTTTCTGGGTTTCCATGGTGTAATCCGGAAAAAACAGCAACCTAGAATTCTGGTACTTGACCTCCTTCATCAGCCTCGCCGCTCGGAGCACCTCATCCCGGTCCCTGAAGTTCATCAGTCGCAGAATCATGGTGCGTGGGGGGCTCCCCGCCGGGCCCCGCTGCGGAGGAACCCGGTGAGCTCTTTCCACCGTAAAGTAGGGGGATAGCTGCGCTTCCGGGAACAGGGAACGGATAAGATCTTCCACAAACACCGTGGGGTTCTGTCCCTCCACCCCCTCCGCCAGGCCGACGATGCGCAGATTGTTCCGCCTACTGCGGTTCTCGGCGTCCTCCGCACGAAATTCCAGGGTCCTCACCTTAGCTTGCAAGGCCCGAATCGCCCCCGAGTGTTCCGCCAGCACATCCTCCGCCTGGCCCACTCTCTGCTCCGCCACTCCCAGCCTCGAGCGGATCTTATCCAGGTCCTGCCTGATCAGGCCGACTTCCGTCTGGACCACCTCCATCTTCCCCGTTAGCGCCGTCTGGCAGGCCGCTATAGCGGCCATCACTTCAGGAATGCCCGGGAGGGAGGATGCATCAACCTCCGCCGGCGCGGTCTGCGTCGCCATATTGGAATGGGCACGTGGTCCTCCCGCTCCACTGGAATCCGGAGCGTCTAGCGGCAAAGCCCCGGGGGGAAACCGGTTCCTCCTACCTCCCTTGTGTCCCGCAGATGAACGGGACGGCATATGGTGAACCAGGCAAGCCGCCAGCAGTCGATAGCGCAGGTGAAAGGATGTTGTAGGATCAGTCTCTAGCAGAGCTCCGGGAAGCACGTCTGCTCACGCCGACATCTTGGCCACGCCCCCAACATAAATTTTATTTAACCATAAAAAAAAAACACAATTAATACAATCCAGAATCAGTACAGTTTAGCCAGACAATGTTGCACAATCAATAACCCTGTTCATAATCAAATACATACATAGTCAATCGGGGTATTGCTGTGGGGCATAGCCCACTCTCAGCCCTTACAGCCCGTCAGCATCTAGTGTACAAATATAGAAATGCACCACCAGAGGGGGGGGGAGGGGGAGGGGGGGAGAAAGGGGCACAAGCCCACCACGTCCCCCCCGCCCCCCACGACCGCCACCCAACAGCCCCAGGCCCACATCAGGCCCGGTCAATCCGGAGAAGAGCACCCGGCTACCCGATAGTCAGTTGTTTAGCCTCTACCCAATCCGCCCATATTCTGTCAAACTTCCCTGGGCAATTCCTCCCCATGTAAGTTAATTTATATAAAGGCAACGCATTATTAATAAGTTGCAGCCAAAGTTGCCTGGTGGGGGGTTGAGCTTGATTCCATTTCAAAAGAATAGCCTTTCTAGCATACATACAGGTGTAAAAGACAAATAGCTTTTTCCGCTGAGGAGCCTCGATGAAGGAGCATATACCCAGGAGGAGGGGGGCTGGACTGCAGGGCACATTCAGTTGCCCTACAGAATTGATGTCATCCAGGACCTCCAACCAGAACTCCCTGATCGGCGGACATGACCAAACCGTGTGGAAGAAATCTGCCTCCCCCACTCCGCATCTGGGGCACGCCGCCGATCTGTCAGGATACATTTTGGCCAACCTCAGCGGGGAAAAGTAGGCCCGATGAAGGAACTTGAGTTGGCCAAATCTATCCCTCGAGGAAATAGCCAAGATCAGGTACTGCTGAAGCCCTTCCTCCCACTCCTCCCCCGTCAGGTCCGCTATGTCCCAAGTCTCATACAACTGAGAGACCTTAGAGGTGTCTAGTAGAGTCAGCATATTGTAAATGGTCGATAGTGTTTTACGTTGCTCTGGGGATCGAAGCTCTGATTCCAAAGCCAACATCTGTAGGGTGATCGGTTGGGGAAATTGGGATCTATATGCGTGGCGCACCTGTAAGTACCTAAAAAACATCCGGTTCGGAAGACCCCTAAGGGCCTTCAGAGCATCAAACATAATGAGTTGCCCCTGGGACACTATATCCCCCAGAGTGGCAATCCCATACCTTGTCCATACCACTGGGTCCGGGATCGAGTGAAAGTGGGGGAGTCTCGGGTTACCCCATAACGGTGTCTCCGGGGACCATGTGTCAGGTTCCATCTTCCTGGTCACCGTGTCCCATACCTGAACAGTCGTCCTCATAGGTGTCGTCACCCCCGGATTAGCTCTCGGCCCAGTAAATATTAGATTCCGGAGTGCCTCGCCGGACCCCAGTATCGCTGCCTCCACCGCCGATGCCGGATTCACACATTCCCGGGCTAACCACCACTTGATTGTCACTAGAACCGCCGCCCAATAATATTTAAGAAAGCACGGGAGGGCAAGACCCCCCAACGTGACCGGTAGCTGTAACGTAGTTTTCGCTATCCTAGGTGCTCTCCCATTCCAAATAAAGGACACCATCACACTGTCCAGTCTCCTAAAGAAGGACATAGGTATGTTGACGGGGGTCTGCCTAAAGAGATAGAGGAGACGGGGTAGGATGGACATTTTAAATTGACTCTACCCACCGGGGAAAGGGGAAGAGATCTCCACACCGCACATCGCTGGGCAACCCGAGACACCACTGGGGCGAGGTTAAGAGCAACGAAGTTCCCAAGATCACCATCAATCTCCACTCCTAGGTATCTAAACCGGGAAACCCGCTTGAGCTGTCCATCTAAATCTCCAGGGCCCACCCTTGAATGAAGAGGAAATAATACTGACTTGCCCCAGTTTATACAGACCCCCGAGTATCTCCCAAATCCATCAATAACTTCAAGGGCCTGTTGCAGGGAGGACCCATCGTCTCCAAGATACAACAAAGTGTCGTCTGCATAGAGCGACACCTTCTCCTGCTGGGGACCTATGTCTATTCCCCTCACCCGAGTCTCAGATCTGAGGAGGATAGCCATAGGTTCTATCGCCAAGGCGAACAGCCCCGGCGACAGAGGGCAACCCTGTCTCGTCCCCCTCCGCAGGGGGAAGGGTGGAGAGAGGACCGTCCCCGTACGCACCCTAGCAGTCGGAGATCTGTACACAGCCTCAACCCAGGAGACGAAGACGGGACCAAAGCCAAACCTATGGAGGACCTCCCATAGATAGATCCATTCCACTGAATCAAAGGCCTTTTCCGCATCAAGGGAGGCCACCACCGCTTCGTCAACGTCCCCGACCCCCGAGGACAAGACCGCATACAGTCTTCGAAGATTGATGTCTGTCCCCTTCCCAGGCATAAAGCCCGACTGATCTTCATGGATTAGGGTAAGTATCACCTCATTGAGACGCCTGGCCAGGATTTTAGTCAAAACCTTTTCGTCGGAATTAAGAAGGGAGATAGGCCTATAGGAGGAGCAGAGCTGGGGGTCCTTCCCCCGGCTTAGGTATGACCACAATAATAGCTTGATCCATAGAGTGGGGAAGCTCACCGTCAGTCAACGTCTTTGTAAACATGTCATGAAGTCTGGGCGCCAAATCCTCTACGTACTGTTTAAAGAATTCAGGTGGAATCCCATCCGTACCGGGGGTCTTGCCCGACTGAAGAGAGCCCAGCGCCCCCCGCACCTCTTCAATTGTAATGGGGCCATCTAGGGCCCGCTGCGCCTCAGGGGACAGGGTTGGAAACTGTACTCCATCTAAAAAATTGTGCAGCTGTTCAGTAGAGTAGGCAACCCTAGAGGAGTACAGCCTAGTGTAAAAGTCCTTAAAGCACTTATTAATGCCAGCTGGGTCTGTAAGAACGGTCCCATTGTCAGACTGTAACCTAGGTATAGTGGAGAGGGGGGACTGTTCCCGAGCCAACCAGGCCAGCAGCCTCCCAGTCTTTTCCCCCTGCTCAAAAATTCTTTGTGTCTGGGCCAGTTGCCTCTTGTGCACCTTAGCTACCCTCAGGAGCATTACCTCCCTGTAAGCCACCTTCATGTCCTGTCCCGTAACCGGATTAGCCGTAGTGGCAAACCTGGATTCCAAGGACAGGGCTCTGGCCTCGGCCTCCTCAAGGGTAACCTGGTCATTCTTGCGTTCTCTCGCAATAGCCGAGAGGTAACACCCCCGTACGTACGCTTTGAAAGCGTCCCACACACTACCTACCGAGGCTGTACCCACATTCAACCGCCAATACTGCTGTATCAGCGCAGCCATTTCAAAATCTATAGTGGGATGCTTAACCCAAAACCTGGAGAGACGCCAGATTCTATCTGAGGGGGCGGTAGATGTTTGTATACTACAGAGCAGGGGGGAGTGGTCCGAGATACCCCTAGGGAGAGTGGTGACCTCCCCAATCCTAGGAAGCAGGGCAGCACTAGCATAGGCAAGATCAATGCGTGACAGTGAATTATGAGGGAGGGAGTGGCAAGTAAAGGAACGCTCCAAGGGGTTCTTCCATCGCCACACATCCTCCAGGCCAAACAAATCCGCCCATTTAGATAAGTTAGACTCGCTGGAGGAACCCGGGGCAGCTCTATCCAAGGATGGATTCGGGGCAATGTTAAAGTCCCCCGCCAGTAGGATATTATCCGTGGTGTATTGAGCCAGGATGGGGACCATACTATAGAGTAGGGACAGGTCCGCCGGGGGGGGCAGGTACAGGCCCACCACCACCATCTCCACCGTGTCAATGAGAGCGTGAAGTATGGCATAGCGACCCCCGGGGTCCAGCTTAACATCCAGCAATTCAAAATTAAGATGTTTATGTATTAAAATGCTGACCCCCCGGGAGTACGCCGCGTGGGTCGCATGGAAGTGCCTCCCCACCCACGGACGTTTGAGACTGAGAATTTTGCTGCCCACCAAGTGCGTTTCCTGCAAGATACAAATATGGGGGCTATACTTTTTAAGGAACTCAAATACAAGGGAACGTTTAATTTTGCTATTAAGCCCCCTAACGTTCCACGAGAGAACTTTTAACTGGGCCATAACCTATATGGAATGGGATAACTCACAGGGGATGGTAGATTAGGCAGGCCCCGGGGAGGCGGCCCCCCACCCAAGACAATATCAGCTCCTGCCTAGTTTCTACAGTAGGGGCGGAGCCCTAAGGCAGCCCCCAGGCGTATGAACCACATGCATTTGTGACCACTTAACTGTCTGGCATATAAGAAAACCACAGAATAAATCTGCAAGCTAAAAACAAAAAAACATAACGAAAACTTAAACACCCAACCCCTCCCTCCCCACACCCCGCCAAACATAGCAGAGGGTGTTTGCATACCCAAACCAACCAAGAGTCTTTATTAGGAATGTCTCCTAGTGGGGGAATGTGGCACAGACAGCACCCCAAGGACCCAGCCCCCACCGGGAAAGAGAACCAAATGGGGAGGGGAAAGCGGGAGCATGGGAGCCCCACACCGCACCACGTAAAATAAAATAAAAAATAAAAAAACAAAAAATAAAAGTGTCTGTATGAATTGAGCGTAGCAGTCCCATACACTCAGGAGAACATGTGCAGTTGCCATCCTCCAACAACAGTCACCCAGTCTCTCAACTTGTGTCCCACCCGCCGGTCCCAGCTCCATCAACCTCAGGAGGAGAAGTCATACGGGGGACAAGGAGCAGAGACGTGCCCCACCGAAGTGAAAAACCAGGAAAAGTCAGATAACTGCCCTGCACCTGTCCAGAGATAGGCAGCCGTGACTCCAGCATGATGCAGCCCCAGGGCCGATGTGTTTCAGAGGCAGCGACCCGCCATAGCTCAGCGTCCCGTACAGCCCCGCCGCAGCCGGTGACCGCGGGAGGCTCCGGTCGGGGGGGGAGAAACAAGGGGGCCCACTGAGCGGGCAGCCACCGGGGACACACACGGAGAAGTAGGCCCAGAAAGTCAGGGCGCAGAGCAGGTGGCAGGGGCACACAGGGGGCAGGCGGACAGGAACAACACTGACCTCAGGGGAGAAAAGAAATGGGCTAATGATCCCGGGGCAGCGACTCCAGCCAGCGGGACACATCCTCCGGAGCAGTAAAGAATTTCGATGACTCTCCGTCCACGACTCGCAGCTTAGCCGGGAACATCATATTGTATTTCAGACCTCTTGCACGAAGTTGCCCCTTCACATGGTCGAACGTGCGACGAAGGCGCTGGGTCTCGGTTGAGTAGTCCGGGAAGATCATGATCCTGACGTTCTCATACTGCAGCTCCTCGATCTTCCTAGCCTCCCGCAACACAAGATCCCGATGACGAAAGTTCAGAAGCCTGAAGATAAAGGTCCTCGGCGGCATCCCAGGCGGACCCTTCACCGACGGCATCCTATGCGCCCGCTCAACCGCAAAGGGCGGGGAGAAGGTCGTCTGGGGCAGGAGGGTACGCAGGAGTTGTTCAGCAAAAGTAGCCGGGGCGCGGCCCTCTGCCCCCTCCGGGAGGCCCACCAGGCGGAGATTATTCCTCCGGTTCCTGTTCTCCTGGTCTTCCGCACGGGACTCCAGCACCTTCATCTTCACCTGCAGGGTCCGGATAGATTCATCATGCCTATGAACGGTATCCTCCGTGTCTCCCACACGCCGTTCAGCTTCAGTCAGGCGCTCTCTGTATTTATCCATGTCCCTGCGAATTAGACCCATCTCCAGCTGCATGTGATCGATCTTGGCTGTCAGCGTGGTCTGACACCCCGCAATGGCCTGCATAAGAGCTGTGAATTGCTCACTCCCCAGTGCAGCCGTCGCCTCCGTCGCCTCCGGGTTATCAGTCTGGGACGCCATGTTTGAGGAGCATGCACGTGCGTCCCGGTCAGCCGGTGGGGTCTTTAGGTTCTGCTGCCGCTTCCTCTGCGAGCCAGGATTGCCTCTTCGCATTCCCGGAGCCAAGTGGCACCCGTACGGGAATATAAGGGTGATTAAGAGTCTCTCTAGGTGGATAATTTGGCCAATGCGGTGCGGAGCTCCCACTACACACGTCCGCTCAGGTCGCCATCTTGCCACGCCCCCAGCTATAATGGGTTTAATAGTGTAGTGTTAATGGCGGTGGTGTCGGCACAATATGAGTTCCTCTATGTGGACGTGGGGAAGAATGGCCAGATGTCGGATGGAGGAGTCTTTGCCCAGATGGAATTTTACCAGCATCTCCAGACTGGTGGCCTGGCATTGCCACCTGATGGGAATACTGTGGAAGGACTCCCCTTCGTCTTTATTGCAGATGAAGCCTTTGGTCTGGGCAAGCACCTGATGAGGCCATTCCCCCAAAGGACCCTCACCCTGGAGAGGAGGGTTTTTAACTACCGGCTGACCAGAGCGAGTTGTTGAGAATACCTTCGGGATAATGGCCAGCCAGTTCCGCCTGTTTCTGACAGCAATCCATATGGCGGATGTTGGAATCAAACAGGAATTAATATTATACATCTACACAGCTGTTTGTACAGCCGAACTCAGCCATATTGATGCCATGCAGTCTCACATGTTTAAAAGCAAGGAATGTGACACCAAGACACAATTTGAATAGCAGAATGAGTTCTATTCAGCCCACCTGGAATGTACTTAACCTCAAAGACATTGATGACGAAGACGGCCCAGGGCACATCAAATGTAATACTGGCCACAGAAGCCAAGTATGGCAGGACAGTCAGTAATTTTAGGAGGGCTGTCATGTGAACACTGATTGGTCCAAGCAAATGGGACTGGCAGTAGGGTGTGATATGGCTGAGGTATGTTTAACAAAAAGGGTTGCAACAATGAGGTCTCTCTCTATTCCATCAGGAGGTCGAGTCATAAGGGTCGATAAGTATGGCTTATATTGTACTTTGATTGTATGCTATGTATTATTGTAACTTCTATTGATACCTTATGCACGCTTTATTATTTCCTTGGGAAATAAATGAGATTTGATTGATCTTAGACCGTGTATTGATTTCATAGCCAAGGGTGGTAGTATTGTGATATTAACAATAACATGTGCTTGGCGTAATAGATTGATAGCTAAACTATAGGGACTAGACAAAGGAATACATAACTGATGATAATAATAATTGATTGAATGGATCAGTTACTTCATTTGGCACCCCAGAAGGCGTGTAAAACGTATTTTTACACAGAATCCACAAAAATCTAAGGTATTTTTGTTTGAGTCCCTGTAAGCACAGATGCTCAGACACCCAGAACTGAAAGTCATCTCTAGTGTGAACAAGATTGGCGCTGGCTCGCGAATTCTGAAACCACGCTTGGATGAGCAGGAAGATTCTGTGAGATAGTTCACTGGTAAAACGCACACGTAAAACCTGGTGAGAACTGTGACTGATATATATATATATGTACGTATTGTTGTGTTTGCTGCAAACTTGTAACCAGAGGGCAAATTGGCGCACTGGCGAGATAAGGGACTGATCATCCCTGGTTATGTGATATAACCGCAGATTGACAGGATAAACCATACAATTTTGAGGGAAAAGTGGAAATATCCACGTGATTGTGAAAAAGCTTTCTGTCCCAATAGAAATTCCCTATGACCTGCTATCGGATAGGAGGGCATTGAATAAGAGTGTGTTCTCCTAAAGAAATTTGTGGGTAAACGGATTTGTATTTGTTTTTTTTGGGGTTTTTTTTTGTGTAAAAAATAAAATAAAAAAAAAAGTGGGGGAAATATAGGTTTTATTTCTACCCACGTGAGAGTGAAATAGCTCTGGTAAAATAACCTGCAGCCTAAGGCATTAAGAGTGTGCCTTGTGTCTTGTATGCTGTAGAACCACAAGTCACTGGAAATTTAAACGGTTCGTATCTATTTTTTTTTTTGTTTGTTTGTTGGTAGGAATCTGTCTTTGTGGGGGTTATCTAGTTGTTTGTCTATTGTCTAAGCAACTGGTGGAGCAACCTAGTGTGGATAGGCTAATTAGCATATCAATGGAAGCCATTGAAGGTTTCATTAGCAAGCATGGTGGGATTAGATTTCAACTTACTCACGAAAGTTAGTTAACATATGAATTCAATGAACTTTTGAGACAATGTAATACACATAACAGTCTCATAAGTAATAAATCAAAAAAAGGCAGGAAACAGAGAATGGCCAATGCCTTATGCATGTTAATGAGAATGAAAGAAATTGCGGAACAAAAAGAATTACAATGGTTTGCTGATAGAGAAAAAGTGATGGAACAGGTAAGTGATATAGCAATGGGGATTAAAAAGGCTGATGCAGATGCTCGTAGTCAGATTAAACAATTAGTGACTGAGAAATGTGTATTGCAACAGAAATTAGATGAGTTAGAACAAACGTGCAAATTAAGAGAAAGTTGCATTGCCTCTTTGAATCAAAGGGAGGCTCAGAATTTGCAGGTAATCACAAGGCTTAAGGCACAAGCAGCCATAATGGAGTTATCCTCCAAGTGTGCAATAGTGGAGGTACCCTCCGCACATGCTCAGTGTACAGAAAAGCTAGAAGTGAAACATGAAGAAAACCCGTATGCTATTATCACTGCAAATGATAGTACTGTGATGGGAATCGATGTGGAAGAAGCAAATAAAGGTGGGATAACTGCACTTGAAATTGACTCAGGAGTTGAAACTTCTGATGACTCCTCAGACAACGAAAGTGTAAAGTCTGTGCATTCCAATCGCAGTAATAGTATCCAGCAATGTGGGTTTCCAGCGCCATATGCTAAAAAAATGGCCTATGCAGGGAAACCAGAACTAAAATGTTTTGTGTATAAAAGGGGGGGGTCACATTTCAAAATATTGTCGGGCGGCGAATAATGATTTCGAAAGGAAATTATACCCGAAAACGACCCCAAGGCTTCAGGTGTGTTATTCAGCAAGGTGGGGTAGCCATCCAAAGCATGGAACCCATAGTAATCAAACCCATTTCCCGTGTAAAATATAGCACTGGGGGAAACGATGTTAGCAGAACTTAGTGAGCTGCAGGTATGGTAAGAATATTCTGGTCAATGTTTCCCGGCTATGAAAAAGGGTTGATGTAAGTTTCAGGTTCAGAATATGATAGAGGACCTTGATATAGATATTCATTTTTTTTGGTTTGTACTTTCAGGGATAAACCTCTGAATTGGTATTGTGGTTTTTCTTTTGTGTGGTTAAAAGATGTTTCAGTTATGAGTATTGTTTTTCTTGTGTTTCTTTAATCTTCTCTTATTGTCAGTCTTTATAAACTTTTCCTGAGTAAGATCCAATACTGCTGATTAACATAAGAATTGTGTTTTCCAGAGACCAGGAAGAAGTTAAACTGGTTCGTATACGGACATTTGCATTTGTTTGCAGGTCTCTCAAAGTGAGAACAGTGGATAAAATATAGCAGAACATGGGTTAGGTTATTGTAAATGCATAATCGATTATCACATGGTACCATGAGCTCATTAGTTAGTAATTGTTTGCAAACAATGAAAAATAAATAGTACTAAAAAGAGTTACAAATGAAGCTAAAATGTTGTGATGATACATATGCTTTGTTTTGTTTTTGTTTTCCGTTTTCCCCCATTAACTAATTGTATTTCAGATTGGAATAAGCACTCTTTGCAGGAGAAAAGTCCATGGATGTTAACTAAAAGTTGAGTGTTTGTCATTGTTTTATGGTGGTTGTCTTGTCATGTTGTTTGTGTGATCATGGCCAGATTTTTTATTTTTTTTACATTTTTTTTTTATTTTATTTATTTATTTATTTTTTTATTCTAAAAATATTTTTTTGATATTGGTTTAGTTCTCTATTTTAGTTATATTTTTATTCAGGTGGAAAAGTAGTAGGTCTAATCCACCTGAAAGGGGGGGAATTGACAATGCCCTCAGTTAGAACCAGTCACCTGAAAGGGGGTAGTGCATACATCGTAAAGATACAGAAATGTGAAAAACAGTGCAGCGCTTAATGTGTAACACGTGACTAAATATAGTGAAACAATAAATCAGGAAAAAACTTTCAAAGATGATGTTTCCAAAAAGTAAAACATCAATGATAAACAATACACATGTGAATATTGTGCAATAAACAAAAAATGGGTTATTAAACCGAAAAAAGAGTCAAAAAAAAAACCCTTTAAGAAGGACAGAAAAAAAATTATTTGAACTACAGCTTGGTGCTGTGGAGCACAAACTTGTGATTAAGTGAAAAAAACAAACAACAAAATTGAAAAACAAATCAAAACAAGTCCCATGCTTTGGATAAATGAAGTGATTTACAAGGCCCCATAAATGTGAAGATATAAGTTCATTAGATGGAACGTGAATGGAACTTTATGGTTGAACGTGAATGAAGCTTTAAAACTGGTCCCAGGTGTCACTGGTATAAGTGCTTGACCACGTAAATTCTTTCACTCTACAGTTTAAGTAAGTAGTAAAGGCTTACCAGAACCACCTTTAGTGTGCGCAAATACGAACTCCCCAAGTGTTGGGATCGGACAAGATCGTTCCTCCGACGCTCCTCGTGTGAATGGATGGCTCGAATCACCTTTCCGGATAGGAAGGTAAAGAATGACCCACACCTTCGGGTGTTCCTTGAACGTCGTCCGTTCCGGTCCGTTCGAAAAATGTTGGCGTGTCACCAAATGGATGAGAAAGAAAAAAAGCGCCCAATCGTGTGATAAAGTCTAAAACATATGTACTTTATTTTCCAACCAAATAGGCGTTGAAAGATACAAATGACTCAATGGAGTCGTATAAAATTGAACGAAAAAAATTGCCAGCAAAAATGTAAAATAAAGCGGATAAAATTAGCACGAGGTGTAGACGTATCTACCCGACGATCGTTTCGTCACAGATTGACGTCATCAGGGGTACGCCCACACCCTCGTGCTTAAGGTTTAAATAGCCTATGGGTGAGGTAGGGAGCCCTGCCATAGGTGCAGACCAAAACGTCCGTGCTTTATGGGATTAACCCACAAATGACCAGTCCCTTCGGAATGGTTACCACACATGGAAAAGAGGAAAAAGGGAAAAAAACGGTCAACGACCAGTTAATTCAAATGAAGTTTGAGTACCATCATAACTAAATTGTGGGACTCAAATATACAATGGAATAGTGAAAGTGACCACTAAAAAAAGCAAACAATGGGTTCTGTGATAAATCACCTTTGTTTGACAGATGGCCAAATACAATAATGGTGGCTGTCTCACTGTGTGTATGTCCCAAAAAGGGTAACTTGGTTCAAAAAATATACGAAATGTATATATATGCAATACATGCGTATAAATTACCATAAAAAAAGGGAGAGGAGAATAACCATAATATTGAGGCGGGGGCCTAAACAGCATTAGCTGCCCACCATCACCCTTAGTCCAGTTAAAGAAATACATGGATGAGACGTAGCCAACAGGTTTAGGAAGAACATTACAATCACTCTATTGTCATAAATAAAGTTTACATAAAAATCATATGAACTACCTAGCAAACATTGCTATAAAAGTACAAATAATAGTAGTGAAAATGGTGTATGAGACCCAGACTGAATACAAAATCAGTACAAAAAAAGGGGAAAAAAAGGGGATATTAAATCAACTGTTGTTAATAAAACAATTAATGTCCCACTCGACGTTGAGCCCCCCAGGGATATGTGTCCCTAATTTGTGGATCCAGTTTGTTTCTGCCCTGGAAATAGTGCGCTTAGCGTTACTGCCGCGCCAATGTGGAGTATATTTTTCCAGGGCCAGAAAGGTGGTGCCTCTTGGGTCCCGATTGTGTTTAAGGTCGTAATGTTTACTAACGTTATGTTTGTCAAATCCTTTACAAATGTTAGTGATATGTTCCCCCAGGCGTACATGTAACATGCGTACTGTGCGTCATACTCCAAACCACATGGACATCTAAGTAAGTACACAACACACTTAGTGGTGCATGTGATGAATGTTCGTATGGGGTATGTAAGTCCATTACTAGACGAGGTGAACTCAGTAAATCTCCTACCTCGTAGAGCGTTTAGCCTACAAGCTCTACATTTCCCACAGGGGTAGAAGCCCTTCAAATCACCAAAAAAAGTGGGTCTAGTTGGGGGGTCCGGGACATTTGGAGCAATCATATTTCGCAAGTTAGTTGCACCCCTAAAGATCACATTTGGTCTATCAGGAAGTTCAGGGCCCAAGATTCGGTCATTTTTGATGACCGACCAATGTTTCCGTAAAATTCTTTTCACAGCCCAATGCTGGCTGGAAAACGTTGTAAGTAAAGAAACTCCATAGTTGTCCATGTTATCAATCCTGGGTGGTCTCTCAGCTAACAATGTTTGGCGTTCCCTACTGTTGACCTCCATTATGATGGAGTCAAGGGACTCACTGTTGTAACCTTTAGCTAGGAATCTCTCTTTTAAGATTAGTGCCTCCTTAAGAAAATCATCATTAAAAGTGCAATTGCGTTTTAAGCGAAGAAACTGGCCCTTGGGGACCGCTGAGAGCCATGACCTATGATGGCAGGAGTCAAGTGGAATATAGCTATTCCTGTCGGTTTTCTTGAAGAACGTTGTGGTAGTTATATTATTATCCCGGATGGAAATATTCAAATCCAAAAATTGGATGTTAATGGGGCTTGAGACATAGCTGAGAACTATCCCACGGTTGTTGTTGTTTAAATGGGACAGGAAGAGCTCCGCCGATGAACTGTCACCATCCCAGATAAACAAGATGTCATCGATAAACCTTTTCCAGGTGACTAGTTCCGGAGGTTTGTCACTAAAGACTATATCCTCCTCCCACTTTGCCATGAAGAGATTGGCCATACTGGGAGCAAATTTTGCTCCCATTGCCACTCCCTTCACTTGCAAAAAATGGGTCCCATCGTGCCAAAAGTGATTGTGCGTCATGGCAAACAGAAGTAATTCAAGAATATAGTTGCGCTGAGTCACCGAAATACTACCATCATGGGCCAGAAAGTGATGAACCGCTTCATAGCCCAGTTGATGGGAGATAGCGGTGTACAGCGAAGCTACATCCGCGGTAACTAGTAGATAGGTAGGTTTCCATTCAATCAATTGCAGAATGTTAATAACATGTTTGGTATCCCTCAAAAAGGATGGCGTGCCCATCACCAGTGGTTGCAGATATTTGTCAATGTATTTCCCTATACGCGAGGTTACAGAGTCAATTCCACTGATGATGGGCCGCCCTGGTGGATTTTCTAAAGATTTGTGTATCTTGGGTAGAGAGTACATAACCGGTAAACGTGGCGCCAAAGGTACCAGAAAGTCCCTTTCTTTTTTATTTAAAATACCCATATTGAACCCTTTCTCAACCAACTCTTTTAGTTCACCTTTGAATTGGGTGGTGGGGTCTAAAAGTAATGGAGAGTAGGTCTCAGAGTCTGACAGAATCCTAGTCATCTCGTTGGAATATGCGGTTTTGTCAAGTATTACAATGGCACCGCCTTTGTCAGCCGACCGAACTACTATGTCTTTCCTGTTAAGCAATGAGTCTAGCCCTGCCCTAAATTCCCGTGTGGGTTGAGCCGGTCTCAATTTCAAACTATTGCGATCCTTTAATACCAAATCACGGAAAATATTGATGTTAGGTGCTGTATTACCAGGGGGATTGAACAAGGAGGCATTCGATAAACCAGAATGCATGATTGTTGAATCCCTAACTAATTGGCGGGAGGGGTTACTCATAATATATCTCTTAATGTTCAACTTGCGTGTAAACTTTTGAATATCTATAAATGTCTGGAATTTATTTAGATTCTGAGGGGGCACAAACTTGAGACCCTTTCCGAGAGTCTGCAATTCTTCATTAGAGAGCTCTTTATTACTTAAGTTAATAACACCACTAATGTCTAAGTCCTTCTTCTTTTTGGTGTGAAGACGTTTCCCCCCTCTGCACCCTCTCTTGTGTCTACGTTTCTCTTGTGTCCCCCCCGAGTGCCCTCCTGAAAACCCTGTTGGTAAAAACTGCCAGCTGAGGGTTGACTATATGATGGCCGAAAACCACCCTGACCCCTAAGGGCTTCAGAATGCCCATTCCTGTCATCCCCAAGGGGGCCGTATCTGTTAAAGGTCTCAACCCTATAATTAGATCCCAAATCTCTTACATCCGGAGGGGGTCTCCTATCCCTGCTGCCACCTCTACCTTGAGAGAGGGATTTATTTCTCTGGGAAAAAGGTTTACCACCTCTGGATCGCCAGGGTGGAGGGGGCGCCGTTGAAGTGGGATATTGGTGATGATTAAATGGAGTTAGATGATGATGATGATTAAAGTTACGTTTATCAACCCTTCCTCTGAAGGACTGGGGATATGATTGTGATGATGGACCCATTACTCTTTCAGTGTATACTGGAGAGGCCTGGCTCATAGGACCCCAAAAAAGGTTAGAATCACCAACGCCGCCTCCTCTGATTCCCTCAATATGCCCTGGGGGATGTAGACCTGGATCACCCATGGGGGGTGAGGGGGCCAAGTTCTCAGTAGAGACCTGCCATTTAAAGACAACATTGTCTTTATAATCTTTTTTGTCCCTATTGTATTTTTTATTTTTCTTAGTTCTTTGTTCAGTTTCCTCTTTAGTCAGAATAGTTTTTAGGGATTCAGATCTTTGCATATACTCAGGATCATTTTTAAAGGGGACAAGCTTAGTTTTGATCAGACCAATCTCATAATCCAATGAGGCAAGTTTCCTCGATTTCTTAGCAATCAGGAATTTTAAAAACTGAACCCCTGCCTCATTGAAGTATTTAAACCATTCGGCTATTTCTGTGTCTTCCTTTTGTGGGTTAACCTCCCATCTCAAACTCCTGGGGACCATATTTTCCCTTACATATTCCTCCAAATAGGCTATATCCCATTTTGTGTGTAGTTCTGAAATGGTTAAATTCTTCAACCTCAAAAAACAACCGGAAAGGTCATCCCTGGAATTCTCATTCCCATCAAAGACTCCTGTGGTGTCAATGACAGCTTGGGATCTATATTCAAAAACATCCATTGCGGATGAACCAGCAGCAAATTAGTGTATTGTATAACAGTAAAAAACAAAAGGAGTAAAACTTGCGCTTGGTAAAGAAATAATTGATATGAGAAAAATCAATTAAGATAATAGCAGCTGAGCACAAAAAACCAGATACTAGGTCCAACTAACAGAAATGTGAAAAACAGTGCAGCGCTTAATGTGTAACACGTGACTAAATATAGTGAAACAATAAATCAGGAAAAAACTTTCAAAGATGATGTTTCCAAAAAGTAAAACATCAATGATAAACAATACACATGTGAATATTGTGCAATAAACAAAAAATGGGTTATTAAACCGAAAAAAGAGTAAAAAAAAAACCCTTTAAGAAGGACAGAAAAAAAATTATTTGAACTACAGCTTGGTGCTGTGGAGCACAAACTTGTGATTAAGTGAAAAAAACAAACAACAAAATTGAAAAACAAATCAAAACAAGTCCCATGCTTTGGATAAATGAAGTGATTTACAAGGCCCCATAAATGTGAAGATATAAGTTCATTAGATGGAACGTGAATGGAACTTTATGGTTGAACGTGAATGAAGCTTTAAAACTGGTCCCAGGTGTCACTGGTATAAGTGCTTGACCACGTAAATTCTTTCACTCTACAGTTTAAGTAAGTAGTAAAGGCTTACCAGAACCACCTTTAGTGTGCGCAAATACGAACTCCCCAAGTGTTGGGATCGGACAAGATCGTTCCTCCGACGCTCCTCGTGTGAATGGATGGCTCGAATCACCTTTCCGGATAGGAAGGTAAAGAATGACCCACACCTTCGGGTGTTCCTTGAACGTCGTCCGTTCCGGTCCGTTCGAAAAATGTTGGCGTGTCACCAAATGGATGAGAAAGAAAAAAAGCGCCCAATCGTGTGATAAAGTCTAAAACATATGTACTTTATTTTCCAACCAAATAGGCGTTGAAAGATACAAATGACTCAATGGAGTCGTATAAAATTGAACGAAAAAAATTGCCAGCAAAAATGTAAAATAAAGCGGATAAAATTAGCACGAGGTGTAGACGTATCTACCCGACGATCGTTTCGTCACAGATTGACGTCATCAGGGGTACGCCCACACCCTCGTGCTTAAGGTTTAAATAGCCTATGGGTGAGGTAGGGAGCCCTGCCATAGGTGCAGACCAAAACGTCCGTGCTTTATGGGATTAACCCACAAATGACCAGTCCCTTCGGAATGGTTACCACACATGGAAAAGAGGAAAAAGGGAAAAAAACGGTCAACGACCAGTTAATTCAAATGAAGTTTGAGTACCATCATAACTAAATTGTGGGACTCAAATATACAATGTAATAGTGAAAGTGACCACTAAAAAAAGCAAACAATGGGTTCTGTGATAAATCACCTTTGTTTGACAGATGGCCAAATACAATAATGGTGGCTGTCTCACTGTGTGTATGTCCCAAAAAGGGTAACTTGGTTCAAAAAATATACGAAATGTATATATATGCAATACATGCGTATAAATTACCATAAAAATTACCCAGAGAAATAAATCCCTCTCTCAAGGTAGAGGTGGCAGCAGGGATAGGAGACCCCCTCCGGATGTAAGAGATTTGGGATCTAATTATAGGGTTGAGACCTTTAACAGATACGGCCCCCTTGGGGATGACAGGAATGGGCATTCTGAAGCCCTTAGGGGTCAGGGTGGTTTTCGGCCATCATATAGTCAACCCTCAGCTGGCAGTTTTTACCAACAGGGTTTTCAGGAGGGCACTCGGGGGGGACACAAGAGAAACGTAGACACAAGAGAGGGTGCAGAGGGGGGAAACGTCTTCACACCAAAAAGAAGAAGGACTTAGACATTAGTGGTGTTATTAACTTAAGTAATAAAGAGCTCTCTAATGAAGAATTGCAGACTCTCGGAAAGGGTCTCAAGTTTGTGCCCCCTCAGAATCTAAATAAATTCCAGACATTTATAGATATTCAAAAGTTTACACGCAAGTTGAACATTAAGAGATATATTATGAGTAACCCCTCCCGCCAATTAGTTAGGGATTCAACAATCATGCATTCTGGTTTATCGAATGCCTCCTTGTTCAATCCCCCTGGTAATACAGCACCTAACATCAATATTTTCCGTGATTTGGTATTAAAGGATCTCAATAGTTTGAAATTGAGACCGGCTCAACCCACACGGGAATTTAGGGCAGGGCTAGACTCATTGCTTAACAGGAAAGACATAGTAGTTCGGTCGGCTGACAAAGGCGGTGCCATTGTAATACTTGACAAAACCGCATATTCCAACGAGATGACTAGGATTCTGTCAGACTCTGAGACCTACTCTCCATTACTTTTAGACCCCACCACCCAATTCAAAGGTGAACTAAAAGAGTTGGTTGAGAAAGGGTTCAATATGGGTATTTTAAATAAAAAAGAAAGGGACTTTCTGGTACCTTTGGCGCCACGTTTACCGGTTATGTACTCTCTACCCAAGATACACAAATCTTTAGAAAATCCACCAGGGCGGCCCATCATCAGTGGAATTGACTCTGTAACCTCGCGTATAGGGAAATACATTGACAAATATCTGCAACCACTGGTGATGGGCACGCCATCCTTTTTGAGGGATACCAAACATGTTATTAACATTCTGCAATTGATTGAATGGAAACCTACCTATCTACTAGTTACCGCGGATGTAGCTTCGCTGTACACCGCTATCTCCCATCAACTGGGCTATGAAGCGGTTCATCACTTTCTGGCCCATGATGGTAGTATTTCGGTGACTCAGCGCAACTATATTCTTGAATTACTTCTGTTTGCCATGACGCACAATCACTTTTGGCACGATGGGACCCATTTTTTGCAAGTGAAGGGAGTGGCCATGGGATCAAAATTTGATCCCAGTATGGCCAATCTCTTCATGGCAAAGTGGGAGGAGGATATAGTCTTTAGTGACAAACCTCCGGAACTAGTCACCTGGAAAAGGTTTATCGATGACATCTTGTTTATCTGGGATGGTGACAGTTCATCGGCGGAGCTCTTCCTGTCCCATTTAAACAACAACAACCGTGGGATAGTTCTCAGCTATGTCTCAAGCCCCATTAACATCCAATTTTTGGATTTGAATATTTCCATCCGGGATAATAATATAACTACCACAACGTTCTTCAAGAAAACCGCCAGGAATAGCTATATTCCACTTGACTCCTGCCATCATAGGTCATGGCTCTCAGCGGTCCCCAAGGGCCAGTTTCTTCGCTTAAAACGCAATTGCACTTTTAATGATGATTTTCTTAAGGAGGCACTAATCTTAAAAGAGAGATTCCTAGCTAAAGGTTACAACAGTGAGTCCCTTGACTCCATCATAATGGAGGTCAACAGTAGGGAACGCCAAACATTGTTAGCTGAGAGACCACCCAGGATTGATAACATGGACATCTATGGAGTTTCTTTACTTACAACGTTTTCCAGCCAGCATTGGGCTGTGAAAAGAATTTTACGGAAACATTGGTCGGTCATCAAAAATGACCGAATCTTGGGCCCTGAACTTCCTGATAGACCAAATGTGATCTTTAGGGGTGCAACTAACTTGCGAAATATGATTGCTCCAAATGTCCCGGACCCCCCAACTAGACCCACTTTTTTTGGTGATTTGAAGGGCTTCTACCCCTGTGGGAAATGTAGAGCTTGTAGGCTAAACGCTCTACGAGGTAGGAGATTTACTGAGTTCACCTCGTCTAGTAATGGACTTACATACCCCATACGAACATTCATCACATGCACCACTAAGTGCGTTGTGTACTTACTTAGATGTCCATGTGGTTTGGAGTATGACGCACAGTACGCATGTTACATGTACGCCTGGGGGAACATATCACTAACATTTGTAAAGGATTTGACAAACATAACGTTAGTAAACATTACGACCTTAAACACAATCGGGACCCAAGAGGCACCACCTTTCTGGCCCTGGAAAAATATACTCCACATTGGCGCGGCAGTAACGCTAAGCGCACTATTTCCAGGGCAGAAACAAACTGGATCCACAAATTAGGGACACATATCCCTGGGGGGCTCAACGTCGAGTGGGACATTAATTGTTTTATTAACAACAGTTGATTTAATATCCCCTTTTTTTCCCCTTTTTTTGTACTGATTTTGTATTCAGTCTGGGTCTCATACACCATTTTCACTACTATTATTTGTACTTTTATAGCAATGTTTGCTAGGTAGTTCATATGATTTTTATGTAAACTTTATTTATGACAATAGAGTGATTGTAATGTTCTTCCTAAACCTGTTGGCTACGTCTCATCCATGTATTTCTTTAACTGGACTAAGGGTGATGGTGGGCAGCTAATGCTGTTTAGGCCCCCGCCTCAATATTATGGTTATTCTCCTCTCCCTTTTTTTATGGTAATTTATACGCATGTATTGCATATATATACATTTCGTATATTTTTTGAACCAAGTTACCCTTTTTGGGACATACACACAGTGAGACAGCCACCATTATTGTATTTGGCCATCTGTCAAACAAAGGTGATTTATCACAGAACCCATTGTTTGCTTTTTTTAGTGGTCACTTTCACTATTCCATTGTATATTTGAGTCCCACAATTTAGTTATGATGGTACTCAAACTTCATTTGAATTAACTGGTCGTTGACCGTTTTTTTCCCTTTTTCCTCTTTTCCATGTGTGGTAACCATTCCGAAGGGACTGGTCATTTGTGGGTTAATCCCATAAAGCACGGACGTTTTGGTCTGCACCTATGGCAGGGCTCCCTACCTCACCCATAGGCTATTTAAACCTTAAGCACGAGGGTGTGGGCGTACCCCTGATGACGTCAATCTGTGACGAAACGATCGTCGGGTAGATACGTCTACACCTCGTGCTAATTTTATCCGCTTTATTTTACATTTTTGCTGGCAATTTTTTTCGTTCAATTTTATACGACTCCATTGAGTCATTTGTATCTTTCAACGCCTATTTGGTTGGAAAATAAAGTACATATGTTTTAGACTTTATCACACGATTGGGCGCTTTTTTTCTTTCTCATCCATTTGGTGACACGCCAACATTTTTCGAACGGACCGGAACGGACGACGTTCAAGGAACACCCGAAGGTGTGGGTCATTCTTTACCTTCCTATCCGGAAAGGTGATTCGAGCCATCCATTCACACGAGGAGCGTCGGAGGAACGATCTTGTCCGATCCCAACACTTGGGGAGTTCGTATTTGCGCACACTAAAGGTGGTTCTGGTAAGCCTTTACTACTTACTTAAACTGTAGAGTGAAAGAATTTACGTGGTCAAGCACTTATACCAGTGACACCTGGGACCAGTTTTAAAGCTTCATTCACGTTCAACCATAAAGTTCCATTCACGTTCCATCTAATGAACTTATATCTTCACATTTATGGGGCCTTGTAAATCACTTCATTTATCCAAAGCATGGGACTTGTTTTGATTTGTTTTTCAATTTTGTTGTTTGTTTTTTTCACTTAATCACAAGTTTGTGCTCCACAGCACCAAGCTGTAGTTCAAATAATTTTTTTTCTGTCCTTCTTAAAGGGTTTTTTTTTTACTCTTTTTTCGGTTTAATAACCCATTTTTTGTTTATTGCACAATATTCACATGTGTATTGTTTATCATTGATGTTTTACTTTTTGGAAACATCATTTTTGAAAGTTTTTTCCTGATTTATTGTTTCACTATATTTAGTCACGTGTTACACATTAAGCGCTGCACTGTTTTTCACATTTCTGTTAGTTGGACCTAGTATCTGGTTTTTTGTGCTCAGCTGCTATTATCTTAATTGATTTTTCTCATATCAATTATTTCTTTACCAAGCGCAAGTTTTACTCCTTTTGTTTTTTATCGTAAAGATACAGATAGATGCATTGTTTTTGTAGCTTGTAAAATTTGAAGTTTTTGAGAAGCAACACTGACGTTCAGTTTGAAACATTTTTTGATCATACCATGGGGATCCATTTTACAGTGGGTTCAGTCTAAATAGGTCATGGTTGTTTGGATAGTTTGGTCAGAGTTGCAGAAGCCAGGAATACTGAGGTCCTGGGCTCCAAGGAGGGAACTATAAGTAAACATGGTAAGCGAGCAGATATTGTGGATAAGAAGTTGATACTGCTCTTGTTTTTCACTTCCAGAATCCAAGTGGGGCGAGAATTGGAGAGGCTTCTGGAACATGGATGACAGATGATCATCTGGTTGGCAGTTTGTCTGTGCCACACCATACCACAAATTAGTTCCGATAAACATCAGGAGAGAAGGAAAACTGAAAGATTCCGATTAATACCTGTTTTTTCGTATGGACAATTTGGTGCTAATGCTGAATCTGAAAGACTGTGCCTAGCAAGAGAACTTGTGAAATATTTTTGCTGAAGTCTCTCCTGATGAATGCAAACATGTTATTTATACATGTGCAATGGATTGGAGGTTGGGGAAGAATTATGACACATCCAATCCGTCAAAACATGAAAATGTAAAATATGTGTTTTTTTGTTGGAAGGAGGAATTGAAAGAAGAAAGGTTTTAATGTATTACATGTATTGGTGTAACGGAGTTAATATGGTGCAGGTACCCAGGAGGCATACTGGCGCTTATGCATAATAAGGTAGCTGTTGGTCAGACTAAAGGGTGCCAGGTGACACATCAATGGGGTGAAAACATCCTCGTAGGGGTGGTGTCTCAATCCTAGCGGTCCTAGAGAGAAGCTTTCGGTTACAGGACATGCGGGACACCAGAACTAGACATGAGGAAGATACGCCCGGTTGGTGTCTCACCTGAGAGGTTGAAACCCTGCACAGATAATGCCAGTAAATACACACAGGAGCATGCTCTGTTAAAATAAAGGGAACAAACGCTGGCTACCAGGGTACCGTAGGACTTCACCACATGGCGCTGCAGCATCTCACGGTTGTTGACAAAACCTATCACCCTATATGTGCTGAGTATACACTGAATCAAGTGCGTTATTGTATCAGTGACTTACTCCCAGAGATGCGATCAAGTCCATGCAGGATGCTTATTTCTGAGGAGTAACCCGAAAGAGGAGGGATGTATTCAGCACTATATTGGAGGGGGGGAACAATAGCTGGGATGGGTGTTGTTAATGGAGGGGGACATCAGCCTTCTGAGGAACAAACTCACAGCCATAGCTTCAGAGAAGGAGCGTGACTTTGTTACCCCAGGAGATTGGTGGCATCCTTGATAACATTCAATGAAATCACAGAAACACTCAGGTTAGAATGGCTCCGGATTTTGTCAACCATGTTGAGAGGTTGGTAGAGAGGACAGAAACCTGTCATTGGCTCTGGTGCGCACTCTGTGGCAGGTGGAAATATCAGCCAACGTCAAGCTGATTGTACCGTGGCCTGATGAGTTAGCATCACCGCTCAGTAAGATTTTGCCAAAACACATTGCTTACACTAATCCAAAGTAGTGGTCGAATGCCTGTATGGGCTGTACTAAGTTGGATTATGAAAGGTGTTATGCTGTATGTTTCCATATACAGAAGTGCAGACTCGGTCTGTATAGTTGGTGGCATCAATGGACTTACTGACTGGGGATTCTATCTTGTTGCATTTGAGGCTATATCACACATGTGATCAGAGAAGATGAACGCTGGGGGCAGGTGGATACTTCCCTTTGTCGGAAGCGTGACCACGATGTCCGTTGTATGCCAGATCAATACGTGGGGATGAACGAGTGATGTTGGGAAGTTATTTCTCTCTGTGTTCTGGATGGAGAGATCATTGCTGGGAAGAAGGCACCCAGGTATTATTTAGGACATAGGCGAGTTTGTTTCTTTGTCCTAAAGAATACCGGTGTAGTGTTGGTCATGGAACTAGAGGGTTCCTTGAACCTAACCGTAGGTAGAGGTGCATGGTATACAATGGGCATGATCTCTGAAATCCAGGCACAGGGGTGGAATTGTGTGGGTTTGGTAATTGTTGTAAACTTATATGTGTAGTTAAGCGATATTTATCTATGCAAGTTGAGGGACGATTTGACGGTGAGCTCTCTGTGTACAAATTGGAGACGTTGCTGCCAAGTCAGAGCCCTGCAACGCCGCTGCGAGCAAGCCTGCCTAATCCCGACCCGTATTTACAGTAAAAGGTTATAGGAGGTTGGGAGCAGGGTGCGTAATACATATATATGTATATATATTATGGTAATAAGTTGATTTATGTTGGTGGTAGAGTGTGACCTATGGGTATTGTAGGCTAGTAATATGGGCAAGAAAGGCCCTCCTCAAGACTCTGGGTCTGAAAGCTGAGTGATATGTTGCTCTGAATGGGTGCTGGTGAATGGTGAATGAATGAGCACCCCTTGCCTGTACTGCCGTCCTGAAGATACCCAAGATGCAGAATGGTGACATGGAAGCTGTCGCTGAAGAATGGTGGAGATGTGTCACTCAGTGGCAAAGCGGCACGTGTTGGGAAACATCACATGGTAAAACAATTATGGACTGCTTCATAGGACCTGTTTCTGCACACGTTGAAAACCCAGCGTGGTAAGACAATTGTGTACTGTTCCATGAGAGATGTCTCTGGAGCGCTCGTTGAAAACAACCACGCGTTACACAAGCTAAGGACTGTGCCACAGGTACTGGTTCAGAAGCACATGTTGGGGAACTACACACGTTAGGACAGTTATGGACTGTTCAATAGGAGCCGTGTCTAACGAAGGGTGGTGTGCGCCTTTTAGGCGCAAAGCGGCATATGTTGGAATCAAACAGGAATTAATATTATACATCTACACAGCTGTTTGTACAGCCGAACTAAGCCATATTGATGCCATGCAGTCTCACATGTTTAAAAGCAAGGAATGTGACACCAAGACACAATTTGAATAGCAGAATGAGTTCTATTCAGCCCACCTGGAATGTACTGAACTTCAAAGACATTGATGACGAAGACGGCCCAGGGCACATCAAATGTAATACTGGCCACAGAAGCCAAGTATGGCAGGACAGTCAGTAATTTTAGGAGGACTGTCATGTGAACACTGATTGGTCCAAGCAAATGGGACTGGCAGTAGGGTGTGGTATGGCTGAGGTATGTTTAACAAAAAGGGTTGCAACAATGAGGTCTCTCTCTATTCCATCAGGAGGTTGAGTCATAAGGGTCAATAAGTATGGCTTATATTGTACTTTGATTGTATGCTATGTATTATTGTAACTTCTATTGATACCTTATGCACGCTTTATTATTTCCTTGGGAAATAAATGAGATTTGATTGATCTTAGACCGTGTATTGATTTCATAGCCAAGGGTGGTAGTATTGTGATATTAACAATAACATGTGCTTGGCGTAATAGATTGATAGCTAAACTATAGGGACTAGACAAAGGAATATATAACTGATGATAATAATAATTGATTGAATGGATCAGTTACTTCAGCGGACTACAAAATCAACCATATCATCCTATGCTGCTGCATACTGCACAATTATTTAAGGAAAAAATCCCAAAATGATATAGCCTCAGTTGGGCCAGAGGCTGGACTTATTACAGAGAATCCCCTGACGGGCCTAGATACTGGCCATCCTGGCTTGGCCCCCCCAAAGTGCCCGTGAAGTTCGGGAGAAATATGTCAAGCATTTTATGGGTAGGAGAGCCATTGCTATGTCAAACAATGTCTAAAAAAAAATGTAAACAAAAAAATATTATCTGATAAAATCTTGATTTTTCTTTATTGCTTACGTTTGTTTTTGGCTGTCTTCTAGGTTCTTCTAGTGCACTTGTAGTGCCAAGTGGATTTTCCTTTAGTAAATAAGGCCCATTGTCACTGTAAACACAATTTTCCTTAAAAAAAAAATGGTATTGAGCATTGAAAGAAGAAGCCACACATAATTGATTAGCAATTTTTTTTACTGTGTGCACATTCACACATGTGCGTTATTAAATTTTTGTTGACAATTTTTTAATTTTTGGGGAAAAATTCATTTTTTTGTTGTTTTAAATAGGCATGTTTAATAACATAACATACAAAACTCTGGAACTTACAAAGTTCAACGTAGAAAAATAAAAGGCAATATCAGACATTCTAGTATCCAAATTGTCTTGATATTGCCTTCATCAGATAGGGTGATGTCACCCCTGTAAGCCAAATTTTGAAGATGCACACAAATTGGGGATTTCCTTCCTGATCCCATGCCTAATATCAACATGTGCTATCTCCCATCATGGGGGATCAATGGACGTGTTTTGGGGGGGCAACCCCTTCTTCTCACCTACTTCATTTGGGAGGAAGGAATTGCACCCAAACGCATATATTGAAATCCCCTGATAGCAGATAGCACATGTTGACACACTGTGTGCATCTTCAAAATTTGGCTTTTACTAATTCCTAAAAATAAGTGTTTTTAATAAGACAACAACAATTGAGAAAATGGTTGTATTTTGAAGATTGTTTAAATTCTCCCCAACACATAAATCGTGTTCTTCATTTGTTACTCCATAAAATTAAGCTTGTTTCTTATGATGTCGATTTCTCGATTCCATGTCATGATATCCTTTCCTTGATTAGTAGTTGAGCACTTGCACTTGTGATATGTTGAGCTTGCTGTTCCACAACCAGCAAATCACCTAAAAAATGTAGGAAAAACATGTCTTATAAATATGCAGGCATACATATATTACCTGAAGCTTGGGTGTCAGAAACTCTCCTGTTGTGGTGACAAGTTTGCCAAGTTCCTCCACCTCTCCTTCCTCCGGATCCTCGGGGTGTGGTGTTTGGAGTTCCCCTTCTTTTTCAGGTGGGGGGTTCCTGGTGTTCTCTGTTGAGAGGTGTCCTCTGAGTCTTTGGTCCCCTATGAGAAGGAAACAAAAGGTACACGTTAGCACACAGATATTTAGGCATGAACAAATGTATTTAACCTGTATCTGCCCAAAACATTGTATTTAATGAGGGAACAATGTTTCCTACGACCGATTACTGTGCCCACTAACCTGAAACTTGCCATTTAAAAATGTCCTACAGTAAAGAAAATCACATGGCGCAGCATGCAAGTAATAAAGAATCATAATACACGATAACTACTTATTTTTTCTAAGCACTGTCTTGATCCTCCTATATTAATTAGACATGTGCAAAAGGAAAAAAATTGTTTAGTTTCATTTCGTTTTAATTCGTTAATTCATTAATTTCGTTTAGTTATATTCGTTAACTTCCTTAAATTCGTTTTCGGATTTCGTTTAGTTTTCTACCGAATTCGAAAAATCGGCCACATTCGAAAATATTTCAACGAAATTCGAAAATATTTCTACTGGATTCGAAATGATTTCAACATGATTCGACATTATTTCAACCACATTCGAAAATATTTTGTGACCCGACTTTAGGGCCAGGTATCTCGGGGTCACTTGGTGCTAGATACTTCAAATTTGGATATGTTGTAGTGATAGTACTATTGTGTTTGCCTACCAAATTTGGGGTTTCCAGCTATAAGTGACCCCGAGATATGTGGCCCCAAAATCGGGTCGCAAAATGTTATTAGTTAATAGAGCAGAGAATGACATTTTGCGACCCGATTTTGGGGCCACTTATCTCGGGGTCACTTATAGCTAGAAACCCCAAATTTGGTATGCAAACACAATAATACTAGCTCTACAATTTGAAGTGTCTAGCACCAAGTGACCCCGAGATACATGGCCCTAAAGTCGGATCACAAAATATTTTCGAATGCGGTTGAAATAATGCCGAATCATGTTGAAATCATTTCCAATGCAGTTGAAATAATGTCGAATCATGTTGAAATAATTTCGAATGCGGTTGAAATAATTTCGAATCATGTCGAATTCATTCGAATTCATTCGTTATATTTCTTTCGTATTCGTTGTAATTGAAAGATGCAAAATTCGTCCGAATTTCGATTCGTTACGAAACGAATTGCACAAGCCTAATATTAATCCAGCTCCCTCAGTTTCAGGTCTGACCAGCGTTTCCTTATTTACTCCATTGATCATCATACCCCAAAATTGGTCTGCCGACTATTCACAACTTTCGTCATAATTTTGGCCTTTCTCACGTTGGGGTTGGTGTACGGTTCATTCTTGCCATCATAGTCATTCCTCCTCAAGATGTCCACCATCTCCACCATTTAAAGAAAGGACATATTTTTAGCCTTAAATTGTCGCCTCCGGGATCGGTACGGTTCAGCCTCCGGGAATTCCTCCTCCTCGTTACTCCAATCACACACCTGCTGTGTCTCTGCCATGTTACTCCTACTGTGTGCCGAAGAGAAGGGGCGGGGAATACACTAGACAGAACGTCAGGGGCGGGCGACGCATGCGCAATGCATATAAAAAGTAACACGTGTGTGTTGTATGTAGGACTGTTGTACTGAGGAAGGAGGACTAACATTCTAACGAAGGTAAAATCTTAACTTTGGTACATTAGTGGCCTATACTGCTTCAATATTGTGAGGCCTACATTGGGATAAGATTATGAGAGTTTAGGCTGACTGTTTTTGTCTTGTGTATGGTCTTTACAGAAAATATGAATCACTTTAAGGACACAGAATTTATGGTCAGTTTCATTTATAAGTACAGGGAGATGCGGAATTTGTGGAAGGTGAAACACAGTTTATATTATCATAAACAAGCTAGTAAGTCAACGCTGGAGAAACTTCTGGCATTTGTGAAGACTCGGGTCCCAGATGCAACCATCCAGTTCTTGGAAAAGAAAATTGGGATCTTGAGGAACATGTATAAGAAGGAGCATAATAAGATCCAGAAATCACTCCGATCAGGAGCATCAGCAGAGAATGTGTATATCCCCAGACTGTGGTACTTCAACAAATTGCAGTTTCTGGATGACCAGACGGAAGCCAGGGAATCACTTTCAACCCTTCCCTGCAGTCTTCCCTCCACCCTTCCCTCAACCCCAGCAGAGGCTGACGAGGCACAACCTGGGCCTTCCATCCTGGAAGAAGTGGATGCATCCAGCTGAAGCCAGGCATATTATTTTTAGACATATTTATTGTCCTAATATTAATGATGTTAACTAGATGTGATAATTGATTACAAATGTATACATATCAATTGACAGTAGTGGCCAAAAATGTTTGTGACCGGCTTGAAAAATGCTGGGGTCAGAATGATAGTCTTTTCTATTTATTAACATTGAATTTGCAAGTCATGAGCTGAAAATTGTGTGTGATTGATGAAGCAAAAACTAAAACTATGTTCCTTTTTTATACACAGGATGATCTCAGCCAGGAGGAGGGTGTGGAAAGTGGCAACCAGGAGAAGGCCGTGCCCAGTGTCAGTCAGGAGGTGGGCGGGCCCAGTGTCAGCCATGAGGAGGCCGTGCCCAGTAGCAGCCAGGAGGTGAGTGGGCCCAGTAGGAGCCTCAACCAATCAATCACAGGTGCCTCCCCTCTGCCATACCACCAAAAGGCACAGGAAGGGGACGATGACAGAGGAGGCACTACTGGGCCTCATTAGGGAAGCAAGTGATGTCCTCAGGAGCCCCCCCAACGCTGAAGAGGCCTATGGCTGCTATCTAGCCACCAGGTTGCTAGAATTGGAGAAGGACCAATGCCTCCTCTGTGAGGGAATTATTTTTGAGGCCCTTCAGAAGGGGTTGAGGGGCCAGCTGACTAAGAACAGCCACATATATGAGCAAGCCCATCCTCCTCCTGCCACAAGTCCATCACCAGAGGCACAGCCTCCAAGGAATGGTGCATGGAAGGGTGCAGGGAAGGCTGCAGCGAAGAGAAGAAAGTGATGACCTTGGTTCAGTCTGGTCTGACAGAGGACACAGGGTGATGTAGTACCACAGCCTGGGGACAGATATGTCATCTCCGGGATTCCTGGACCAGATTGGGTTCCAAATTATATGGACTCCTCAAGCTTCCAATTGTCTTTTCCAAAGACTTATTTTGTGCCCTGGGGGCCAAAAGGCTTTGCAGATTCCAAAAGTTTTCCCAGCTTTGCCTTCCTCTTTATTTTGTTACCCATAATAAAATGATATTTTATTTTCAGAAAATACTTTCCTATGTGTTTTTCTACAAAAAGGACAGTTTGTGAGTAGGCAGGTACATGTCAAATTAACAAGAGACACCAACTTCGTTGAGGTTAATAAAAAATACTAGATAATAATGTTAATTGAAAAGGCCTCATAACATAATGATAATTATGTGTGAACAAGTAGATATGTACCATCATCCAAATGAATTAAGAATGAATGTCTGGGAGTCAGGACCCC
The DNA here is from genome assembly GCF_037356315.1 of Lithobates pipiens. Classification (NCBI taxonomy): domain Eukaryota; kingdom Metazoa; phylum Chordata; class Amphibia; order Anura; family Ranidae; genus Lithobates; species Lithobates pipiens. Next base: position 228,574,959 of record NW_027507784.1, read on the forward strand.
ACCCTAGACTCACCGGAAGGAAAGAGGCAAGCGGACTATCTCGGTACAAGTAAAGGAGATATATATGAAAAAATACAAAACAAATTAAAATTAACAACGTTTATTCATACAAAATATAAAAACCACACAAAAGGGCTAAAAATACACAGATGACAGGGTATTTCGACTAGTTTTGCGGGTTTAACGCTTCTTCAGAAAATACATTTGTGAATAGAAAATATAGTAATATATAGAGATTTGATATAGAGAAACATAATAAATGCTTTTACTAAATAATAAATGGGGGGAAACAATAAAGGGATTTTATAACAAATATATAGGGCTGCTTACACATGCCTCAGTGCATGCAAGGCATATGACACACCCAACAAAAAGCCTCCCTCGGCAATTGGGAAGGATATACAGGAAATCACCAGGCAACTAGCATCTAGATAAAATAATATAAAAATACAATATAGTGTAGTATCAGGCAAACAATCAAAAATGTGCATAAAAAGTGAAAGATAAAGAAAACAAGGAAATGGGCATGATGAGGAAGGGAAAGGATTGGTGGGAGGAAGAGAGAAAAAAAAAACACCACCAACCCTTTTCCTTCAATTAAAATTTCCTTAAAATTATATAGAGATCACTAGAAAATAATTTTACATTTATCCTAAAAAAAATCTTGATGAAAAAAAATAAAAGATGACTATAAAAAATAATTGTAAACATTATTATGGAGATCTGGCTTTTAAATAATACAATATAATTCATGAGATCAGGATAAATAAGGAAGAAATAACTTTTACCACATCGAGTGCTTCAGTCTCGTACTTGCTACTTGCTGAAGCCGCGGCCTTTCCTAAGGCCGAGACTGTGGAGCGCTCTGCAGATCGCGGCGTGTGCCAATCCGAGCGGGGTGACCCGTTCGGATCACAGATCGGTGCCGATCCGTTGCACCCCTCCGCTCCTGTGTACGTGTCTCATCAACCCTGTCAGACCAGATTTCCATGGCTTTGGATACTCCGGCTACAGCGAGTACTGGTTTGCAAGCCATTCCTGTTGTCAGGTAAATCCTTTTCAGATCAGAATCGCTCCATCTCTCCAAGGGATCTTTAAAACAAACCGTATCTTCCAAGGAAAGAGTTACATATCTCACTAATCTCATAAGTGCTGCGTCCACCAATGGAGCTGATTCAAGGTGTTTAACATCCTCTTCCTTAAAAGGATACAACTTCAGAACTTTTGATTGAATGGAACTTTTCTTATCCATCTTGTTCCACTCATCAGAGACGATGCCACCCAGTTCAGAGAGAAGGGGAAAATATTGATGTTCCTTATTGAGCTGTTTGAAAAATGTACACAAAAGTAACAGGGTCTTCAAATCAGTGCCTCTCTCACAGCTTTCACCAAAGAGGGAACCAAAGCATATTTAAAGCCCAAGCATATTTAAAGCCCAAATTTGGATCTTCTAGATCCGATTCCCTGTCTGAGAGAGAAGCAGAAGGACGACTTGGCTGGAAGGAATCCCATGTCTCTTGGGCCAGATCTTCTCCTAATGTAGGGCGTAATGGCTCTGGTGGGGAATCGCAAGGCAGATGAGCCTCCCCCTCCTGTAGAGATTCTCTCACAACCCGCCTTACCATAGATTCAAGGCGCTGGTCTGCGCCATCCCTCTCATCTGCAGCTTTAGAAAAGCAGTGATCACAGAGAGATTTGTCGGCCAGTACAGGAGTTCTACACCCCCAACATGATTTTTCTGACCTCTTGCTAAAGCGAGATGAGGAGGGAGTGCGGAAGATCTGTACTATGCTGTTTGGATCTGGAAGGAAATCTATGATGGCTGGATTTGGAAGGAGATTGCCGGTGGTGCGACTTTGAAGACCCACTTCCTTTATGGGAACTGCTTTGAGGATCAGATCTAGAAGGGCTGTGAGAAAGAAAGCAGAATAGAGAAGACAGGAATCAGCTGGTGCCCTAATACCCTACTCCCCCCCCCCCCCCTGAACAGGCACAAAGGTATAAACTACAAACATACCTTTACAAGAGGGCTGGCCACCAGGAGGCAGTGAGGGATCCATGGTATCAGCAGGAAACTGCAAGGATAAATAGGAGTCAGCTGCCAGGTAGAGAACCTACCCTCACCCCATAGAGCCAGTGCTTACCTGGAACGCCACATCAGAACCCCAGGGAAGTCGCCGCCCACGATCATTCCCAGGGCTCTGTAGGCTCAAACCAGGATTTAAAGGTGGTGGTGAGTGACGTCACCACCACGTCAGACGTGAGACGCTCGCGCGCATGCGTGAACCAAGCCTTAGTTTCGTTTCGGTTTGTCCATGCGCAGAGCGCATGCCGATACCCAGAAGAGAGAGAGCGGCAGCTGGAACGCAGGAAGAGCCAGCGCCATGCCCAGGAACACCAGCAGAGGAAAAAGACAAGAAAGCAAGGTGCATACAACATATAAACACTGCTGCCATGTAAATAGATATGAACTTACCACTCCACCTATGATCACCTGGGCCTAGGGAACAGACACACATCGGACTTTATAGCAGATAATGGTCGCTTGATAACCATAGGCAAATAGGCCGTGCGCACTCTGACGATCAAATATTCAAATCTTCAGTGCTACTCTGCAAAACCACTCCATACCCTGCTTAACAGTCAGGGCCTATTAGAGGATATTAAATTGGCGCTCAGCCTATCCTGATTGCAGGGGAGTCATTTTCAGGTAGAGAACCACAACATAGTCCTACAGAGGAGGACAAAACAGGAACATGGATAGCAGCCTAGAGCAAAGGTTTATGGGAGAGGTGTCCTATGGGGTAGTTTTATCTATATGTAGAGCCGGCTCCTGAAGAGCACCGCTATGTTTTTGAAATTTAAGGTTACACCTGAACTGCAGTTTGGTTTGGGTACAGTTGTTCTAAATTTGGACCTCAGCATCAGTCTGACTGGACTATAGAATGTTCAGCCTGGCCACAGGGGGCACTGTCTCTTCTGGCATGCATGGAACCACAGTCTGGTTGGGTGCTTTAAGGTTACTTTCTCTCGGAGCGCGCCCAGTGGGAGTGTCACTCTTGCTGTGGTTTCTGGGAGAGGGTACTTAAGATGCGGATGTCACGTGGTGCGGGGTTCCAGTCCAGAAGTATGTTCTGACTCCATGGTCCTGGTCCTCCTGACCAGCCCCCAGGCAGGCTATGGCCTGGGGTGCGGATCCACCCGACTTTATTTCTCGGGACTGGCTAGCCCGAGGCAAGGAAACTAAAGAAGGATTCCGAGGTGGTCCGGTGCCGTCTCAGGTAGTTGGAGAGGCCCAGTAACTTCGTAGCTATCCAGGGAAGGACTCTTCAGAAGAAGGCCACGTACGGGTTGGCTTCTTAGCAAGAGCCTGGTGGGGCTGAAGTACCTAAGTGAATCCAGTCTTGTGGGTATCGCCAAACTGGCTGAAAGATCTAGGTATCACACGAGTGTTCCACAAGTTTTAGTTTCCTGCATGTTCTACAACAACATCTGTGGCAGAGACTTGTTCCTGAGTAAAGCACCTTGTTGGCTGCTAGGCCTTGTGAGAGAGGGACTATCCAACTTGAGTGAACATCCAATTGCAAACTGCTATTCTCTGGATTTAGTCAAAGTAAGCAAGTCCTTCATTATTGACTTTGACACTAAGGCCGCGTACACACGGGCGGATTGTCTGCCCAACTAAGTTCGTCAGACAATCCGACAGACGGTCCGTTCAAAATTTGAATGAACGGACTTGACCACACACGATGAGCAGACAGTCCGCTGAAAGCGTGCGTGATGACGTGTACGTACGACGGGACTAGAAAAACGACGTCCTATACACTGCAATGCAACCTTCGGCCGTGTAAATCCTTTCTGAGCATGCGCCATACTTAGTCCGTCCAACTTGCCTACACACGAGCGGACTATCCGCTGAAACCAAGTTTGGACGGACAAAACCAAGTTTGAACGGACAAAATTACGGAAATTCCGTAAGACTTTGTTCGTCAGACAGTCCGCTGAAAAAGTCAGCTGAAGCCCACACACGAGCGGATTGTCCGCTGAAACACGGTTCAGCGGACTAAGTTGGACAGACAATCCGCCCGTGTGTACGCGGCCTAAGAGTACCTGAACTTTCTTCCTAACCCTCTGATCCCATTTTAAGAGACTGTTCATTGTCTAAGTTTTTTGCAAATAAAAATCCCCTTTTATGCAGATCTGTCGTCAGTCTCTAAAGTTACTAGGCCATCTACCATGGGAAACCCCTAGACACAAATCGAGGAGAAGGTGGTAACGGTAAGCCCAATCAAAGCAGCAGCTCCTTCGGGGGTTAGTGCTACATATAGATTACACTAAAGCTAAAGCTATTATTTTCGCTTTCAATAGTTTTTTATTGATGAACAGCAAGAGTATGTTGATAAAGATACAGGTAGAACCTTCTGTTAACATCAGATAAAGTAATACTTCAAAGAACTCATTACATGTTTAAGATGAGAAGGAGCAGAGTAGCCTCAGCAAGTTATTGAGAAACTCAAAACTCCCAAAGGAGGAAGGGACTCCCGGACCCCAACACCCCTCATGGGATCTTGCTGTGTTGGGTAGGAAGGGTCCATCTCCCCCAGAGTACAGTGATGAGTACAAAAATATGCTTCAAGTAGGAGGAACAGATAACAAAGAATTCCAAGATATGTGAAAAGCGAACAATCTTGGAAAGAATGAAATACCTCGTAGAACTGCTTTGTGTAGGCAGTTGGATGAACTGTTAGTGGCGGGCGAAGTACATACATGTGGATATCCTCTGAACAGGAGGAATTAGGTAAAAAAAAAATGACCAAGAGATATTCCAACTGCTTATGTGGATAGATGTAGAAGTCTATCGTTTGCAAGGCAGGACGAGACTGAAAACAAGTCCCAGAGGGAAATGCTTACAGTTGCACCTATATGCTAGTAGTTAGAAGAAGTGGGAGAGAAAGGAAAGAAGAAAGATAAAAGAGAAAAAAAAGGAAAATAGCAGAAGCTCAAGTAGACAGTGTGGAACTCGCTCATCTACACAAACCCGAGTTAGCGAGGGGTGGCAGATGTCTGAGATGGGTATCTGGTCCATAGCTTCCAGATGGCCTCATGTTTGTCAGCAGTATCCAAGAGGATGCTAACTGTTTTCTCCTGGGCCATGATCCATGATATCTTCCCTTTGACCAAGAAAAAGGGTATCATGGGTTGCTTCCAAGCCCAAGCGATTGCCAGCTTGGTCCCAAGGAAAATAAACATGATCAGGTGTTGGACTAGTCTAGGGGTCTTGTGGATGGGTAAGTTTAAGAGGGCAGATTGGGGAGTCTGTTGAACCAGAAAGCCCATAATTTTCCTGATGTGGAATATTTTATTCCATAAGCCCCTGATCTTGGGGCAATCCCACCAAACATGTAGTATCGACCTAATATGAACGCAGTTGCGGACCGCAGTTGAGGGGAGGCGTTCGGGTAGATTTTGACTAGATTTAGCGGGACCATATACCACCTCACAAGGACTTTCAAATTTGCCTCAACTAATGCTATGTTTAGAATACCCTTAGATGCTGCAATCGATGCTCTATGCCATTCCTCAATGCTCCAACTATGTTGCAGGTCATTTTCCCCATTCTCTCATATAGAGCGTTTTGGTGTCAGCCCTAGCAAGTGATCGTATATCACCGATATTCCCCCCCTCTGCTCCATGGCTTGACCACACCAAAGTTCGTAGTCCGTGATCAAGAGTGGGGTTGTTGTGGAAGACCATAAGGACTGGATAAAATGAGTGATTTGGTGGTATCTAAACCTTTAGACCGTTAGATGCCCCACTGGGTTGACAAAGTGTCCTATCCTATATAGTCATTTATCTAACCACCACTGGAAAGCTGTGATGTCTAAACTGGGAGGAAACAAGGGGTTTCGGAAAATGTGACAGTGAGTGCCAGTGTGAGATCAGGAGTGGATTAGTTTTGAGAGAGTGCCACAGTACTAGGAAATGGGAAAGTGTTGGGGCCATAATAGCTGGTCTGGATTTAGCAGGACAACAGAAAACATAGTCCGGGGTGTATTGGGGGATAGTTTGTCTCTCCATGTGTACCCAGTCAGGGTGTGCTATTTTGCAGTATATAGTGGAGAGTTGAGATAGCTGTACTGCCATATAATACCAGAGGAGGTTAGGTAAACCCACCCCTCCCTGGTCTTGATTCCTATACAGGGTCCCTTTGGCTATTCTGTGTCCCGTCGCTCCCCAAATAAATTTTATGATTTTAGATTGGAATTTCCTGAGGTGGTCCTTGGGAATGGGGATAAGTAGCAATCAAAATAGGTAGAGGATGCTTTGCAGAAGGGTAATTTTTACTGAAATTACCCTTCCAAGCCAGGAAAGGCCTGATTTATCCCAGTGCGAGAGATCTTCCTCTAATTTGCAAAAAATTGGGGGAAAATTTGCAGCATATAGTTTGTCTATAGATGTGGTGAGGTTAGGTTAATCCCTAGGTAGGCCGTTAATGTTTCTTTCCAATGGAACCGAAAGTTGTCTTTAAGCTGTGCCACCAGCATTGCTGGCAAATTAACATTTAGTGCCAGGGATTTTGAAAAGTTAACCTTGAGTCCAGAAACTGTCAAAGTCATCAAGTGACCTGCATATATTTGGTAACGATATTAGGGGTGAGGTGATAAAGAGTAATACATCATCCGTGAAGAAAGAAGGCATTTGTGGGTTTGTGGCCCGCACCTTACACCATGTATATCAGGGCTGTCTCTAATAACGATAGCTAGGGTTTCAATGACCATGGCTAAGATTAGTGGGGATAAGGGACAGCCTTGTCTACCAGGCATAAAACCTACCTGGTCTTTGTGGATATAAATACCAATAAAATTGGATATTCTATCTGCCATAATTTGTTAAAATTTTTAGATTATTGTCAGAGGATCAACAGACTTCAACGTCGGTGCTTCCCTGTGCGCCTGCGTGATAGACCAGCGCAGAGGCGCACACGGGTGCACTATACTGCGGGTTTGCACATCACCTGATCACTCTGGCAGGCCTATAAAAGGCAACCATTTGCTATGTGTCTGTGCTGGTTTGTCTCCTCAGCTCACCTGTGTTCCTGTTTCCTGTTCCTGTTGACCATTTCCTGTTGTGACCCGGATTGCTTGAAGACTACTCTGATTCTCTCCTGATCTGACCCCTGGCTTGTTAAACTGACTTTCTGCACTTAGCCTTGCTGGCTCACCGACTGTTACCTGTGCTTGACCCTCGGCCTGCCTTTGGAATATCCTTTGTCTCACGGACTGATACCTGTGTTTGACCCTCGGCCTGCCTCTGGAATATCCTTTATCTCACGGACTGATACCTGTGTTTGACCATCGGCCTGTCTCTGGAATATCCTCTGCCTCACGGACTGTTACCTGTGTTTGACCCTCGGCCTTCACTCCAGGTGTTAGAACCCCTGGCAGGCATTTACTTCTACCAGTTCCAAGATCTTCTGCACGGGCATCTCTTCCTTCAGAAGACCTGCTGCATACTAGTCACCTGCTGGCAACCCGTGCCTCTCCGTGCCCTGTACCCACTGTTCCACCATCAGGGGTACTGTGCACCCAGCTGCAAGGGAAGCCGCTCTCAGCACTTCGGCTTTGGTGAGTACCTGACAGTACAAACCAGCCGTGTCAGAGGCCGACAGGGCTGGCTCACCTTTGGAGGCCCTCTGCCAGCAGGTTGCAGCCCTCACCCAGGCGGTGCAGCGACTCCAAGATGGCTACTTCCAGATTGAGGGCCGCCTTCAGCACTTGGCAATCTCTCCCAGTCTACCAGATTCTTCATCGTCCACAGCCAGCAGCCCTTCTGCTTCGCAAGCCCAAGGCAGTGCTACACCTGCGTTAGTCATGACCCTTCCGGAACCCAGGGTCCCTACTCCTGAGTGTTTTTCGGGCAGCCGGAAAAAGTTTAGCTCATTTAAAAACGCATGCCTCCTGTATTTGGCTTTGCAGCCCAGGACCTTCCATTCTGAATCGCTAAAGGTGGGTTTCATCATTTCCCTGCTATCCGATGAGCCACAGTCCTGGGCCCATAATCTCCTAGAACAGAAGAGCCCCCTTCTTGATTCGGTAGAGACCTTTTTTGAAGCTATGTCACAACTACATGACGATCCCCAGCGCACCACTACGGCTGAAGCCATCCTGCATTCCCTAACCCAGGGAAAGAGACCAGTAGAGGACTACATTGTGGAATTTCGGAAATGGTCTGGGGACACTAACTGGAATGAGGCTGCCCTTAAGTATCAGTTCCGTCTGGGCCTGTCTGAGACCTTAAAAGATGAACTAGCCCGAGTAGACACCCCTACATCCTTGGAAGATCTGGTCCAGTTGGCTACCAAACTTGATCGACGTCTACGGGAGCGTCGCTCCGAACGCCTCCAGTCACCTAGACCCATGTGGATGCTACCCCGGGTACCCCCGGTACCCGCACCTGTTCCAGCTCCCACCTCCTCTACTGATGGCGAACCCATGCAGCTGGGGTTGGTCCGGGCTCCACTCACCCCTGATGAGAGACTCCGTCGGCGTCAAGCCAACCTTTGTCTATATTGTGGTGAAGCGGGCCATTTCCTACGCAGCTGCCCTGTGAGACCCAGTAAGTGCCGACCTCGTGTTGCTGTGAATTCTCATATTGCGGTTTCCACCTGGTCTCACCTTGTCCTCCCGGTTTCATTACAGGTGGCGGAAGAGGAGGTTCGGCTGGGAGCCATCATTGACTCTGGGGCCTGCAGTTGCTTTATGGACATAACCCTAGCTCAGAGCCTGCACGTTCCCCTCTGCTCTAAAAAACAACACCTTCAGATTCATCTGGCTGATGGCTCCCTACCCTGCTCCGGTCCTGTGACCCAGGAAACAGTACCAATCTTGACATCCACAGACTCTGGTCACTGCGAATTTCTTCGCTTTGACGTTATCCACTCTCCTATGTTTCCAATCATTCTGGGTTTCCCTTGGTTACAAGCCCACGACCCACAGATCAACTGGAACAAGAAAGAAGTACTCTTTTCATCTGCCTACTGTTCACAGCACTGTCACCTGCCGACCTCCCACAAGTCCACCTCCTGCCTAACCATACAGACCATTCCTGATAACCTGCAACATGTCCCTTCAGCCTATCATAATTTTTTGGACATCTTTGACAAGAAGAAGGCTGATACTCTGCCACCCCATCGGCCCTATGATTGCCCGATAGACTTGCTACCCGGTTCCGAAATTCCGTTTGGTCGGATCTTTGCATTATCAGAGACTGAACTAGAAGCCCTACGCTCTTACATAGATGAAAACCTGGAAAAGGGATTCATCCGACCATCCTCTTCTCCAGCTGGTGCAGGCATCTTTTTTGTTGAAAAAAAGGACGGTTCTCTCAGGCCTTGCGTGGACTACAGGGAACTTAATAAAATTACCATTAAGAACAGATACCCGCTTCCTCTCATCCCTGAACTTTTTCAACGCCTAAGAACTGCCAAGATATTTACTAAACTAGATCTTCGGGGAGCATATAACTTAGCCCGAATCCGTGATGGGGATGAGTGGAAGACGGCTTTCAGGTCTAGATTCAGGCATTTTGAATATCTAGTGATGCCCTTCAGGCTCTGCAATGCCCCGGCCACATTCCAGCATCTGGTCAGCGATATATATTCCGTGAGTATCTAGACAACTTCGTGATAGTATATCTTGACGATATTCAGATTTTTTCCAATTCCTTAGAACTGCACCGTACTCACGTCAGGAAGGTCCTCCTCGTCCTCAGAGAACATGGGCTCTACCTAAAGGGAGAAAAGTGTGAATTTGAGAGAGACACCATCCAGTTCCTTGGATTTATCATCACCACAGGAGGAATCTCAATGGATCCAAAAAAGATCAAAGCCATCCAAGAATGGCCGGCACCTTCAGACAAAAGGTCTGTACAGCGATTTGTTGGCTTTGTCAATTTTTATCGCAGGTTCATCCAGGGGTTCTCCACGATTATTTCCCCCATCACCCAACTAACCCGCCAGCAGGTCAAATTTCAATGGTCTCCACAAACACAGGAAGCCTTCGATGAATTAAAGAGACTCTTTATATCAGCTCCTATCCTCCTACATCCAGATCCAAGCCTTCCCTATGTGTTGGAGGTGGACGCCTCTGAATTCGCATTAGGTGCTATCCTCTCCCAAAGAAGTGGGCCGAAGGCTCTCCTTCATCCAGTCGCCTTCGCTTCCCGGAAACTCAGTCCGCCGGAGAGGAATTACGATGTCGGAGTTCGAGAACTTCTCGCTATAAAGTTTGCACTGGAAGAATGGAGGTATCTGCTGGAGGGTGCGTCTCAACCCATCATGATCTTTACAGATCACAGGAACCTGGAGTACCTCAGAGGTGCTAAACGCCTCCGACCCCGACAAGCACGCTGGGCTCTCTTTTTCTCCAGGTTCAATTTCCATATCACCTTCCGTCCCGGTTCCAAGAATGGGAAAGCAGACGCACTCTCCCGAATGTTTCCAGAAGCCGAAGAACCACCTGAACCCACAACTATTCTGTCTCCACACAACTTCCTCCAAATTATCCAGCCCGATCTAGAAACTGCCATCAAACAAGCCACTAACCAACTCTCCAAAACTACAGCATCCTCCCTGCAAAGGAAACACGGTTTGCTATGGGCACACAGCAAGGTATTCCTTCCTCCTTCAGTAAGACCTCAGATTTTGCAAACCTTTCATGACCACAAGATGGCAGGACATTTTGGGATCCAGAAGACTGCCGATTTAATCAGTCGTTCGTTCTGGTGGCCGGGTTGGAGAAGGGACTGCAAGAACTATGTCCAGTCCTTTATCACTTGCCAGCGTAACAAGGGGGCAAACACCAAGGCCTGGGGACTTTTGAGGTCCTTACCTGTTCCCGAACGCCCTTGGAGAGAGATCTCTATGGATTTTATTGTTGACTTACCACCTTCTGACCAGTTTACTACAATCCTAGTAGTGGTAGATCGTCTCTCGAAGATGGCACATTTTCTACCTATGTGTGGCACTCCTTCTGCTTCGGCTACAGCAAGCATCTTTATCAAGGAAGTCGTGAGGCTACATGGCGTCCCTTCCAACATTGTGTCTGATAAGGGAATCCAATTCACCTCCAAATTCTGGAAGGACCTCTGCAAAGCACTGGAAATCAAGACCTCACTATCCTCCGCATACCACCCGCAAAGCAACGGGCAAACAGAAAGAACGAATCAGACACTAGAGCAATACCTTCCTTGCTTCTGCTTCTGCTCTCAAGACAATTGGTCCTCTCTCCTGCCCTGCGCGGAATTTGCCTACAATAACTCGGTACACTCCACCACCCACCAAACACCCTTTTGGGCCAATTATGGCTATCACCCTTCCTTCCTGCCAGATTCCATTCCCGAAGTCTCCACTCCTGCAGTACAAGAACGGGTAAAATCAATCCAAAACAATTTCCTACAAATCCAAGAAGCTATGAGAAAGGCTCAGAGGGACTATGAGGAATATTATAATAGGGGGAGGAAGAACTGCCCGAGTTTCAAGATCGGGGAAAAAGTTTGGTTATCCTCTATTAACCTTAGATTACCTTACCCATCAAGAAAACTCTGCCCCAAGTTCATTGGTCCCTTCGAGATCAAGAGGGTGGTAAACCCAGTAGCCTTTGAATTATCGCTACCTAGTTCGTACAACATCCACCCGGTGTTTCATGCATCCCTGTTGAAACCAGTGATCCCAAGCTCCATTCCCGGAAGAGAAGTGGCACCACCTCCACCGGTCGAAGTCGAAGGCGAAGAATAATTTGAGGTGGAGGCCATAGTGGATTGTCGAAAGAGGGGGAGACGGACTCAATACCTGGTTAAGTGGAAAGGGTATCCCCCTGAAGAAAATTCTTGGGAACCCTACAGTATTACTCATGCTCCTCGCTTAATACGGGACTTCCACCGTAGACACCCTGAGTTACCAGCCAGATTGGGCATCCGGAGGCTGCCCCTTGAGGGGGGCACTGGCAGAGGATCAATAGACTTCAACGTCGGTGCTTCCCTGTGTGCCTGCGTGGTAGACCAGCGCAGAGGCGCACACGGGTGCACGATACGGCGGGTTTGCACATCACCTGATCACTCTGGCAGGCCTATAAAAGGCAACCATTTGCTATGTGTCTGTGCTGGTTTGTCTCCTCAGCTCACCTGTGTTCCTGTTCCTGTTGACCATTTCCTGTTGTGACCCGGATTGCTTGAAGACTACTCTGATTCTCTCCTGATCTGACCACTGGCTTGTTAAAGGGACTTTCTGCACTTAGCCTTGCTGGCTCACGGACTGTTACCTGTGCTTGACCCTCGGCCTGCCTCTGGAATATCCTTTGTCTCACGGACTGATACCTGTGTTTGACCCTCGGCCTGCCTCTGGAATATCCTTTATCTCACGGACTGATACCTGTGTTTGACCATCGGCCTGTCTCTGGAATATCCTCTGCCTCACGGACTGTTACCTGTGTTTGACCCTCGGCCTTCACTCCAGGTGTTAGAACCCCTGGCAGGCGTTTACTTCTACCAGTTCCAAGATCTTCTGCACGGGCATCTCTTCCTTCAGAAGACCTGCTGCATACTAGTCACCTGCTGGCAACCCGTGCCTCTCCGTGGCCTGTACCCACTGTTCCACCCTCAGGGGTACTGTGCACCCAGCTGCAAGGGAAGCCGCTCTCAGCACTTCGGCTTTGGTGAGTACCTGACAATTATTTATCAATGATATGGGGCGATAATTAGCTGTGCAACTAGCGTTCTTGCCTGGTTTAGGTATTACTGTGATATAAGCCGAATTTAACACTGTGTCTAGTTGTGCTCCAGTTCGAAGTTCATTAAAGAATCTTGCCAGGAAATGGGATAGTAGTGGGCCAAAATGCTTGTAATACGTGACTGAAAAGCCATCAGAGCCAGGGGCAGAGTTATTTTTTAGGTCTTTGATGACCAGAGAGATTTCCTCCGCCAAATAGGGGCCTCTAAACTATCCCTGTGGTGGTCCTGGATTTTGAGGATCTTCAGTGGGTTTAGGAAGGAGTCAATCAGGATCAGGCTTGGTGGTGGATCTTTCCTCTTTGCTTTGTAAAGTGCGGTAAAAGTCATGAAACCCATCCATGATTTTCTGGGGATTTTGTGTGGGGGTTCCATTGTGTAGTTTTATTTTAGCCTTTTTAGATAAGGTGCAAGGTCTAATTTTAGGAGTCAGCTTATGTGCTAACATAGAACCCGACCTATCTTTCTGATGGTAAAGCCTCCCAGTGTAAGCTTTTTTCTGTTATGGCAGTAAGAGCCAAGTTAAGGGCTGTGCACGCTGCTTCAAATTTTGCTGCCGATGCGGAAGAGGGCTTAAGTTTATGTTGTTTGATATGAGAGGCAAACTCCTTTTCCAGCCTGTCAATTTCTAGTTTGTGGGCTTTACGTATCCTAGAGGGCATTTGGATCAGCTTACCCCTAATTGAGGTTTTATGTGCTGCCCATAGAGAGATAGGGGAGATGTTATCGACATCATTAAATAAGAAATATTCCCGGATGTTGTTTTTCGGTCTTGCTGACATGCATAGGATTGCTGAGGATTGAAGCATTCAGCCTCCAGTTAAACCCTTGTTGTTGTGTAGCAAGTTTTTTTTATGGTTAGGAGAAGGAAGGACTGATTGGACCAGGTAGAGTCTCTAATGATTGCCTTCTGTATGATTTTGTAGAATAAAAAAGTGATCTATTCTCGTGAAAGTATTATGATAGCTGGAATAGTGTGTGTAATCACGTACCCTTGGGTTCATTTCTCTCCAGACGTCAACTAACCACTGGTGGTAAATTTATCTGGCAACATTGAGGCTTTGCCTGGTGGGGTGAATGCAGTCCTTACCCGGAGGGCAGGTTTTATCCGTCCCTGTGTCAAATGCAACATTAGAGTCTCTGCCATATACAATCAAACCTTCAAGATGGGGGGTTAGAGTGTGAAAGACTCAAAAAATTTAAAGGGGTTGTAAAGGTAAATGTCTTTTCACCTTAATGCATTCTATGCATTAAGATGAAAAAACATCTGACACTGCCTGCGCCCCCAGTCCCCCCGTTTTACTTACCTGACCCCTCGAAAATCCCGTGCTCGCCCCCGATGTCCTCTTCACCACTCAGCCTGGCCACTGATTGGCTGGAGTGGATGGAAAGCAGCGCAGCCATTGGCTCGCGCTGCTGTCAATCATATCCACTGGCGCGGAGCGCCGGGGCCGTGTGATACAGCGAGCGGCTATAGCCGCCAGCTGTATCATGGGAGTGCTCGCGCAGGTGCTTCTCACCATGCGAGGGAGCTCGCATTAACGTGAGAAGTACCTGCGGGAGGAAGCTGAGACAGCCGCCGAGGGACCCCAGAAGAGCAGGTTTGGGGCAAAAGGAGCTGCACAGTGGAGGTAAGTATAACATGTTTGTTATTTAAAAAAAATAAAAATAAAAATTTACTTTAAAATCCCATTAACTTGGCCCCTATTTGGTGCGTAGTAAGAGATGAGGGAATAGAGCTGATTATCAATGAGACCCTTCACAAGTACGGACTTAACATCTGGGTCCTTAAATTCAGACACATTCAAGAACTGGGTTTTACGTGATAAGAACAGGCCTACTCCTTTAGTCTTATTGTCAGAATTCGCTAGATAGAACATAGAATATTTGGAGTGCATAAAGGACGGTGTGTAGGATTTTGGGAAGTGTGTTTTTTGCAGAAACAATACGTTGATTTTTTGGTCATGGTAGTATTAGAAACATTTCTGGCGTTTAACAAGGGAATTGATTCCCTGTACATTGTGAGAGGCAAAGCGCAGGGCGGGTATATAGGCGGTAGTATCAGCCATGGGACAGTTTAGGAGGAAATGCCAATGATCCCCAACCACCTACCTTACTGTTGAGGGATAGTCCAGAGGTAGGAGGTGCAATCAGAGTGTATTCCCGTATTCTGCAGATGAGCGAGGCCACACATGCCACTGAAACAAGATAATAGTTAGTAAAGGGTAGAAAAGACCAAAAGAAGAGAAGAGTAAAAAGAAAAGAGATCAGATTCCAGGGGTAGGGGGAAAACAATTCCACCATAACCCTATATACAAGTAGAGTTCCCCCCAACGAGTTGAGGGGTTCCCGACTAGTAGCGAGATCCGTCTGTAGCTCCAAGTGCAGGGGGAGGAGCATGAGTGCAGCTCCGTACACAGCACTCCCTAAAATATAGAAAACATATACATTTCAACAGACTAGTACACAAACTCATAGAAACGGTATTATGAAAACCCTGGAGGATTAGTAAAATAGGGTAGTGATGAGAAAACCATTGATAATATAGGGGTGTGGACCAGGATCAAAAAGATTGTTGGCAGTCCCACCGAAAGTGGAAAAAAAACTAGAAACTAAATATTTGGACTTTTAAAGGCACACCGGTACAAAAACCAAAGGTAAAAAGGTAAATTTATTACATTTTAGACATAAATAAAAGATTACAAATAGGTGTATATACACTAAAAAACCTATTCAAAAACAGCTGATAGTTATAATGCTCCCTGTAAATAGACAATTCTGACATCACATTACATAATATTGCTATATTATAACCACAATAGAAATCAGTAAACTAAATTGAGTATAGCGAACGATTTCCAGGTAATGGTGTAGTTATTCAGCAGTAGTGAGTCAGGTTGTAAATCCGGGTGAAAAATATTTTATCTAGTTGCTCAACATGTTGCGCATATGGCTATGCTTCCTCAGGAGCATCAAAGTTCTAATAAAACATACAAAAAACACAGAATGACAAAAATAAAAATAACATAAAAATAAAGCATGGATACATATTGTTATCATACCAGTAAATACAATATTTAATGAGGTAAAAAGAGGTGGGGAAAGGGAAGAGGAAAAAGAAAGGTGAAAGGATTTTTATCGCCTTTCCTCCGGTTCGGCCAGAAAACAGCAGATAGACTCCCCGCCATAGCCAGGGCCACATAAAGGCAGGAGGGAAAGTCAACCAGTTGGGGCATATTACAATACTAACTATTAATTTAAAATATAATTGGTATAAAAAATAATATATAAAGGAATTCATGCCACAATCTTCCTAACAGGGAGAAAAAGAAGAAGGGGGGGGGCGAGAAAAGGGAAGGGGGGGGGAAAGGAAATAATTATAGAAAACGGGGAAATCTTACCCTATAATCTAGAACAGCATAAGTACTGATATATTAAAGTGCTGGTAAGCAAGCAGATTTCCTTAGGTCCAGGATGCAGCAAGCACTGATACCAAGACACTATATACAGTGGTTCATTTCCTGTTCCTTTGCATGTTTGTAACACTTAGGCCGCGTACACACGGGCGGACTGTTCGCCCAACTTTGTCCGTCCAACAGTTTCGGCAAACAGTCCGCTCAAAATTAGCATGGACGGACATGGCCACACACGACGAACGAACAGTTTGCTGAAACCGTGCGCGATGACGTGAACGGCACGTACGACGGGACGAAAAATACGACGTCCTATACACTGCATTATAGCTTTCGGCGTGAAAATCCTTTCTGAGCATGCGCGCAACTTTGTTTGACGAACAAGCCTACACACGAGCGGGCTGTTCGCTGAAACAAGGTTTCAGCGGACAGTTTTTCGGAAATTCCGAAAAACCTTGTCCGTCCAACTGTCCGCTGAAACTGTCGGCTGAAAGCCCACACACGAGCGGACTGTCCACCCAAACACTGTTCAGCGGACAAAGTTGGGCGAACAGTCCGCCCGTGTGTACGCGGCCTTAAGTGTTTCGGAACATCAAACCAATTTAAACAATAGTCAAGGACAACACAAGTAAACACAAAATGCAATTTGTAAATGAAGGTGTTTATTATTAAAGGTGAAAAAAAATCCAAACCATCATGGCCCTGTGTGAAAAAGTGATTGCCCCCTAAACCTAATAACTGGTTGGGCCTCCCTTAGCAGCAACAACTGCAACCAAGCGTTTGCGATAACGTGCAATGAGGCTTTTACAGCATCCTGGAGGAATTTTGGCCCACTCATCTTTGCAGAATTGTCCTAATTCAGTTACATTAGAGGGTTTTCAAGCATGAATGGCCTTTTTAAGGTCATACCACAACATCTCAATAGGATTCAGGTCAGGACTTTGGCTAGGCCACTCCAAAGTCTTCATTTTGTTTTTCTTCAGCCATTCGGTGGTGGACTTGCTGGTGTGTTTAGGATCATTGTCCTGCTGCAGAACCCAAGTTCATTTCAGCTTGAGTACACGAACAGATGGTCGGACATTCTCCTTCAGGATCTCTTGGTAGACAGCAGAATTCATAGTTCCTTTTATCACGGCAAGTCTTCCAGGTCCTGAAGCAGCAAAACAGCCCCAGACCATCACACTACCACCACCATATTTTACGGTTGGTATAATGTTCTTTTTATGAAATGCAGTGTTCCTTCTACGCCAGATATACTTGGACACACACCTTCCAAAGAGTTCCACTTTTGTCTCATCGGTCCACAGAATGTTGTCCCAAAAGTCTTGGGGATCATCAAGATGTGTTGTGGTGAAATTGAGACGAGCTTTGATGTTCTTTTTGCTCAGCAGTGGTTTTCTCCTTGGAACTCTGCCATGCAGGCCATTTTTGCCCAGTCTTTTCCTGATGGTGGAGGCATGAACGCTGACCTTAACTGAGGCAAGTGAGGCCTGCAGTTCCTTGGACGTTGTTGTGGGGTCTTTTGTGACCTCTTGGATGAGTCGTCGCTGCGCTCTTGGGGTAATTTTGGGTGGCCGGCCACTCCTGGGAAGGTTCACCACTGTTCCATGTCTTCGCCATTTGTGGATAATGGCTCTCACTGTGGTTCGCTGGATTCCCAAAGCTTTGGAAATGGCTTTATAACCCTTTCCAGACTGATAGATCTCAATTACTTTCTTTCTCAATTGTTCCTGAATTTCTTTGGGTCTCGGCATGATGTGTAGCTTTTAAGGATCTTCTGGTGGACCTTACTGTGTCAAGCAGCTCCTATTTAAGTGATGCCTTGATTGTGAACAGGTGTGGCAATAATCAGGCCTGGGTGTGGCTAGAGAAATTGAACTCAGGTGTGGACAACCACAGTTATAGTATGTTTTAACAAGGGGGGCAATCACTTTTTCACACAGGGCCATGATGGTTTGGATTTTTTTTCACCTTTAATAATAAACACCTTCATTTACAAATTGCATTTTGTGTTTACTTGTGTTGTCCTTGACTATTGTTTAAATTGGTTTGATGTTCCGAAACACTTAAGTGTGACAAACATGCAAAGGAACAGGAAATGAGGAAGGGGGCAAACACTTTTTCACACCACTGTAAGCCAGGTGCTTAGTATCCTTGGCAGCATATTTAAATATAGTAGAATGCATAGCCAAAGATGCTTAGGAAAGATTTAGTGCCTATAATAGGAAAAAAAAGTAAACTGTCATAAGCTGGCAGGACACTAAATGTATACAGGCTCAATTGAAGATAGTATCAAGGGTGTCTTACCCGGCGCTGGTGTTTAATTATCAGCTAAGCGTCAGCTCAAACCTGCCACGTCCTATTAGCGTCAGCTGCTGTAACACACACAGCCATGTATGTGTTTTATATATGCCCCGATCGGAAAAACACCACCCCACCATGGGAGGAGCGCCGTCCAGACCAGACGCGGCGGAGACCAATGCATAGGTAGCAGAGGCGGGGACTGGGGATGAGCCAGAAGGTCGCCCCGCATCCCCGTCAATTGCCGCGCATCCGGTCAAAGGAGAAGAACGGATACGCAGCGATGTGTGGCTAAACTGGGAAGACCAAATGCCTATCAAGCCACCAAGTGGGCCAGGCAAGGAGAGGAGAGAAAAAGAGAAAAAGAACACAAACAAATGCTGCCAAAGGCCGAACCAGGGCAAAGGCGAAAGGGATACATGAGAACCGGTGGAGGTATATAAAGCTCCACTATCGCCATAGGCACATTCTCAATGGCCACATGGAGGATCACATACCTGCCCTCAGGGTCCAAGTGCAGGTCCAGCAGCGTAAAAGCTAGGTTTTTGTGAATTAACACGCTAACCCCTGTGGCATAGGTAGAAAAGGTGGCATGATAGTAGTGGCCCACCCACGTTTTTTTAAGGACTCGTCCCCCTGTGAGATGGGTCTCTTGCAATATGTCTGGGCGATGCATTTTAAGAAAATTAAACACCAAGGAACGTTTGATACGGGAGTTCATGCCCCGAACGTTCCATGAAATTAGAGTTATGGGGGCCATGGTGAGACATAATAAGTTAAGTCTGTGTATCGAAGGACCACACCGGGATCCCCAGGAAAGGCATCCCTACCCCTCAGCCATACATTAATCAGGAGCATCAGATAATTGAGTAAGCAATATTGAGCATCAAGAAAACAGTGTAACGTACATTCCTTTAAAGTGGAAGTAAACCCATCCATTTAAACAGTTTCAAAAAACGGCATGCCGGGAATGCTAGCTGCACATTGGCTGTGCTCTCAACCAAACTGTCAAACCACCCAATGGCTGGTGTCGTAACGGATCACATGTGCAGCACCGTGGCAGCTGAAGATTAAACAGAGGCAAAGATGGCAGCTTCCGTGGATGAAAACAATAGGGGAGTTTACTTCCACTTTAAACAACTTGCATAACATTCTCCCCCCAAGCCCGCTCCCCCCCCTCCCCGCACACGCCCTCAAACTTGAGTGTGCCTGTTTCCCAAAACTAATCATGGTCAGCGACCAAGTGGGGTCATGTACTTGTGGTCCGACAGTAGATGTAGTCCACTTAAGGCACAGGGATTCAAGTCAAAAGAAGATGCCACAAACCGACGGGGATCAACAGACATTTACCCAGCTGAAGCCAGGGGCACATACTTAAGTGGAAGGCTCGTTGAAAAAGTTGCAAAAGTAAATAAAAAAAAGTCCCAAAAAACACCCCCCCACCAAATACCATTAAACCTGCAAAATTATATGGGAGACAGAGCAGCTCATCCACACAGTCACCAATGTAGACTCTGCATTGTGCTGCAGCAACATGCCCTGTAGTACCCAGTGCAAGTGATCTCACACAGAGTTCATTACAGCAGTACAATTCCAAGGAGTAGTCAGAGGGCTACAGAAAACAGCATGGTCTGTGTAGCTCAAATCCAGGGAATGAAGATTACTGTCCGGGCCCAAATCCCAAGAACCTAGAAGTACCCTATAGGCACCAAGTTATATAGAGTCTTACCAGCAGGTTCCACTGAAGTCAGAATTTCTCCATGAGGGAGTGGTCCCCTTAAACTGTGAGGAAAATCATTGTCTTAGGTAAAAGCAGATAAGTAGTAGGGGCCCCATTGTGGGCAAAATAGCCGAAGCAGACAGGGGAACATCCCTACTAGATCCCACACACAGGGGTATACTCTCTGCTAGTGACCGGGCAGGGCATTCAACCATTGTGAGGCCTCATTAGGGGAGGTAAAGAAACAAACGCCCTCACCATCTTGCACGTGAAGCCGGGCTGGAAACAGCATACTATACTGTATTCCCTTGGCTCTCATAGCTTGTTTCACCGTATCAAATGACTTGCGCTGCCTCTGGGTATCAACTGAAAAATCCGGGAAGAACATTAGGCGGGCCGCCTCATGGCGGATGTTAGCCATCTTGTGCACCTCCTGAAGGACCAAATCCCAGTCCCTGAAATTGAGCAGTCGGAATATAAATGTGCGAGGTGGAGTACCTGGGGGACCATGGGCAGGTGGCATTTTGTGGGCCCTCTTGACTGCAAGAAATGGTGAGAAGCTTGCTTGGGGAAAGAGTTGTCAAAGGAGCCTCTCAGTGTAAGCAGAGGCATCCGAGCAGGGCTGGTGCAAGGATTTTTGGCACCCTAGGCAAAACCTAATTTTGCCGCCCCCATTGGCTTCACCCTTGACTCCACCCCCTTTTCCCTGCCCATGTGACAGAAGGCGCCGCTATACAGGATGCATTGGTTCCAGTGATGTGCTGCACCTCTAATTACACTACTGGTCGGATGGAGCATCTGCCTGAGACTGAGTTAGTTACATGCTGCAGCCTGCAGAGCATGCAGATGCAGAGGGAAACCAGCAGACGGGCGCCCGTAGGCAGCAGTGCGCCCTAGGCGGCTGCCTAGTTTGCCTAGTGGTAGCACCGGCCCTGCATCCGAGCCCTCAGCCCATTCAGGCAGTCCGTTATTCCGGCGGTTCCAGTTTTCGGGAATCCTCAGCCCGTGTTCCAGGTGTTTCACCATCACTTGCAGAGGGTGTAGGGAAGCTAAGTGGTCTCTGACCACCTCCTCTGTATCCCACACCCTACGCTCCACCTCAGTCACCCGCTGCCATACCTTCTCAAAGTCCTGCCTGATAAGGCCAATCTCCAGCTGCATAGTGATCATCTTAGTTGTGAGGGTAGACAGGGAGGATTGGCAACCCGTGATGGCTTGCATGAGGGCGGCGACGTTGCTCTGATCAGTGAGGGCCGGGTTTGAGTTCTCCGTCTGAGTCACCATGGTACTCACGCTTCTCACGTGCACCGTGGCTCCTCTGGAAGCAGACTGCGTGGTTCCCGGGTTGTTGTATGCCGAGCGCTTCCGGTTCCGTGTCTGCATCAGCAGTGGGGGGGTCTGGAGCCTCCTAAGGTGGTTCGGTAAAGTGTCAGAATATATTAAAAGGATGATTTCCCCACGATGGCTGCAGAGCTCCCTGACTAAGCATCCTGCACTAGTGATGGACGAACTTCCGACGGGACGTTTTGCGAACGCGGCCGATAGTTCGCGAACCGTAACGTTCGCGGCGGGCCCCATTGACTTCAATGGGAGGCGAACTTTGCAAACCTACAGGTCAAATTTGCAGCCACAAAATAATTACTAGCTGTGCAAACATAGTCCCACCACATGGCCAATGACATAACACATGTATGAGGTGAATCTAGGATCGACAACTATGAGGGAAGGTCAGGGTAGGCAAAGAAGAGGGTGCAGGAGATGATCACCAGCACCATGATATAGAGCACTGACACCTGCACCGTGATAGAGTGATCTGACACCAGCACTGTGATAGAGAGCACTGACATCAGCAGCGTGACATAAAGCACTGACACCAGCACCGTGATATACCAGTCCTTAAGGATTAGCAGACTGTACCTCACTCAACCCTATATACTCTAGTACGCTATACCTTACCAGTTCTTAGAAGGACCTTTGTGCAACTAGTAGGTTGTGATTAGCAGACTGTACCTCAGTCCCTATACTAATAAAGGACTGCTGTAGAATTGGGCAGCAGTCAGCAGTAGTGCACCTCAACCCTATATATTGTGGACCTATACCAGTCCTTAAGGAATAGCAGACTGTACCTCACTCAACCCTATATACTCTAGTACGCTATACCTTACCAGTCCTTATAAAGACCTTTGTGGAACTAGTAGGTTGTGATTAGCAGACTGTACCTCAGTCCCTATACTGATAAAGGACTGCTGCAGAATAGGGCAGCAGTCAGCAGTAGTGCACCTCAACCCTATATATTGTGGACCTATACCAGTCCTTAAGGATTAGCAGACTGTACCTCACTCAACCCTATATACTCTAGTACGCTATACCTTACCAGTCCTTATAAGGACCTTTGTGGAACTAGTAGGTTGTGATTAGCAGACTGTACCTCAGTCCCTATACTGATAAAGGACTGCTGCAGAATAGGGCAGCAGTCAGCAGTAGTGCACCTCAACCCTATATATTGTGGACCTATACCAGTCCTTAAGGATTAGCAGACTGTACCTCACTCAACCCTATGTACTGTAGTACGCTATACCTTACCAGTCCTTAGAAGGACCTTTGTGGAACTAGTAGGTTGTGATTAGCAGACTGTACCTCAGTCCCTATACTGATAAAGGACTGCTGCAGAATAGGGCAGCAGTCAGCAGTAGTACACCTCAACCCTATATATTGTGGACCTATACCAGTCCTTAAGGAATAGCAGACTGTACCTCACTCAACCCTATATACTGTAGTACACTATACCTTACCAGTCCTTATAAGGACCTTTGTGGAACTAGTAGGTTGTGATTAGCAGACTGTACCTCAGTCCCTATACTGATAAAGGACTGCTGCAGAATAGGGCAGCAGTCAGCAGTAGTGCACCTCAACCCTATATATTGTGGACCTATACCAGTCCTTAAGGATTAGCAGACTGTACCTCACTCAACCCTATGTACTGTAGTATGCTATACCTTACCAGTCCTTAGAAGGACCTTTGTGGAACTAGTAGGTTGTGATTAGCAGATTGTACCTCAGTCCCTATACTGATAAAGGACTGCTGCAGAATAGGGCAGCAGTCAGCAGTAGTGCACCTCAACCCTATATATTGTGGACCTATACCAGTCCTTAAGGATTAGCAGACTGTACCTCACTCAACCCTATGTACTGTAGTACACTATACCTTACCAGTCCTTATAAGGACCTTTGTGGAACTAGTAGGTTGTGATTAGCAGACTGTACCTCAGTCCCTATACTGATAAAGGACTGCTGCAGAATAGGGCAGCAGTCAGCAGTAGTGCACCTCAACCCTATATATTGTGGACCTATACCAGTCCTTAAGGAATAGCAGACTGTACCTCACTCAACCCTATATACTGTAGTACACTATACCTTACCAGTCCCTATAAGGACCTTTGTGGAACTAGTAGGTTGTGATTAGCAGACTGTACCTCAGTCCCTATACTGATAAAGGACTGCTGCAGAATAGGGCAGCAGTCAGCAGTAGTGCACCTCAACCCTATATATTGTGAACCGGTTGTGATTAGCAAACTGTACCTCAGTCCCTATACTGATAAAGGACTGCTGCAGAATAGGGCAGCAGTCAGCAGTAGTGCACCTCAACCCCATATATTGTGGACCTATACCAGTCCTTAAGGATTAGCAGACTGTACCTCACTCAACCCTATGTACTGTAGTACGCTATACCTTACCAGTCCTTAGAAGGACCTTTGTGGAACTAGTAGGTTGTGATTAGCAGATTGTACCTCAGTCCCTATACTGATAAAGGACTGCTGCAGAATAGGGCAGCAGTCAGCAGTAGTGCACCTCAACCCTATATATTGTGGACCTATACCAGTCCTTAAGGATTAGCAGACTGTACCTCACTCAACCCTATGTACTGTAGTACACTATACCTTACCAGTCCTTATAAGGACCTTTGTGGAACTAGTAGGTTGTGATTAGCAGACTGTACCTCAGTCCCTATACTGATAAAGGACTGCTGCAGAATAGGGCAGCAGTCAGCAGTAGTGCACCTCAACCCTATATATTGTGGACCTATACCAGTCCTTAAGGAATAGCAGACTGTACCTCACTCAACCCTATATACTGTAGTACACTATACCTTACCAGTCCCTATAAGGACCTTTGTGGAACTAGTAGGTTGTGATTAGCAGACTGTACCTCAGTCCCTATACTGATAAAGGACTGCTGCAGAATAGGGCAGCAGTCAGCAGTAGTGCACCTCAACCCTATATATTGTGGACCTATACCAGTCCTTAAGGAATAGCAGACTGTACCTCACTCAACCCTATATACTGTAGTACACTATACCTTACCAGTCCCTATAAGGACCTTTGTGGAACTAGTAGGTTGTGATTAGCAGACTGTACCTCAGTCCCTATACTGATAAAGGACTGCTGCAGAATAGGGCAGCAGTCAGCAGTAGTGCACCTCAACCCTATATATTGTGAACCTATACCAGTCCTTAAGGATTAGCAGACTGTACCTCACTCAACCCTATGTACTGTAGTACGCTATACCTTACCAGTCCTTATAAGGACCTTTGTGCAACTAGTAGGTTGTGATTAGCAAACTGTACCTCAGTCCCTATACTGATAAAGGACTGCTGCAGAATAGGGCAGCAGTCAGCAGTAGTGCACCTCAACCCCATATATTGTGGACCTATACCAGTCCTTAAGGATTAGCAGACTGTACCTCACTCAACCCTATATACTCTAGTACACTATACCTTACCAGTCCTTAGAAGGACCTTTGTGCAACTAGTAGGTTGTGATTAGCAGACTGTACCTCAGTCCCTATACTGATAAAGGACTGCTGCAGAATTGGGCAGCAGTCAGCAGTAGTGCACCTCAACCTTATATATTGTGGACCTATACCAGTCCTTAAGGATTAGCAGACTGTACCTCACTCAACCCTATATACTGTAGTACACTATACCTTACCAGTCCTTAGAAGGACCTTTGTGGAACTAGTAGGTTGTGATTAGCAGACTGTACCTCAGTCCCTATACTCATAAAGGACTACTGCAGCAGAAGGGCAGCAGTCAAGTATAATATTCTTTCTATATTTGGAAGAAGGAATATTATACGTGTACAAGCCTATTACCATACCAGTCCTGAAAAGAACCTTTGTGGACCTAATAGTAACAGCTACTGATTAAACTGACTGTCCCTCACTGCTACACACAGCTTCCTGCCTGTCCCTATTTAAACTGACAAAACACAGGCTGCTGCAACAATAACTTGAATAGCACTCAAAACTATATCCTGTACTACTTTACCATACCAGTCCTGAAAAGGACTTTTGTGGATCATTAGTAGCAGCTAATGATTAAACTGACTGTCCCTGCTGCACACAACATCCTGTCCCTCTCTACACTGACAAAAGACAGGCTGCTGCAACAATGACTTGAATAGCAGTGCCTCAAACCTATATCCTGAAATACACCTATACCATACCAGTCCTTAAAAGAACTTTTGTGGACCTAATAGCTAGCGATTTGGGTCACTGCAGTCTCTCCCTGCTGCACACAGCAACCTCTCCCTATAGTGACATACAAAAGAATGTAAAGTGGCCGCCGGATCGGGTCTATTTATAAGTTAGGGGGAATGTCCAAGTGTCCATGTGCTGTAATGTCTCAATTGGCTGTCCTGTACCACATGATGGATGTGTCATCATAGGTCAAAGTTCTTTTACACAGTAAACATGGAAGTCCGCCGGGCGACCAGCGGCAATAGTCCACCGATCGGGCGGACCGCGAACAGCCGAAATTTGCCGCGAACCGACCGCCGGGCGAACAGTTCGGCCATCCCTATCCTGCACCATCGCCATCTTGGACACGCCCCCAGATACACTAGACTTACTCAAACAGATTGAGGGTTTGGTCGTTCCTCCCAACTCCCTGCTTGTGACCTTGGATGTTGAGGCTTTATACTCTAGCATCCCACACGAGCAGGGAGTTGGGATGATACGTACCTTCCTACAGGAGGAGAACCATGACCAGTGGAAATACAAGTTTATTTTGAAATTATTGCAATTTATCCTCACTCACAATTGGTTTTGTTTTATGGACTCCCACTACCTCCAGGTGCAGGGAGTAGCTAAATAGTTAAATATGGTAAAACCATATCTATACATTCTCTTATTATAATCCCCTTTTCTTGTAAGAAAAAAAAACATTTATTTTTTATTTTTTATTATTCCTATATTAATAAATATCCCAGCCAAAAATGGGAAAATGGCCAGACAGCTAAGACAGCAAATTAATGATCATGTATACTACTCAGGAAACGGGAAAATGCTCACCCCCATTAGTAGACACATCGATCTTTACCACCGCTTTGATACTTCTTCTGTCCTATTCGCTGTTCTGGCCGTTGTCCCTAAAAGCCCCAGAGGGGGTGAATGGGACAAATTTATATTACTAAAAGAGACCCTCTGGGTAGAGCGCCTAAATGCTACAAGAATGCTGGTGTTAAATGAGACCCACTCCTATAAACCCTTTTTATGGATGTGCAAAAATAACTAAATAGTTAAATATGGCAAAACCATATCCATATAGTCTCTTTTTATAATCTCCTTTTCTTGTAAGAATTTTTTTTTAAATTTTTTTTATTATTCCTTTATTAACCACTTGCCGCCCGCCAATAGTCAAATGACGGCTGCAAAGCGGCTTCAAAATCCTGACCGGACGTCAAAGGATGTCCTCAGGATTTTGAGCCGCTGTGCGCCCCCGGGGG
Organism: Lithobates pipiens; assembly: GCF_037356315.1. Taxonomy (NCBI): domain Eukaryota; kingdom Metazoa; phylum Chordata; class Amphibia; order Anura; family Ranidae; genus Lithobates; species Lithobates pipiens. Next base: position 228,601,961 of record NW_027507784.1, read on the forward strand.
TGCGCATCGCAGCGATCGTTGTTGCGAGGTGTCAGTCTGACACCCCCCAACTAGGATCCGACGGAGACTCTTTACCACGTGATCAGCCATGTCCAATCAAGGCTGATCACAGTGTAAATAGGAAGATCGATTATCAGCACAGCCCCCTGAGGATGCCCACACTGGACCACCAGGGACGCCTCCAGACCACCAGGGATGCCCAGCACCAGGGCTGGACTGGGACAGAAATTTGGCCCTGGACTTCATCCAGAAAGGCCCACTTACATTTTGAGTGTCCCATCAGCACTCCCTTACATCAGAGTGTCCCATCACTAGCCCCCTTACATCAGAGTGTCCCATCACTAGCCCCCTTACATCAGAGTGTCCCATCACTAGCCCCCTTACATCAGAGTGTCCCATCAGCACCCCCTTACATCAGAGTGTCCCATCAGCACCCCTTACATCAGAGTGTCCCATTACTAGACCCCTTACATCAGAGTGTCCCATCAGCAGCCCCCTTACATCAGAGTGGCCCACTGAGCCATCGGCCCACCGGGAAACTCCCGGTAGTCCCAATGGCCAGTACATGCCTGCCCAGCACCAGGTATGCCACTCTAGACTACCAGGGATGCCAGTCAGTGCCCACAATGGATGCCAATCAGTGCCCACAAATGATGCCAATCAGTGCCCACAATGGGCATCACTGATTGGCATGCATTGTTTGGCACTGATTGGCATCCATCAGTACAAAACAATGCAATACAATGTCGCTTATCAGTGCCCATCCATGCCACCTATCAGTGCCCATCCATGCAAACTATCAGTGCACATCCATGCCCATCTGTGCCGCCTATCCATGCTCATTCATGCTGCCTATCCATGCCAATCTGTGGCAACTATCAGTGCCAATTTGTGCCACCTATCAGTGTCTATCCATGTCGCCTATCAGTGCCACCTATCAGTGCCGCCTATCAGTGCCCATCAATGCCACCTCATCAGTGCCACTTCATTGGTGCCAGCTCATCAGTGCCGCCTTATCAGTGCCCGTCAGTGCAGCCCCATCAGTGAAGGAGAAAACATACTTATTTACAAAGTTTTTCAAAATTTTTGGTCTTTTTTTATTTGTTTAGCAAAAAATAAAAACCGTAGAGGTGATCAAATACCACCAAAAGAAAGCTCTATTTGTGGGGAAAAAATTATAAAAATGTAATTTGGGTACAGTGTAGCATGACCGCACAATTGTCATTCAAAGTGTGACATCGCTGAAAGCTCAAAATTGGTCTAGGCAGGAAGATGTTTAAGTGCCCAGTATTTAATTAATAAATATCCCAGCCAAAACTGCCCAATCAATACCCCTTACATTAATTTTAAGGGGAGAATGTTGTACCGTAGTTAAGATCAGTCATACTGTATGCTATTTATAGTAACTCTATGTTAACTACCTAGACGGGCAATAGAATGTATACTATACATGTTTATATAAAGATAAATACACTGTTTGTATATGTTTTTATCTATTAGTTATTATGTATCCATTTCGCCTTTGCCCAGGTTCGGCCTTTGGCGGCATTTGTTTGTGGTTTTTTTTTCTCTGACCTCCTTGCCTGGCACGCTTGGTGGCTTGATAGACATTTGGTCTTCCCAGTTTAGCCACACAGCGATTCGCATCCGTTCTTTACCTTTGACCGGATGCGCGGCGATTGACGGGGACGCGAGGCGACCTTCTGGCTCATCCCCAGTCCCCGCCTCTGCTAACTATGCATTGGTTGGACTCCGCCGCATCTGGTCCGGAAGGCGCTCCTCCCATGGTGGGGTGGTGTTTTTCCGATGGGGCATATATAAAACACACACATGGCTGTTTGTGTTACAGCAGCTGACGCTAATAGGATGTGGCAGGTTTGAGCTGACGCTTAGCTGATAATATATCAGTACTTATGCTGTTCTAGATTATAGGGTAAGATTTCCCCACTTTTCTATAGGTATTTCCTCCCTCCCCCAGCCCCCCCCCCCTTTCTCTTTCTCCCTTTTAGGAAGATTGTGGCATGAGTTCCTTTTAGATATTATTTTTTTATACCAATTATATTTTAAATTAATCATTAGTATTGTTATATGCTCCAACTAGTTGACTTTGCCTCCTGCCTTCATGTGGCCCTGGCTATGGCGGGGAGTCTATCTGCTGTTTTCTGGCCGAACTGGAGGAGAGGCGATTAAAAATCCTTTCCCCTTTCTTTTTCCTCTCCCCTTTCCCCACCTCTTTTTTTTTTTTATCTCATTAAATATCGTATTTACTGATATGATAACAATATGTATCCATGCTTTATTTTTATGTTATTTTTACGTCATTCTGTGTTTTTTGTATGTTTTATTAGAATTTTGATGCTCCATACGTGCAACATGTTGAGCAACTAGATAGAATATTTTGCACCCGGATTTACAACCTGATTCACTACTGCTGAATAACTACACCATTACCTGGAAATCGTTTGCTATACTCAATTTAGTTTGCCGATTTTCTATTATGGTTATAATATAGCAATATTATGTAATGTGATGTCAGAATTGGGAATTTACAGGGAGCATTATAACGATCAGCTGTTTTTGAATAGCTTTTTTATTGTATATACACCTATTTGTACACTTAATGAAAATCTCTTATGTCTAAAAGTAAATTTACCTCTTTAGTTTTTGTACCAGTGTGCCTTTAAAAGTCCAAATATTTCATTTCTATTTTTTTTTTCTCCCCACATTCATTACGTGGACGTTGGCACACAAATATCTGTGCACTCAGTGTCACCCTGTAAAGGCATATACACCTTTTTAAACGTTTTAAAAGTGTAAATTTTATTGAATTTCACATGCATGTGCATTTCAGTATTGCAGCATACTTTGTCATACAGTATATCTTGCATACATTACATTGTAAACTTTATCTTGTTTTTTTAAAACTGTTGAATACAAGCATTCTACTTCTGGAATGTAAGTAATAAACTGTTTATCATATTGCCAAGTCTTTTGCGTGTGCTTTCTGTGTTCCAATTCTGTTTCTATAATATATCCTATTATGCATATAATACACCTAGTAATATGATACTTTTCACGGTATAAATTCCATTGATCATACTGCAGTTTCTCCTGCTACCTATTCATTCCAACCACCCCATACTTTATCAAACTTTTTCATGCTTCCTCTCGCCTGATACGTGAGTTTGTATATGTTAGGGCGTTATTAACCATCTTCAGCCAGTCTCCCACTGAGACTTTTCCATTTGAGGGCCAATGCTTTTTTGACATAGCAGAATACTATTCTTAAGAGTTTTCTGTGAAGTGGGTAGTTCTTCTTCCTCCAGGTCTCATAGGAGACATCTGGCCAGAGAATATATATTTGGGAGCTCCAGTGTGTCCTCGAGATACACGAGGATCGACCTCCAGTATGTAATTTTTGGGCATTGCCATATCACGTGGAAAAAAAAATCTCCCACTGCCGCATTTCAGCGAGGACTCTCTGGAAACTCCTTCCTACCTATCTTATGCATCCGCTTGGGGGTATAATAAATTCTGTGTAGATAGTTGTACTGAAGCACTTTATCCCTTGCCGAGATCACCAAGGGTAACAATGTGTCCAGTATCCCAGACCAGGATTCTTCGGTGAGGGACGGAATATCAGCCTTCCACTGTGCCGCTACCCTCTCCATTCTAGGAGAAGAGGACGTTAACAGAGCAAAATAATATTTGGCAACCAGTTTTGAGTGATCCTCATCTGCAATCATTTTTGAAGGGGAGAGAACTATTCCTCCCCCACCATATTGGGCTCTTGCTGCGTGACACAACTGTAGGTATCTAAAGAAAAATGTATTCGGGATGCCATATTCTATTTTTAGGTCCAAGAATGATCTAAATACTCCTTCCCTAAACAGCTGATGGGCATATTTAACCCCCAAAGGCCTCCCAACATACCCAATCTTGTACCTTGGCTTTTTCTTTTAGTTGAGTTATACCATAATGAAGCATTAGGAGATTCCGCTAGGCTGGTGCTCCCCATTTCAGCATTGCAGACATGAAATATTTTGTATGACATGGCAAACAGGGGTGATAAAGGGCACCACTGCCATGTGCCCCTTGTTATGATGAATGGGTCTGTAATAGTGTTGTTGACCCTTAATCTAGCTCTTGGTTCTGGGTAAAGACATTTGACCCAGGTTATGAATCTAGGGCCAAAGCCCAGCCGCCCAAGGACCGCCATCAAGTATGGCCATTTGATGGAATCGAATGCTTTGTGCGTATCAAGTGACACCACCACTTGGGGGGGGGGGGGGTCTGGGGTGGGGCCTTTTGATTGTAGTATAGTGAAGAGGAGCCGCAGATTTATGGCAGTTGATCTCTCAGGAATAAAGCCTGTCCGCTCAGGATGGACAATAGAGGCAATGACTTTATTCAAACGTCTAGCTAAGAGTTTGGCCATGATTTTTGCATCCACATTTAATAAGAGATATTGGTCTATACGATTCACAAAAATCATGGTCCTTGTGTGGCTTTGGGATTAACACTATCAATGCTTCTCTCATAGACTTCGGGAGTATGCCCTTGTTATAGGCATCCTTGTACATTCCTAGAAGTTTAGGCACTAGGCTATCAGTGTATGTAGCATACCACTCAACTGGGAGTCCATTAAGACCTGCCGTTTTATTAGGGTTTAGGGATTTTATTGCTGCCACAACCTCTTCTACCGTAAAGGGAAGGTGGAGTTGCTCCGCCTCCTCCTTTTTAGAGTTCTAGTAAGGGTATAGGGTCAGATAGCTCTCCACCTTTTTGAGGTGTATAGGTCAGCGTAAAATGTTACAAAAGCATCTGCTATATCTGCATGGGATGTGCAAATTGACATATGCTTATTATAGACACAAGAGATGGAGATTGGGGCTTGATGTGAATGCGCTAAGTATGCTAATAACCTGCTATTTTTATCCCCAAATTCGAATATTCTCTGTGCTTGGTACAGTAGTTTCTTCTGCATTTTTTTTCCATCGGTACCAAATCTAATTGACGTATACTCCATATTTTATGCGTGTTCGGGTTTCTAATGTATTCTACTTCAGTTTCTGTGGCTCTTTGTTCAGATTCTTTTATTTTCCATTCCCTGTCTGCTTGGAATTGTTTGACCAATCCTGTAATGAAGCCTCTGAGCGTGGCCTTAAATGCATCAGATGTTTTCTATCCAGAAATTGTTAATGGATGCTGTTGTGGCCCTCTCAAAGCACTCCTCCTTAAACCACAAAGGGCTCAGTCTCCATACCACGTATCCCCGTGGCCTCTCCATGCCAAAAGTGAGAAGCATGGGGGAGTGGTCTGATATGGCCCTTGGCAGATACTGTGCCTCTATCACCCTTGGCAGCAGATCCCTGGAGACAAAACGCATGTCTATTCTGGACAGAGTATTAAAAGGTAGAAGAAAAAACATGAGTATTCCTTCATCATCGCCTCCCACACCTTTATCGTAAATGGGGGTGGTATATACACTGCTATAAAGGTATAGGTTTTGTTGTTAAAGAGGAAGTAAACTCTGATGGGTTTATTTCCTCTTTGATTCCCTGCAAAAGTAAAGCATAATGGACTACTATGCATCACATAGTAGTCCATTATGTGTCACTTACCTGACACAGGAGTCAGCGAAGTCACTGCTGTCCCCTGTAGTCCGGCACATCCATCTTCTCGGTGGGTCTCGCTGCTCCGCCGCTGTCATTTGGTGAAGCCGCGATGACGTCACTCGCGCAAGGGAGCCACCACCGTGGCATATCGCCGTTGACTGCGGCACGCTCGGTGCGCCTGAGCGCCGCTGTCTACGGCGCATGCGCCATAGACAGCGGTGCCTGTCTTTCGGTAAATATCTCCTAAACGGTGTAGGTTTAGGAGATCTTTCTTGGACCTACAGGTAAGCCTTAATCTAGGCCAGTGATTGCGAACCTTGGCACCCCAGATGTTTTGGAACTACATTTCCCATGATGCTCATGCACTCTGCAGTGTAGTGGAGCATCATGGGAAATGTAGTTCCAAAACATCTGGGGTGCCAAGGTTCGCCATCACTGATCTAGGCTTACCTGTAGGTCAAAGTGTGTTGTAAGGGTTTACAACCACTTTAATAATCAGCACCAGGACAACATATCTCCCCAAGGGATCTGTTATCACTGTCTTGGTGGTGCAGATTAGGGATTTTGATATAAGGATGGACACTCCTCTAGCATAGCTAGAGTATGTGGAATTGAATGCTTTATTTATGAAAGCTCTATGGAGAGCTAGTGTCTTAGAACCCACTAGATGTGATTCCTGAAGGAATATAGTGTGTGGCTTCTTTTTTTAAGATATATTTACATACTAGGGCTCTTTTGATTTTAGAGTTAAGCCCTCTCACATTCCATGAGAGAAGATTAAGGGACTACGTAAGGATGGTAATATATCATGTATGCAACCGGATTTAGTATGCAGGGAAACGATGACAGCAAAGACCCTCCCACACGGAGGCACATAGTTTGACTAGCTAACATTTGCCACTTCCATAGCAAAGATGGTGAAATACATGCTACAACAAACATTATTGTATTGAAGCATAGACTAGTAGCAGTAATAGGTTTAAGTGTGCAACAGATTCTTATGACATTCAGATTCAGGCATTACATCCGTAGCACCCTTGTAACCAGAGCTTGCAGAAAAGAATGCTTGAGAAAAGGGGGGGGGGGGGGAGAAACAGCATAAACATTTGTGGATTCAGAACTGAGGATCCTAACTCCCCCTCCCTCCACCTTGCCTGTAGCCCCGAACAACCCACAGACTTTAACCCCAAACTTTAACCTTGTGATCTCCCTAAAGTGGGGTATTCTTCCTGTACCAGCCAGCCAGGAAAATGTAGTTAGGGGTAGGTATGTATCTGGCCACAGAGCCCACCGGTGACTGCTTGAAGGTCATACTGCAGTGTCCCTGTGCGGCTTGAGTTCCACATGATCTTTCAGACCGTGAACAATCAAACATGAAGCTTAGTGACCAAAATGTTAAAGGCATATATTGTGAAAGGAGAGAGGTAAGTCAGTGATATTCACCCAGGGGCCCCTGGCTTCTATCGAATAACATACCCATCTGTTGTAGGAGTGGAGGCACTATCCTTGTCCCAGAGATTCCAGCCATCGATTTGCCTCTTTGGGGGAGAGAGAGAATTGGGTTTGTGCACAGCCTTTAGCTTTGCAGGATACATCATGCTATATGGTAGGCTTCTTTCCCTTAGGCATTGCTTTGCACTCCGGAAGGCCGCTCTCAGCTTCTGGGTGGCCGCAGAAAAATCTGGAAAAAATGGTAATTCGGTTATTATTGTACATCATCTCAGGTAGATTGCGGGCATTTTTCAGTATGGTTTCCTTGTCCCTGAAGTACAGAAAGCATGCCAGCATGGGCCTGGGATATCTCCGGGGGGGGGGGGGGGGGGCGCTCTCAGGGGGATCCTGTGAGCCCTCTCTATGGCGAACGGGTGAGAGGAACTTTCAGCCCCAAATGCTTGCTTGAGCCATGACAGCAGGAACTCCTCAGGATTCTTCCCCTCTGTACCTTCCGGGAATTCCAGGAACCTGAGGTTGTTCCTCCGGAGCCTGTCCTCAATATCACCCATTTTTGGCTTCTTGTTTTCCGCCGTCATGTCTCTCACCTGCACAAGGAGTGGGTTAAGATCGTCTTCTACAGCACCTATTCATTGTTCAGTCTGTGCAACCCTCTGCCAGACCTTCTTAACATAATCCTTGAGAATAGAAAGTCCACTCGGATTGTTTCTATTTGTGTGGATAAGGCCGAATGGCAGCTCTTAATGGTGTCCATAATCTGCAGCAGCGTCGGTTCATCTCCTTGTGTCCCGAAGCCCCCCTCCTCAGAATCTGACTGCGGAGAGGGCAGGGGATGTGCTAGCTGGTCGGTCAGGTCTAGCCAGTCTCCATCCCCCTTTTGGCCAGCTGCGATCTGGCAGGGCTGATTTGGTGCGTCTCTCCCTCTCCAGCTGGGCACCATTTTGGGAATCAGCATGGGCATATTTTGCTAGCTTTTCCGTGGGGGTAGAGTCCACACTTGGGCCGTATTTTACCATTTCTGGGAGCCCGGGTCGTTCCCCTCTCCGCTCCGGTTGGTATGGGTTAAAAATTTTTAAGCCTGCAGGTCGTCAGGATATTGGCGCAGTCGGAGCTCAGGAGAGAAGCGACTTCACATACCAGAAGGTGGACACTCCCCCCCCCCCACCTTTTAAACGTTATTAAAGTCCCACCGAAAGGGTAACAATCTGTGGGGGTGAGATGGAGAGAGCACTGGGAGCTCCTTAAAGTGGCCTAGAGGTCATTGTGCTATCCTGATATTAGTAGGAGTGGGGGTGAAGAGACGTGAATGTCCCTGGGTATGTATGAAAACATCACACAAGACCCAGGGAGAGTCAAATCGCCAGGGTGTAAACATTCCTCTAACGTCCAGAATCCTGAGGTGACCTAGAGTATATGCCAACCCCCCAAAAATAATAATAATTTGGCCTTGCTGGTAGAGCCAGAAAACTAGGTATGTCCCAGAGAGGCTCTTGTATATGGCATACTAGAGGCCATTTTGGAGCCAAAGAAGACCTGGCGGAAGTTCATCTTGGAGCAAAGGCGAGCATCATAGGCCCACACAATGGAGATAACAGGAGTTCCATGGGAGTAAACAGAGGACAAGTCCTATTGGTCACTAGTGCTGAAGGGGTCATGTGAGCCCGGGTCCAGGAAAGGGATGCAGAGCAAAAGAACTGGGCATTTCTCCAGTTCAGGTGGTGATTCCATCCTTTGGTTCTCTTATGTTTTGGTTTCTGCCACATGGAGGTTGTTATATCCTCTGAGTTGTGAGAGACACAAGACTCTGGTCTGGAACAATGGATGTTTATTTCAGTACTCGCTGTACACTGCAACATGCATCTCAGGACAGTACATCTTATTATGCTCCTTACATGTGCTCTAAGATGGCTACTATGCCCCTTGTCATCACTCCTGGGTGGAGCCAGCCTTAAAGTGACAGTACATGTGGAACCCTTCAGGTATAACAGAGGTGAGTGGGCTAAAAGGAGGAGGTCATTTGGTCAGGCTGGAGGATGAAGACTGCATCGGAGAGGGTGGATCTGTGGGAAGCAGGTCCAGTTTTCGCAGCAGTTCACCTTTCATGAATGTTGCAAATCTGAAAGGTTTGCTATTGAATTCAAACTTCAGGCTCAAGGGGAAGAGCCATCAATATTTGATATTCTTCTGCGTCAGAACCGTCAGCAGGGGCTTGAGTGATCGCCTCTTCTGAATGGGGAGATATCCATCAAGATTTTTACTGAGTGTCCCATAATCTGAATTTGTGGGGTGTTGCGAGCTTTCCTCATGACTTCTTCTTTGATGTTGTAATAGTGTGGTTTGACCACAATGTCACGCGGTAGTCCATCAGATCGGGGGGGGGGGGGCCAGGGCCCAGGGCCCTGTGAGCCTGGTCAAGTTCCAGTTTGTGGGCTCGGATGTCAGGGATGAGGTGTTTAATGATTGAGTGAACCTTGTCAGAAATATCTGTGATGGTCTCTGGCAGACCTCTGATCCTGAAGTTAAGTCTTCCTGTCCTATTTTCCAGGTCATTGATTTTAGTCATGGCCCCCTCTAATTGATCATTTAATTCCTGGATTTGATCAGTGTTTTGAATAACTCGATCGATCGTGGAGTCCACTTTACTTTCAATAGACTCAATGCGAATTTGGTGAACAGCATGGATATGTCCTGATGCTGTGAGAAACACTGACCCCTATCTTGAAGGTTCAAGTCAGGCCTAGGTGAAGATGTGGCTGAGGGTGACATTAAGGGGAGACAAGATGGGGATCCCTGTGTGAGCCATTTCAAGAGGCAGCCGCTCCACCGCCATCTTGGATTCCTCAGCAGTGCCTGATAGCTTGGAGAATCGTGCCCGAGAATTTAGTTGCGCCGCCCCCCCCCCCAGCCGGTAACTGTGCCCCAAGAAATCCCGAGTGTTTCCGCTACCTGGGTGGAGCTTATAGTGCACTTGTGCCTGCCGCTGGAAGCGCTGATGGTACGGAGCTCCGTGATCAAGCGGCCATTTTATGGAGCACCGCGCATGTGCCTAGCCCTTTTATTTTCACATCTAATTAACAATAGAACATTTATAAAAATATTGATACTGTGTACCCTCTGTACATGTTTGGGTCTGCACTTGAGGTTCTCTATATTTACTAAGTTGACCACTGTTGTAGATGCTGCTAAATGAGCATTAAATAATTTCAATGGTCAGATTCAATTATTTATTAAAATTTATTGAAATGAATTAATGGCCAAGAGCTTTATGCCTGTAAAAGTCAATGAGTGCGCCCTTGAAATCGTGAAACTTCACTTGAAATTGCAGGATTTCTGTCAGTGGGACTTCAGGTGCGACTTGGAAGACATATCTTCAAATTAATGAACAGATGTCTATGCAAGTCGCATCTGAACTTGCAAAAAGTAGTGCGAGAACTACTGTCATAATCCAGTGCAACAACGGAGTCAAAGCCATACTGATTTGATCGCTTCCATTGTGGACAATAGGGTGCAACTTCTCATGCAATTTGAAACTATCAAATCGCACGATTGTGACCAGGGGTTTAGGCACTTTTGCAAGCTTCAGCCTTTTTTTTTTTTTTCCTGCAAAAACGATGCTGGCTTCCAGGAGAATAAAAAAAAAAAACACATCTGTTGTGCATGAGGCCTTAGACTTCCCTGTTCTGTCCAAAATAATGAAAAGTTAGTCCTGCCATGAATACATAAATGCCAAGTGTCCAGGACCATGCAGAACTATCTGGCAAGCTGTCTATTGTTCTCAGGGCACACAGTCCCATTCTGCATTGAGCAGCTGACCACCACCTGACAGTGGGGATCATTTACTCAAGTCAAGTGATTGAGGGTGTTTACCTAATAAAGTGAAATTTAATGAGACTGTGTTAACTTTAAAAAAAAAAAAGTAAGGAAAATACTGCGCCAAATAAAAAATAAATAAATAAATAAATAAAATGGCGTAGGGGTCTACATACCAGACCCTTATCCGAGCACGCAACCTGGCAGGCTGCTGGAAAAGATGGAGGGATGAGAGAGCACCCCCCCCCCCGAACCATACCAGGCCACATGCCCTCAACATGGGGAGGATACTTTGGGGTCCCCCCAAAACACCTTGTCCCCATGTTGATGGACAAGGGCCTCATCCCCAGAACCCCTGCCCGGTGGTTGTGGGGGTCTGCGGGCAGGGTGCTTATCGAAATCTGGAAGCTCCCTTTAACAGGGGGGGGGCCAAGCTCGCAACCCCGTCTATGTGAATGGGTATCGGGTACATTGTACCCCTAAACATTCACCAAAAAAAGCAGGGAAATGTGACAAAAGACAATAGCTGTTTTTTGACAATTCCTTAATTAAAAATATCTTTCTTTCCCCGCTTCTTCCTCCAGCTTCTTATTCCCTCGCGTCTTCCTCCCATCTTCCTCCGCTTCTTCCTCCGCTTTTTCCTCCCAGTCCTCTCCATCTTCCTCTGGTTCATCCTTCGGTCTTTCTCGCCCGCTGAACATTCATAAAATAAACCTCCTCTGATGCTGCGATGGGGCGGATGACGTCTCTCCGAGACCCCCACCCCTTGGGGCATTATGGGTCAGTGATGTCACAAGGGGGTGGATTCTCCTGATGCCATCATCCAGCGGCCATGCCCCATAGTTATATATGTGTGCTATGGAAACGGACAGATCGCTAGCCAGAGCATCGGAGGAGGTTTGTTGTTTTCATGGTCAGCAGCGGGAGCGGCGGAGGAGAAAGACCAAAGAGAGGAGCGGGAGAAGAAGAAGCTGGAGGAAGAAGCACAGGAAGATGGAGGACGAAGCGGGGGGGGGGGGGGGAGAAGAAGCTGGAGGAAGAAGGAGAAAACCCGAAGGAAGGAGTGGGGAAAGAAGAAGACATTTTAAATAAAGGAATTATCAAAAACCGGCTATTGTCTTTTGTCACATTTCACAGCTTTGTTTGAATGTGTAGGGGTACAATGTACCCATTCACATAGGATGGTGGGATCTGGGGGCCCTCTTGTTAAAGGGGCTTCCACATTCCAATAAGCCCCCCGCAGACCCCAACAACATGGGGACAAGGTGCTTTGGGGGCTGCGCCAAAGCACCCTCCCCATGTTGAGGGCATGTGACGGTTCGGGGGGGGGGGCGCTCTCTCATCCCTCTCTTTTTCCTGTGGCCTGTCAGGTTGCATGCTCTGATAAGGGTCTGGTATGGATTTTGGGGGGGGGCCCCTACGCCTTTTTTTTTTTTTTTTTTTTTCCCACACCATAATGTTATTGAATAATTACATACCATTGCATGCATTTAAAAACTTAAAATGATGAAATAAACCAAACTAATGTGCATTTGCTAATTATGCTGCTGAGTACAATGCACGTTTTCAGGAGGTTGGGATTCAAACCTATGGCTTGAACCTTTTAAGGTAGCAGGGCATACCACTATGCTATGGAGAGGATCACAATCATACATAGAACATACTATTACTAACGTTTGATTCTTTTCATTGTATACAATAATGTTTTGCATTTGAGACATTAATATTATATTACCAACCATGCTCATGTGCCATTGGGTAGGGATGAGCCGAACACCCCTGGTTTGAATTGCACGAGAACTGGTGAAGAGGCCAAAAATTTGTGTGAACATCGTTATGAGTAGTGACGGACGAACTTCCGACGGGATGTTTCGCGAACGCGGCCAAAAGTTTGCGAACCGCAAAGTTCGCGGCGGGCCCCTTTGACTTTAATGGCAGGCGAACCTTAAAAACCTACAGGTCATATTTTCAGCCACAAAATACTTACTAGCTGTGCACACATAGTCCCACAACATGGACACTGACATAACAAAAGTATTAAGTGAATCTGGGATTGACAACGACAAGCATTCTTTTTTATCTGTGAAATTTTGACAATTCAGGAGCGCATGAAGGCCATGGAGGAGAGGCAAGGTCAGGACAGGCTATGAAGGGGGTGCAGGAGATGATCAGTGCTACAGTCAGGGCAGCGCAGTCCTGTGCCAGTGTCCCAGTGTGCCAACCTGTGCTTGAGCACCTCCCTCTGCCTGGCCCTTACCCCCACCTATGCAGGGCTCCACTGCGGTGGTCTGGAGGTGCCAGTCCAGTGCTGATCCTCAGCCATGGTGCTGGCACTGCCTGCTGATTGGCTTCTCCCCTGCTATTTCCCTCACTGTCTGAAATCAGCACCGCTATAGAGACTGAGCACTGACACCAGCACTGACACCAGCACTGTGATGGAGAGCACTGACACCAGCAACCCACTACGGGACCCAAAAATATGACACCGCTCAACCTCTTCAAACAGGACGTTACGGGCATGTAGTACGGTGTGCTTTTTTTGTACAAGGAAGTGAGCCAAAGGTAGAGAAAGTCTGTGTGCTCGATTTAAATAAATCGTTTATAGAGTTATGCATATACATGGTCTACTGGTTACATGTGTTGAATTCCTCTGAGATCCATGCCTCATTCATTTTTATAAATGTGAGCTAGGCAAGTGCGCTTATCGGTCACGATTTGCCCCCCCCCCCCCCCCCCCCCCCCCTGCGCTGAACGTCCTTTTGGACAGGACACTGGACAAGGGGCAAGCCAACAGTTCCATTGCAAATTGGGCAAGCTCTGGCCAGAGGTCAAGCCTGCCCACCCAGTAGTCCAGGGGTTCATCACTCCTCAGAGGAGTGATGAACCATGTCGGACAACTGTCGGTCTAGGCGTTCCTTGATGCTGGATCTGGATGATATCTGTCGATGGGTTTGGCTGAAAGAATTGCCTCATATCAGAAGTCACCAACACCTCTTCAAAACCACCCTCTTCTTGCAGGCGCTGTTGGATTGGTACCCGCAACTCTTTCTCTGGGAGTGGGAATTCCTCCTCTGCCAGCGCACGCAAAAGCAGAATGCAGCATTTCTCAAAGCAAGGCCTGTAAGTGCTCCATTCTGACAGCCCTCTGTGACGGTGGTAACATTTCCACCATTTTGTGTTTGTACCGGGGGTATAAGTATGTTGCCACCTAGTACTGGTCCTTGACCTTTATGCTTTTTATACAGGGGTCCCTGTTAAAACACTGGAGCATGAAGGCCCCTATTTGCACTAAACTGGAAGCGGTGTGGTGGCCTGACTCCTGCTCATCATCCAGGATAATGTCGTCCTCCTCGTTCTCCTCTCCCCATCCACAGATATTAGGGGCATTAGTGGTAGGGTAACCAAAGCACATGAATCCAAGGTAAATATAGTAGCAAGTCCTTGTTTGTTCACCAATGCCAGAAGTCTGCCAAGCAAAATAGGTGAGTTGGAAGATCTGGTGCATCAGGAGAGCTATGATGTAATTGGTATTGCTGAAACTTGGCTTCATTCCTCACATGACTGGGCTATTAATATTCCTGGCTATGCATTCTTTTGGAAAGACAGCGTAAAAAGGAAAGGTGGTGGGATCTGTCTGTATGTGAGAAGTAATCTCAAAGCGAGTAAGAAAGAGGACCTGGTGGACGGAGAGTGTGATGAGTCTGAAGCATTATGGGTGGAACTGCATACAGATGTGCGTAGTTCAAAGTTAATCATTGAGTTTTTGTTATAGATCACCCAATGTTAATGAGGAGGTGGAGACTCAGCTCCTTGCACAGATAGAAAGGGCTGCAAGGGCTGGGACAGTGATAATAATGGGGGATTTTAACTACCCAGAAATTGACTGGGGTAATGGCACTGCTGGGACAGTTAAAGGGCAAACCTTTATAAACCTATTACAGGACAATTTTATGGTCCAGTTTATTGAGGCCCCAACTAGGAATGATGCTCTGTTAGACCTGGTAATCTCAAACCATGCAGAACGTATTACTAATGTTCAGATAAAGGAACACCTGGGTAGCAGTGACCATAACATGATTTCATTTGATGTTAGCTGTAAGCAAAAATCACATACGGGAAAGATAACACTTAATTTCAAGAGTAAATTTTCCAAGGATGAGGGCTGCTCTCCAGAACCTAGACTGGGAGAGAATATTGGCATCAATGGGCACAGAACAGAAATGGGAATTCTTCAAATTCTTCACTGCAAAGTATATTCCCATGGGCAATAAGTTTAAAAGGCTAAAACTAAAACCGATGTGGCTCACGGCCAAAGTTAAAAAGGCTATAAACTATAAAAAAATATTTTAAGCAACAGACAGTATGGATTCATGAAAGACAGAAGTTGTCAGACAAACCTAATTTCTTTTTATGAGGTGGTAAGTAAAACCTTGGACCGAGGGGTGGCGGTGGACGTGGTATACTTGGATTTTGCAAAAGCGTTCGATACAGTTTCACACACATGGCTCATGTGTAAGGTAAAGTCTACAGGTTTGGAAATATCAGTTTGTAAATGGATCGAAAACTGGCTAAAAGACAGAATTCAGAGAGTAGTGGTTAATGATTCTTACTCTGAATGGTCTAAGGTTATCAGTGGTGTACCCCAAGGTTCAGTGCTGGGACCCTTACTTTTTAATATCTTTATAAATGATATTGGGTCTAGGATCAAATGTAACATTTCCATCTTTGCAGATGACACCAAGCTATGCAGTGGAATACAAAAATCTAAAAAAATATATCTAAAACCTATAACAGAATAATATGTATACACTATAACTAGTCAAAAATTATAATACAAAAACCCAACTAAGTGAATAATAAAATTCTACTCTATAACTCATACAATAATCAAGTGTACAAAAAAAATATATATATATATGTGCTCAAAAATTATATATAAGCAACAGTTCCTCATAAAGACGTAGTCATGAGCATACAGTGGTAAAGTGCACAGAATTTTTGTGAACAATCAGAAATATTATGAATAGAGTGCTCAAATTATATATAAGAAAAACAGTTCTTCATCAAGATGTAATCGTGGGCATAACAGTCCAATAATCATAAGTATTTCTTCTCAAGAAATCCTATGCGGGTGCAAGAGAGAATTTCCTTCACCAACACTGATAAATGGTAAAAATGCGCGCTTACCAAATCCCAGAATCAGAAAGGCATTTGATATCAGAAAACTTATGGGGTCATCACACAGGGACATCACCTCGTTTTCATGTGGTTGGACCATTCATAAAAGGCAAGCAAAGACTCCCATAGCGTAAAACCGTAAACCAAAATATTTTATTCCATAATAAAAAACAAACATACTGACAAACATAAAGGTCAAATCAGCATTAAGAAAAGCCGGTCCGCAAAGCGAAAACGCCCAAATGTCACGTGATTTGCGTCAAGCACGTCAAGACCACCCTACGTACGTTTCGCCATATGTGGCATTGTCTGGGGCATGGGCGACGCATCACGTTTTATATACACAAACTAGAACCAAGCCTCGTTCTGAGTTTAGGGGAGGAAACCGGAAATGATGGAAAACAGGAAGTACATCACACCAACATGGCCGCCACGTGACACCACAGGCTCCATATTGGGTGAGGGCAAAAAAAAAAAAAAAACTTTATATAAACTTTAAAAACAGAAACAGCAAAACTTAATAAATCTGGTGATGTCCCTGTGTGATGACCCCCTCAAATGCCTTTCTGATTCTGGGATTGCTTTAAGAAGGGCCTGGATTATTTCCTAAGTGTACATAATATAACTGGGTACTAACATTTATAGGTAAAGTTGATCCGGAATTTTTTCCCCTGCTTTAGCAAATTAGATCATGCTCTGCTGGGGTTTTTTGCCTTCCTCTGGATCAACTGTGGGTATAGAATTGGGTATATGGGATTGTATGATAGTTACATAGTTAGTTAGGTTGAAAAAAGACACAAGTCCATCCAGTTCAACCTTAAAAATAAAATTAAAAAAATAATCGTACAATCCAAATACCCAATTTTATGCCCACAATTGATCCAGAGGAAGGCGAAAAAAAAAAAAAAAACCCCAACAGAGCATGCTCCAATTTGCTACAGCAGGGGAAAAAAATTCCTTCCAGATCCCCCAAGAGGCGATCGGATTTTCCCTGGATCAACTTTACCTATGTTAGTACCTAGTTATATTATGTACCATCAGGAAGTATCCAGGCCTTTCTTAAAGCAATCTACTGAGCTTGCCAGAACCACCTCTGGTGGGAGTCTATTCCACATTTTCACAGCTCTAACTGTGAAGAAACCTTTCCGTACTTGAAGATGAAATCTCTTTTCCTCTAGACGTAAAGAGTGCCCCCGTGTCCTCTGGGTTGACCGTACAGAGAACAACTCAACACCAAGTTCACTATATGGACCCCTTATATATTTGTACATGTTGATCATATCCCCCCTTAATCTCCTCTTATCAAGAGTGCATAAATTCAGTTCCTCTAATCTTTCCTCATAGCTGAGTTCCTCCATGCCTCTTATCAGTTTGGTTGCCCTTCTCTGCACTTTCTCCAGTTCCCTGATATCCTTTTTGAGAACTGGTGCCCAAAACTGAACTGCATATTCCAGATGAGGTCTTGCTAATGATTTGAACAGGGGCAAAATTCTCTCTCTCTCTCTCTCTCTCTCTCTCTCTCTCTGGAGTCCATACCTCTCTTAATACAAAGGACTTTGCTCGCTTTGGAAACAGCAGCTTGGCATTGCATGTTGTTATTGAGCTTATGGTCTACCAAAACCCCCAGATCCTTCTCCACTATGGATTCCCCCAGTTGTACTCCCCCTAGCACGTATGATGCATGCATATTCTTAGCCCCCAAGTGCATAACTTTACATTTCTCAACATTAAACCTCATCTGCCACATAGTCGCCCAATTAGACAGTGTATTGAAGTCGGCTTGTAAATTGGAGACATCCTGTAAGGATGTTATTCCACTGCATATCTTGGTGTCATCTGCAAAGACAGAAATGTTACTTTTGATCCCAGACCCAATATCATTTATAAAGATGTTAAAAAGTAAGGGTCCCAACACTGAACCTTGGGGTACACCACTGATAACCTTAGACCATTCAGAGTAAGAATCATTAACCACTACTCTCTGAATTCTGTCTTTTAGCCAGTTTTCTATCCATTTACAAACTGATATTTCCAAACCTGTAGACTTTACCTTACACATGAGCCGTGTGTGCGGAACTGTATCGAACGCTTTTGCAAAATCAAAGTATACCACGTCCACCGCCACCCCTCTGTCCAAGGTTTTACTTACCTCCTCATAAAAAGAAATCAGATTTGTCTGACAACGTCTGTCTTTCATGAATCCATGCTGTCTGTTGCTTAAAGTGTTTTTGTTCAGCAAGAACTAGTCGATGTGGTCTTTTATTAAACGCTCCAGTATCTTCCCAGCTATAGAAGTTAAGCTAACAGGTCTATAGTTACTTGGTAAAGACTTTGATCCCTTTTTAAATATAGGCACCACGTTCGCCCTGCGCCAATCCAGTGGGACTATTCCTGTCATTAATGAGTCCATAAAAATTAGATACAATGGCTCTGAAATTACAGAGCTCAATTCTTTTAGGATCTGTGGGTGGATGCCATCAGGGCCAGGTGCTTTATCCACCTTTATTCTGTTTAAATATTTCTGGACCATTTCACTTTTGAGCCATTGTAGATCATTTGGGGCTTTGTCACTATCACCCCCATTATGGACATGCTCTTTTGTGTACACAGAGCTGAAGAAAGTGTTTAATAAATTGGCCTTCTCTTTGTCCCCAGTCACCAACTTTTCTTCTTCTTTTTTTTAACTAATTTCTCTTTATTAAATTTTTATACACAAAAATACAGTGGCTTTCACAATTCACAAAAACCATCATCTCATACATATATAGTAAAAGCAAAGCCAATGTGCAACACTCAGATTACCACCGGCTTACCTACATGACTATCACCCAACCCACCCCCCCACTTCGAACACACTCTGCTAACCCCCGCCACCTCAATCGTGGCTGGTTGTTTGGAAAATGGTGGACGCCATTGTGGTCGAAAAAAAGTGAGAGAGGCGATACAACTAAGGCGGTGCACCGAGAGGGGTGCAAGAGAAAAAAGCCCCCCCCCACCCTCACAACCACAGGTCAGGCTAACGGACACTGAATCTATCTCTCGGCAACCCCACTCAGGGGGTATCCTATATAACTCAACCAGGGGTTCCATAGAGCCCTACATTTCTTTAAGTTATTTTGCTTTATAAACATTGCTCGTTCACACCAAATTGTGGAGTTGATTGCATTTGCCCATGATTCTAATACAGGGTTTTTTTTCGCTTGCCAATTTATTGCTATTAGCCGCCTAGCCTGATACAGGCACCTTAATATAGATGTCCTTGTTAGGGAGGGAACTCTACCCTCCTCTAGAATCCCCAGTAAGCAGATCTTAGATTCTGGTTTCAAAGTAGTCTTAAAGGTCCTGTTTATTCAATGTACAATTTCTATCCAATACCTGTACAATTTTGGGCACTTCCACACCATATGAATAAGATCGCCTGCTGCCCCACATCTGGGGCAATCATCCCTGGGTTTCCTACCCATTTTCCACTTTTGGGGGGGTATTATATACCCTATATATATATATATATATATATATATATATATATATATATATATATATAAGAAACAAGTGAGACATTCACAGTGATGGAGATATAGATACCAAACTCCCCTGTTCAAGTGTCTCATCCCATTGCTTCTGGGTTATCGGCCCTACATCCCCCACCCATCCCCGCCTGCTCTTGTCAGGTCCCTCCCCCTTCAGAATTTTGTCCCTAAGTTTTATATATAGCCTAGAAATCTGGCCTTTTACTTGCGTTCGATCAATAAGTCCCTGGAGCAAGGGGGTTTCAGTCCTTTCAATAACTAGTGACCCGTACTGTGCTAGGATTCCATGCCTCAATTGCAGATATTTGTAAAATGTCTTATTGGAGATACTAAATTCCTGCCTAAGGTCTTCAAAAGATTTCATTAAATTCCCTTCATATAATTGCACTAGCCTGCTAATCCCCTGCCTCTCCCATTCCAAAGATCTATCTATACTATTTAGTTCAGCCAGGTTTCCGTTGTGCCATAAAGGGGTATATTCAGTCACTCCTATGTATCCCATAAGTTGCTTCATTATAAACCACACCTTCCTCGCTAGTTCATTAGTGGGGTGCCTATGGGCAAACAAATTGGCTTCCAAAACTTCAACCAATGATTTGTGCGGTGCACTGTCAATCATCAGTCTGTGGTTTGGGTACCCTCCACTATGGAGCCCAGCCCCAGCTAAATGCTGGAGCTGGGCTGACAAAAAATATGATCTCGGGTGTGGTATCGCCATTCCTCCCCTCCCGGCGGGGAGTCTGTAGCCTAATCCGAGCTTGCCCCTTTTTCCAAATTAGATCACGAAACAGGGATTCCAGCTTCTTGAACCACTTCTGGTTGATCCAAGTTGGGGAGTTGTGCAAAATATATAAAATTTGTGGCTGCCAGATCATTTTAATTAAATTGCAGCGCCCCGCCACGGAGAGAGGGAGACAACACCAGTTGTCAACCTTCTGCTTCAATTTTGTCAACAATGGTACTAAATTCTCCTTGACATACTGGTTTACTTCTCCAGTTATCCAGACACCCAGGTACTTCAGCTTAGACACTACCTCCAAACACGTAATTATAGGCGGTAGTACATCCCCGGGTCTGGTCAATGGTAGGAGAGCTGATTTATTCCAGTTGATTACCAGGCCCGATTGTTGCCCAAACTCCCCCATCATCTGCATTTCATTGTTCAAGGTAGAGCTCATGTCCCCAATAAAGAACAGAACATCGTCCGCAAACAAGGCAATTTTGTCTCCCCCCCCCCCCCCCATCCACGTCGGAATCCCTGGATGTCCGAACGTGATCTTGTCAGGACAGCCAGGGGTTCCATAGCCAGTACAAACAGGAGGGGGGGGGGACAACGGACCTCCCTGCCTCGTCCCCCCCCCCCCTCTCCAGCTGGAACATTTCGGAGAATTCAATTCCCATTTTAATTTTTGCCCTAGGTCTCTTATACAGTAACTTTACCCATTGAATAAATAAAGGGCCGAAACCAAAACGCTCCAACACTCTCCATAAATGGCCCCATTCCAAGCTATCAAAGGCCTTAATGGCATCTAGAGCTAATATAGCTCCCGGACCATCGTTGTCCCTGGGTGTTTGTATGTTAAGAAAAACTCTCCTAATATTGGT
This sequence comes from Lithobates pipiens, assembly GCF_037356315.1. Lineage (NCBI taxonomy): Eukaryota > Metazoa > Chordata > Amphibia > Anura > Ranidae > Lithobates > Lithobates pipiens. The sequence continues at coordinate 228,623,154 of NW_027507784.1, forward strand.
GCTGGTTGACCTGCCCGGGATAAACCCAGACTGGTCTGGGTGTATTTAACTATGGATACATTTACTCAGGCGGGTCGCTAGGGCCTTGGCTAATATTTTTACATCGGAGCATAACAAAGATATAGATATATATATATATATATTGGCCGATATGATGAAACTTCCTGATGGTCCTTGCCCTCCTTAAGTATTAAAGTGATATTTGCCTCCAGCATGGAAGTGGGAAGTTCACCCTCTTCCAATGCATGGTTTAACGTTTCCAGGAGTTCTGGCAACAACACTTCGCCATATCGTTTGTAAATTTCTATTGGTAACCCATCAGGGCCTGGGGATTTACAATTAGGAAATTCAGCTACTGCATTTTTTAATTCTTCTAGCGTAAGTGGTAGTTCAAGACTCATTTTATCCTGTTCTGGTAAAGTTGGAATTGCTGTTTGATGTAAGAAATGATAATAGTCACCAAGTACCTTCGTAATTGCAGAAGGGCTAGAGACAAGGTTACCCTTCGATGTTTTTTTTTTAACCAAAATCAAGTTTATTGAGCATAGAAATAAAAATGTCATCATACATATGTATAAACCCTAGTGCAACAAGCACCAATATACACAGTACATAATAAAATAAGCATCTTATGTCTGACATACAAAATTGAAACATCTTGACTGCCGCACATACAAGCATTTTAAACTGATGTGTTCAGGGACAAATGCCCCAAGAGGCCAAGGTAACGAAAGTGGGTAGGGGGGAGGTCGGGCCCCGCAATGGCGTGGTATATTCCCTTCAACCGGAGCAGCTATCTGCACTCCCCATCCACCTATCCCACACCTTACCAAATTTGTCTGGGCACCCTCGGTTGGCATACATTACTTTTTTAAACGGTAAAACGCTGTTCACTGCCCTTCTCCACTGCTGGATCGTAGGGGGAGTAGGCCTAAGCCACAAGCAGGCTATCTGCATCCGAGCAGTGAAGAGGACCTCTTGCAAAAATGTCCTAAAGTGTTTGTCCTCCTCAGGAAGAGGAAGAAGACCCAGGATACACTGCCGTGGGCATAGGGCAACGGGGGAGCCCATATGGTCATGCAGAAACTTGACTATTTGCTCCCAGAAACCCTGGACAAGCGGGCAAACCCAGATGAGGTGGTAGAAAGAACTGTTGGCGTCACCACAGCGGGGGCAAGCAGGGTCAAAGTCAGGCTTGAATCTGGACAGGCGGCCAGGGGTAAGGTATGTGCGGTGGAGCATGTAGAGATGCGTGAGCCTATCTGACAGCTTAGGAGACACCACCCTAGATACGTTCAGGACATCACTCCACTGGTCATCCTCCAAGGCCCCAACATCATCCTCCCAGCGTGCTTTTAACCTGTAAGCTCTAGTCGTGGCCTGGGGGGTAATGAGAATCTGGTAAAAACAGGAAATCAATTTCCTCGAGTCGTCTCCAAACACCAAATCCGCCAAGGCTGTGGATTCCAGTGGTGGAGAGGAGCGCCCAAACTGGGTCTGAGCCGCATGACGGACCTGCAGGTAGCGAAACAACATATGGTTTGGAAGGTCATACTCCTCCTTAAGCTGCTGAAAAGTTTTAATGCCCTGAGCCCCGTACAACTGGGACAAATATACTATCCCTCTGCATATCCACAGCTTATAATCCGGCACCTTCAGCATCTCGGGTAGGGAGGGGTTCTCCCAGAGAGGCGTGTGGGCATGCAGGATGGGAGCTGCAGTCGCTTTCTGGGCCCCACTCCAAATTCTACTATGGTGTAGAATCATGAGCTGCCCCGTAACCGAGCGGGAAAGCTCCCGATGGCTACAAAATAGAACCTGAAAGGGGTGCGCCACCACATCCGTGACCGGCGTACATACCAGAGTAGAGTAGCGAAGTCTATCATAAGTGTTAATATAGAAAAGGTGGGACAATTGGGAAGCCATGTAATAAGCCGCCAGGTCCGGAAGTGCCACCCCACCCAGATGGACAGGACATTTGAGAGTCTGCCAAGCCAACTTACGCCTGGAAGACCCCCAAATAAAGGAATTTAAAATAGATTCCATATCACGGAAGACATGGGCTGGGATAGATACCGGAGCATGCCAGAAGACATAAAGCAATTTGGGAAGGAGGATCATCTTCACAAGCCCCAACCGTCCCATAACCCCAAGAGGCAACCTAGACCAAACCTGGGTCTTACATTTAAGAATGGGGAAGAGTGGCTGTATATTCAAACGGATATAATCCGCAATGGAGCGGGAGCACTGTATTCCCAAGTATTTGATCCGGTCCGTCCGCACCAGGGGAACCGCTTGCAACAACGTGGGGGCAGTCACATCTACGGGGAGGATTTGGGATTTAGACCAATTTATTCGTAGGCCCGAGAAGTTGCCGAATCTCTGAATCAACTCCAAAGCTGCTGTCAAAGAGGGGCCAGCATCCTCCAGGTACAGCAGCATATCGTCAGCGTAGAGGCTGAGAACCTCCGACACCCGCCCCCTGCAAAGACCCCGGATGTCAGGGTGAGCTCTGATGGCGATAGCCAGAGGCTCCACAGCCAGCGCATACAACATAGGCGAGATAGGGCAACCCTGGCGCGTGCCGCGGGATAACGGGAAGGAGTCGGACATCTGTCCATTTACCAAAATACGAGCAGTAGGGGCCTGATAAAGAAGCTGAATCCAGCGTACAAATTTAGGGCCGAATCCGAACCTGCGGAGGCACTCCCACAAGTACTCCCATTCCACAGAATCAAACGCCTTAGCGGCATCCAGGCTAACCACCACCCTGGCACCAGTATTGTCATGGGGAGCCTGTAGATTCATGAAGAGCCTCCGCAGGTTAAACGCTGTGTTTTTCGTGTGCATAAAGCCAGTTTGGTCTGTATGTATAAGATGGAGAATTACTTTATTAAGTCTAAGGGCTAAAATTTTGGCTAATATTTTAACATCCAATTGCAATAGGGAAATCGGTCTGTACGATTCGGGGTAATGGGGGTCCTTATCAGGTTTTGGGATGAGAATAATCAGGGCCTCACTCATGGGACGGGGGAGGGAGCCGGTTGCAAACACATGGGAATAGAGCGTTTGGAGCCTGGGAATCAACACCTCCTGGAACTGGGAATAAAACTCCCGAGGGAGCCCGGAGCCTTAGCCGGCGCCAAGCACGCCACGGCCTCCGCAATACATTCTTCAGTGATGGGGGCATCCAGGAGCTCAGCCTGAGAGTCCGTAAGAACAGGGAAATCTATCTCGTTCAACAGGGCACCCAACTGCTCCCGAGAGCCATCAGCTCCCGAGGCATAGAGATCCATGTAAAAACGACGGAATTCACGCGCCACCTCCACGGGATCAGACAATAGCTCCCCCGCAGCCGAAGTCAACTGAACGACTACAGGGGGGCTATGGTCCATTCGGGCCAAATAGGCCAATATCTTCCCCGCTCTCTCACCATACTCATAGGTTTTTTGTTTACTATAGAATATGGTCCCGTCCGATTTTTCATAGTGTAGGTGAGCTGTAAGTCTGGACTGCAGGCGCAACCTGGCAGAGTTCGAGGGCGTAGGATCCGCCACAAACTCCCCCTCAAGCTCCCTCAGTGTCTCCTCAGCCTGCCTTAACACCAGACGCGAGGAGGCCTTATGCCGGTTAATACGGGTAGACAAAATCGTACGGGCATGCAATTTAAAGGCCTCCCAAACTGAGCCAAACGAGACCGAACCCACGTTGGTTTGAAAATAGTAGTCCCACTCCCGCTGAACCGCGTCCAGATCCGGAAGGACCGTTAACCAAAATGGGCTCAGCCTCCACAGGCGAACAGCGGAGCCAGATGGCACTCCAATACGGACCCAATAGGGTGAGTGGTCTGACAGGGCCCTAACTCCAAAACCCGTCTCCCGCAAATACGGGAGCAGGGCAGGGGAGAGCAGGACCATATCTATACGGGACATGGCATTGTGCGCCGGTGAAAAGCAGGAATACGCCCTATCAGTAGGGTGCTTATACCTCCAGGTGTCCGTCAGCGCAAGCTCAGAGAGAAACTTACCAAATCTAGTGAGTGAGGGGCGGGACGAATGACCAGCAGAGTGAGTAACCCTATCAAGGGCAGGATCAATCACCGCATTAAAATCACCCACCCATATAGCAGGCAACGCAGGGTGTTGCAACATATATTGGACCCCCTCTCGAAGTACCCCAAAATGAAAAGGGGGGGCATATAAAAAGCAAGCAGGAGGAACTCCAACCCCCCCACCGTGACATGTAAAAAGAGGTATCTCCCTTGTCTATCCGATTGCAGGCTGTGTAGTTTAAACTGAGTACCCCTGGCCACCAGAACAGCCACCCCCCTAGAATTACTCGTGTAGGAAGTATGGTACAACCACCCCACCCACGGCCTTTTAAGGGATAACTGTAGCTGGCCCGTCATGTGAGTTTCAAGCAAAACAACAATATCCGCCCGCATCTGCTTAACACACGACAGGACAGCCACCCGTTTCTGTCTGGTCCCCAAACCCCTCACATTCCAGGTGACCAACTTAAAGGTTCCCATCACCATCCAGGCATCTCACACAGAGCCAGAACCCCACCCGCGGGTCGCCCCACGTCGAGGCCCAGAGATGCGCCCGAACAGAGGGAGCCAACCATACCCCCCCCACCCCGAGCTCTCTCCCACACCAGATAAAACAATATAGCAACCACATAACACTTGAGCAGCAGTCAGATACATTGATTAGGAAAACAAAAAAACAGACTTATAAGAGCTAAACAGTGCAAAAATAACGTTATCAACTCTGGACCGACAAAACAACTCGAGCTCCACGCCACCCTCCATCTCCTCATGGGCCGAGGCCGGCCAGGGAAACTTAGCTTGAACAGTCAGTGACGCCCGCATCCGGCCACTATGACTTATGTGGAAGGCACCGGATGACAAATAAAAATGAGGGCCTGATGCGTCCGCCACCGGCAAAAGGGACGAACAAGAGTTAACTGTGCTGCACAGCCAGGTGGTGGCGTACGGCATCCAACACCAACAGAGGACGGGGTGCAAGAATCCGGCTGTCAAACGTTTGTGGAAAGAGGGGACCGATCCAGTGTAAAAATCAAAAGGAGGATAAAGTAAAAAATAAAAATAAAAATAAAAAAGGGGGGGAGGGAGGGGGGGAACAGGTAAGAAGAAAACCCCCCCCCCACCATACACATAGGGCAAAGGTAAGTACCGTGGAGTACAGAACCTCAGATGGACAGGCAACATCAGGAACCAGGGCAACCAAATAGGTCCATCTCAGGGGGGCAACAGTCACGGGTAACTCACACGTTGAGCAGCGTGCTTCCCCCTCCACATCCTAGGGACATCCTAGGGCAGCATACGAACAAACATCCTTCGGGAGCAACAGTTCACACTTGGACATCTGCAGGGGCCTGCTCCAGCCAAGAGAGCACCGCAGTGGGATCTTCAAAAAAATGCGCCTTACCATCACGGATGATCCGTAGCTTAGCAGGGAACAGCATTGCATACACCAAATGTCGGGCCCGGAGCCAGCGCTTCACCTCTGAAAACTGTGCCCTCCGCCGCTGAACCTCGGCGGAGAAGTCCGGAAACACTGCAATACGCTGGTTCTCAAAGGGGATATTACCCTTCTCCCGGGTGAGGCGCAAGACCGCATCCCGATCGCGGTAGTTCAGCATCTTCGCAATGAATGTGCGGGGAGGGGCTCCAGCCGGCGGGGGTTTAGAGGCCAAGCGGTGCGCTCGCTCCACTGCAAAAGTGGTAGAGAAGGCCTCCCTACCAAATGTGGCAATAAGCAGGCGTTCCAGAAACACAGGGGGATCCGAGCCTTCAGCCCTCTCTGGCAGCCCCACAAAACGGAGATTACACCGGCGCAGCCTATTCTCGATGTCATCTTGCTTGCTCAGTACAACCTGTAGCTGATGCTGCAGCCGTTCCGTGGTAACTTGGAGGGGAGGGATGTCATCCTCCACCTGCCCAATTCTGCGTTCTGTTTCGCCGACTCGTTCCCGCAACTTATGTAGATCCTGACGGATAAGGGAAATGTCTACCTTCACCTCCTCAATTCTGGAGGTAAGAGTCGTGCGGCAAAGCGTAACAGCCTCCAGGATACGCGCGGTGTCATCCGATGTCGCGGTGTCCTCACTCGGGCCTGATGCGGCGCCATCTTCCTCCACGAGGTCCGGACCGTCCGCCCGGAATTTCCCGAGCTTCGCAATCGCGCTCTGGGCCCTCTTGGTCGGCGACATGCCACCGGGGTGTACAACGAAGGTAGGTAATCTGAATTGCCCTCAGGGAGGTCAGAATCGGTCCTCCAGGATAAAAGCAGGATAGTAGGCAGCCGGAGCTCACACTAGAAGCGTCCTACGCCATGCAGCTTCAGGCCACGCCCCCACCCTTCGATGTTTTAATCGCTTGTATTACTGTAGAACTATTAGTTTGAACCAAAAGGGAGAGGGCGCGACCCATCCTCTCCCCTTCGCCAAAATATCGTTGGTGTTGGAATATACGTCTATTCTCTGCCTTCTTTAAGAGTGCCATTTTGTATATCTGCTGGCTATCCAACCATACCTTCTGCCTATCTAGTGATGGATCCTCTATGTACGCTCTCTCCGCCTGAGCAACATAATTTCTAATTACACTCTCCTGGTCCCGGGTTTCCCTCTTGATTGTCGCAATTTGCTGTATTAATATACCTCTAATATAGGCTTTTAAAGAGTCCCAAACCATTCCAGATGCCGCTGAGCCCCTATTGTTTTGGAGGAATTCCCTAACCCTATCCACTAAGTAGCTAGATCTACCGATCAGTGCCAGCCAGGGTTTACCCTCCACTCCCCAGGGCCCATTCTATCTCCCATGCTCAAAGTAATGAACAGGGGGGAATGATCTGAAATCCCCCTTGCACCATACTCTATATCCTGTACCAGCCCCGATGCCTCCTTGTTCCCAAGTGCCATATCTATTCTTGATAAAGTGTGGTGGGTATTAGAGAGCAGGAGTGCTGTCTCTCTTGGGGGTATCGCATTCGCCAAAGGTCGCTCAATCCTATTTCTGATAAATACCCCGATAATCGACTTATTCTGTTCCCATCCGGGCAAGGGAATCTATCCAAGCTCCTGTCTAGTGTTTCATTGAAGTCCCCTAGTATTACCCACGGGATACCTAGTTTGTCCAAGCTAAATGCACATAATTTATACATACCTCCTCCTTTTAAGCTGGAGGTTATGTAAATGTTAGCTAGGATATGTTGCCTACCAATCAGGCAATACAGGAAGACAAACCTACCCTCCTCGTCAATAGAAGACTCCTTACATAGAAAATCCATTCCCCTCTTTACTAAAATACTCACCCCCCCTAGAGTAAGAGGAATGGAAAGAATGATAGTATGCCTGGAATTTCCGATTGTTTAACTGCGAGGCAGTGTTTGGGGTTAGATGCGTTTCCTGTAAAAAAAAAAACAAAAAAAAAAAAACAGGCCAGGTCCCCTTCCCTCTGCTTCCAACATGATCGCCGATCTCTTCTTTGGATCTCCCAAACCCCTCACGTTCCATGAGATAATACTCAAACTACTCGTTTGACATTGATAATTGTTAGACAAAAAATGATAAAGGGCAGAAGGAGGAGGGCGACCCCCCCACCCCACGTCCACCATTCTCCCAGTACATACAGCACGTGTTCGAAGACTCACCCATCCCCGCCCATCCGAGCATCCCCTAGGGGTCTCTATTGTGGCCCACTTACTTCAAAACCCATCCAAAAGTGCCCGGACTAACTGCCCCCCCCCCTCCTAGATGGTCCGACCTCCCCAAAACCGGGAACAATACTAAGTATCATATCCATCCTATAACCCCAATTAGTTAATCCCCCCCCTTGATCCCAAGGGGGGTAAAAAAGGAAAAAGAGAGAAAGGGGGAAGAGAGAGAAGAGAGAAAAAAAAAGGGAGGACCCCAACCACACCTGATTTTTACATTCCTGAGCAATTGTGACATATCCACTTCTCCCACCCCCCCTCGCTCATTCCAAGTACCTACTAATTATCAGTGACACAGCACTCCCCATTCTTTTATTAACATGGTTCCATAGATATATATCTCCTGTGAAGAAAGGAGAAAGAGGGAGAGAGAGAAAGGAAAAAGGAAAAAAAAAAAGGGGGGGGGAGAAAGGGAGGAGAGGAGACCCCCACAGCACCTAGCCATTACATTCTTAAGAGTCATAAACAACCATAGGATATCCACCCCTCCCCCACACTGGATGCCTATCAATTTTCAGTGACACAACACTCCCCATCTATTAAGTTTAAGGTTCAACAATTCTAACAATATATACCTTTTGTGAGAATAATATATACCTCTGTGAAACAGAAAAAAAAGGGGAAAAAAAGGGCCTATCAATTTTCAATGACATAGTGCTCTCCTATCCATTAACTTACATAAACCCATTTATTCAAAAATTTCTAGTGGTATATACCTCTGCAAGACAAACACAAAAAAATAAAAAAATAAATAAAAACCCAAAGACCCAAGCCACCCCCCTCCCCCCCCTTCACATAAACCAATACTAAATAATTCTACAAGGTCTCTTTATGTTCCTCCAACGGGGAGTTAAATAACAAGGTTGAGCCCAAGGCAAACACTCGTAGACGGGCGGGGTACAATAATGCGTAATCTATTTTGTATTTTTGCAGAGTGCGCTTGATAGGAATAAACTCAGCCCTCTGTTTCCGCAAGTCCCAGTGAGAAATCTGGGTAGAATGATACTCTGGTCCCTTTATAAAAGATATTTCCTAGTTCTCTAATTCTTTGCATCAGGATCATTCTATCGTTGTAATTAACAAATTTCAATATCAGTGGCCTGCAGCGGTCCTCTGATGATCGAAATCTAAGGGGGACTCTGTGGGTCCTTTTCAATAGAAAAAAGTGGGGAAAAGAGAGCGTCTCCCAATAACTCCTTAAACCAAGTCTCTAAAAAAATAATAGGATTAGAGCCCTCACTTCCCTCTGGCAGGCCAATTAAACGCACATTGTTCCTGCGATTCTTATTGTCCATGTCATCCATTTTTGCTGCCTGTATAGCAATTTGTTTCTGGAGTCCAATTTATTTTTTGATGTAGAGGGGGGAACTCATCCTCCACCGTACTTGGCCTCCCCTCAAGTTCAGTTGTTCTATCAACAGTATTGCTCAATAGTTGACTCATAGAATGCAATTCATTTTTAATATTGCTTAGTTGGTTATCAAGTCCAGAGATAAAATCCTTGCATTCGTTGACTGCCTGCAATATCTCTCGCAACGTGGGTTCACCAGTCCTCGTCCCAGGGGGTTGTGATGACCCCTCCGAGCTATGGAGCGCCTTGCTTTCCCCCAAGGGTAGCCCACCCCCCCTCCAGAGGGTGTAGTAGCTGGGTCTAGGGCCAAATTGCCCGTACTTCTCCTATCACCAATTGTCCCCTGCGACTTTGTTTGCCCATTTGGATGGTAATGTCCTTTCCTGTCAGGAGAAGTCGCATGGGCAAAACGCTCAAGTTTTTTGCTGCCGCAGAAGCTTGATTTAATTTTTCTTTAGCTGCACGTGTTTTTTGATTCCCCTCCCCACAGCTCTTTTACTGAGCATGATGATATCCACGTGGCATAAACTGGGTCAGCAAAATAGTTATATTGCAATATACAGCAAGGTAACAAGACCTACGCAGCAGGAGAAAACACAGCGATTAATAAGTCGTGAGTGTATGGGCTGAGCAATCCACTAAGGGATAAGGAAAGGAGAGAGAAATATAGCAGCCACTACTTTGTTAATATTTTTTTGCTCCGTTTTTTCTCAGCCCCTTCTCCAATCAATACAGCGGCATAATCATGGGCATGTTATATCCTTTAACTAATGCTCCATCAAGGCATCCATTAAGGGGGGAGGAAGGGGGAAGAGGGAAACGTTCCACCAAAATGAAAAAATGCTAGATCGCTTCCTGCTTTCAGGCATTAACCGTATGCATAGTCCAAAAGACCCCAACCTTTACCTCTCACCCTCCCTGGTTACCACTGCCTAAGCTGGTGCTTTAGGCTATACTCTGTCCGGTCAGTCCGCTGCTCCCAGTCGGTCTCGATCGTGTGTCCAGCGTGCCTCGTGGTTCAAGCCGCGTTGTTCCTGGTGAATGGGCTCGCCAGTTTGACTATATTGATCCCACCCCGCCAAGCACTGCGGAAGGCCTCGCCACGGCTCGTGTTGTCATCGAGCCCTTTCTAGCTTGTCTCTCGGGTCCCTTCGGGTACACGTTCGGGATCTCGTGATAACCCGAGTCAAACCACGAGGACTCCCTCGGGTATTTTCGGCTGCTTCCGATGATTTCCAAGGAGATAGGCGGTGACAGCGGTATCAGGTGCCGCAGGACTCGATGGAGCAAGGAGATCAGATAGTGAAAGAAATGATCCCACATCTTCCCGGTCAGAGGGGACGAGAGGAGGTAGAGGCAGAGAGCCCAGGCACTCTGGTCTCGCTCTCACTCACTCACACACCTTCATTCCGGCCACGCCCCACGAGCAGTATACCCCCAGTCACCAACTCTAGATTATTTTGTAAAGGGCCTACATGCTCAGACTTGACCTTTTTACTATTAATATATTTGAAGAATTTTTTGGGGGTTTGTCCTACTATCTTTTGCAATCTGTCGTTCGTTATGATGATAATAATAAAAATAATAATTTTTTTTTTTTTTTGTGGTTGAACTGGATGGACTTGTCGTTTTTTTTTTTTTTTTTCCCCAACCTGACTAACTATGTAACTATGGGTCAAAGTTCTTTCACAATGTAAACGCATATGTCCACCGCGCGAACATCGGCAGAAGTCCGCCGGTTTGGCGAATCGCGAACACGCAAAATTTGCCTCGAACCACAAGGCCATCCCTAGTTATGGGACACTGACATGAAAAATCAAAAGTGCTCATTATAAAGGCTTGTATGCAAGTTATTGCCATAAAAAGTTAATGAGGACCCGGGTCCTGCCATGTATCAATGCAAAAATTTTGTGGGGAAAACGGTAGTTTTTTCAGGAGCAGTGATTTTAATAATGCTTAATGCACAATGCTTTATTGTGAAACAATAAAAATGAAATATTCCTTTTAAATATTGTGCCTGGGGGTGTCCTTAGTATGCCTGTAAAATAGCGCATCTTTCCCATGTTTAGAACAGTACCATAGTAAAATGACATTTCTAAAGGGAAAAATGCAATTTAAAACTGCTCGCGGCTGTAATGTATTGTCGGATCCTGTCAATATAGATAAAAATCATTGAAAACAAAAGGCGTGAGTTCCCCCCCAGTCCATTACCAGGCCCTTTGGGTATTAAGGGGAACCCCGCATCAAAAAAAAAAAAAAATGCATGGGGGTCTCCCCAAAATCCATACCAGGCCCTTCAGGTCTGGTATGGATTTTAAGGGGAACCCTGCGCCAAAATTTAGAAAAAAAAATCCATACCAGACCCTTATCTAAGCCCACAACCTGGCAGGACACAGTGAAAGAGGGGGGATGAGAGAGTGGCCCCCCCTCTTCCTGAGCCATACCAGGCCACATGCTCTCACCAAAACACCTTGTCCCCATGTTGATGGGGACAAGGGCCTCATCCCCACAACCCTTGCCCGGTAGTTGTGGGGGTCTGCGGGCGGCAGGCTTATCAGAATCTGGAAGCCCCGTTTTAATAAGAGGGCCCCCAGATCCCGGGCCCCCTTATGTGAATGGGCATCGGGTACATTATACCCCTATACATTCAATAAAGAAAAAGCAGTGAAATGTGAAAAAAAACAATATCCGGTTTTGACAATTCCTTTATTGTAAAATAGCGCCAAGTGGTCTTCTCCCCCGAGCCGTGTGTCTCGCTGTCATCTTCTTCTGCTGACATCGTCTGCTGCCGTCTTCTTCTGTTGCTGTCTTTCACGCCACCACCTACTTCTCCAACTGATGTGTTCTTTCTGGAATAAAGGGGGAGGGCTTTCCATGTGATGTCAACCGATGGTCACGCCCCATGGCTGTGTAAGAGATGCCAGACAGCGGGGACAACACAACAGGAAGAGCAGAGGGCAGGGAAGAACACGGTGGAGAGGAAGAAGACGACACCAGGAGAAGATGGTGAGAGACACAGCTCTGGATAAGACCTACTTTTTTTGGTGAATGAGTAGGGGTACAGTGTACCCGATACCCATTCATGTGGGGGGTCGGGATCTGGGGGGCCCCTTATTAATTACTAATTTCTTTTCACATTTTGCTACAGAGTTCCACTTAATATCCATACCAGACCTGAAGGGCCTGGTATGGATTTTGGGGGGACCCTCACTCCAATTTTTTTTTTTTTAATTTAGATGTGGGGTCCCCCTTAATATTCATACCAGACCCAAAGGGCTTGGTAATGGACTATTTTTGTTACATTTTAGCATGGGGGGGGGGTCCCCTCCGAAACCATACTAGACCCAAAGGGCCTAGGCGGGACCCTATGCAGTTTTTTTGTAATTACTTTCAGTGGGGAAGCTGCTGACGGCTGAAAAATCATTGGTTGTTAAGGACGCGGCAGCTGGCTTCCTGACCCCCCCGGTTAGCAACCAGCTATATACAGTGTTAAAATAACTGCAAAACAAATCAAAAATCACATTACAGTACCACTGAAATCTATTACCAGCAAATTGTGTGAAAAAAGTCCCCGACGCACTGGCCGCAAAATGCGTAGATGTGAAATGGTACCATGGGAAACCATGTTAAATGGACTGTAGAGTGTTTCTGAAAAATGCAAAACACAAAAAAAAGCATAGGTGTGAACCTGTGGTCAGGGCCAGTTCACACTGGAGAGAGGCGGGAACCCTGCAAATCCAGTGCGGGGTTCCCGCATCGCATACAACTCGCAGGCAGTTCACACTGCCATATGTGAGCTGTTGGGAGTGTCAATAGAAAGCTAATGACACCCCCAAATCAGTTCGCATATTGCAGAGCAAACTGCAAATTAAGACAACACCCATGCGATCCGATTCTGCTGCGGACCAAAAAAGGGTCCTGTGTGCGTTTGGTCCAAATGCAATGCAAATTCAACCATACAATCTGTATGACCGAGTTTGCGTCACACAGACATTGCAATTGATGCAGTGTGGGGCAAATCACATCCGATGTCTAAGGCCCCTTTCACACTTGTGTGACTTGTCCCGCAACTCCTGCGTCCATAGGCCTCAAAATTACACTGGCAATGCTTCAAATCACATCAAATTTGTGGCAAAAAGCTCTGCAAAATCACCTTCAGGTTGCACAAGTGTGAAAGGGTTCTTATGGACCTTAAGTTGTATGAAAAGTCAGCCAAGTCTGATAGGAACCTTTTGAATTAGACCCCATTTGCACTTGTGCGACCAATGCCTGTGTAATCTTGCTGTATATAGACCTCAAGTCGCATCAAAGTCAAACCAAAATAGTGCAGGGACGAATTTGACCCACTTGCAGAATGCACAAGTGAGAATAGTGCCTAATTCAAAAGGTATTATCCATGAATCTCATTCACACTGCTGCGACCGGAAAGTCACACTATTTTGCTGCTGCAATTTGGCCTCAACTTCTGGAAATGCCTGTGTAATATTGTGCCCTATGTACCTCTAGTCACATGAAAGTCACATGGAAGTACAGGAACTACTTTGAAGTTGTTGCAACTTGAAGTAGCACAGATATGAATGGTTATCATTGAGAATCATGGGGTACAACTTGTCATACAACTCAGAGGTACAAATTTGCTGAAAAAGTCACCCAACTGTGAATCAATTCATATTTTAAATGAAAAGAGCTCTCATTTATATTTGCATAGTCCTTGCTGTAGGGTTGCCAACCCTTCTTCAAGCCAAACCTGAACACTTTAGCAGCACATGGCGACTCTGATATAAAAGGGGGGCTTTAATGGGGGGGCACAGATATAAGGACACTAAACTAATAGGGGGGTCTCTAAGGAGGGGGTGCTTAACTCTGGGAGGACGTACTATAACGTCCTCCCAGAATTCCGCTCTTGCGCCCCCCCCCCCCCCCCGGGGCGCGCACTCCAGAGCATCCGTGACCGCCGGGTCCTGCATCACGGATCACGGTAAACGGCGCTCATCGTGGCTGTTTACCACGTGATCACTTTGTCAAATGATGGAGCAATCACTTGTAAACAAACCAGCGTCATGTTATGACGCCGGTTCCTCACTCCCCTCTCTGTACTGATCGTTACAGTGAGAGGGGAGAGATCGTTGTCAGCAGCACTGTGGGCTGGATCTGCAGTGCCCACAGCACTGCTCACTGACCATTAACCCTGCATTCCCTGCCAATACTCAGTACCCAGAAATGCCCTGCCAATGCTCTGCAATGCCCTGCAATAGCCTGCCAATGCTCTGCAATAGCCTGCCAATGCTCTGCAATAGCCTGCCAATACTCTGCCATAAATTGCCATACTCTGTGATACCCAGCCATACTTGGTGATACCCAGCCATACTTGGCCATGCTCAACCATACTCTGTTATACCCTGCAATACCCAGCAATACCCCGCAATACTCAGTGGTACTCAGCCTCTGTATGTTGCCAGGCTGTGGAAGTCTCCAACATGTGGTATCGCCGTGCTCAGGAGTAGGATCATCTATTTTGGGGTGTCATTTTTGGTATGTACATGCTATGCGTTAGAAATATGGTATAAGGGGTGTAGCTTGGAAATGGCGGAGTGAAGAAGCTTCTGACTTGAGCTCTCGCTTCTTGACCCGCCAAAGTCGCCTAATCTACCACCGTAATGCTCCCATGTACATAAAATGACCTTCCGAAGAAGGAAGAAGACTAGAGGCAACGCAGCAGCTAATCCAGCAGCTTTGCTCAGCCTCTACCTCCGTCACCCAAGCTACGGCTCAGGCAGAGACACGTGGCAGAGGCCCGTAGAGTTACCCTCCACTGCCATGGATGCTACTTGGAGCCAAGTACCGCAGTCCTAGGAGGGGAAACCGTCGCTCCTGGCAGCTGCCCAGGAAAGCCCAGGCGGGTCCAAGGCATTGAGGGGACCGGTACATGCCGATATCAGGATGCTGCTCCTTGCACTGCCTGCACGGGCTGACATTGAGGCACTGGTGCTGCGGATGGAGGAGAAGCACCACAAAGATTTCACAGAGCTCCGTTCGGAGGTTCACACGCTGGATGCTAGGCTTACAACTGAGGAATCGGAGGTGAGCTCACTGGGAACTCGGGTCGCTAAGCTAGAGAGAGATCAAGTAGCTTTTCAAGAGTGCATGACGGACCTGTAGCTCCAAGCTGAAGCTCCGCCGCAACAATCTCCAGATTCGGGGGTTGCCAGAGGCAACCGGCCCTGAGAATATTTGAGAGTTCTGGCAATCCTCCAGCAGGTCCTGAGCCCTGATCTTCCCACCAACATGGAATTTGATCAAGTGCATCGGGCACTTGGACCAAGATCGCAAGATCCTGAGCGCCCTAGAGATGTGATATGCCGTCTCCACCGCTACTCCCAGAAGGATCAGGTCCCCTGGACGGCATGGTCCAGAGGCCAGATTGAGTTTGATGGAGCCTCAATCTCTATATTTCCTGATATCTTCTGGGCTATGCTTAAGCCCCTAGTCGAGAAACTAAGAAGAGCCGAGCTGCCGTACCGCTGGGGATTCCCGCTACAGCTGACAATCCATAAGGGAAATTCCTCCTTCACTGTGCGGCGCCATACAGACCTTCCGGATTTTTTTGCCTCTACCTGACTGGTTGACACCTCTTCCAACCAGGGAAGCCAGCTCTGCATTTCGAGCCCAGGGAGTTGGACTGCCACGTCGCTCCTCCAGACTTAGGAGGGGAGACCAGCAACCCATATGTTGAAATGTGAACGTCCTTCGCTACTAGATAGACAATTCTCATCTCAGGTATGCCTGTATCGCACTTAGAACACTTTCCCCACGTCTGTCTTGGCCAGGATGCACTCTTACAGGAAAGGCCCGCTGATCCCCAACCAGAGAAGTGTTGTCATCCCTTCCCGCGGCAGTTCATGGCACCAACCCCCCTGTTGGTGTTGGACGACCGAGGCCTGGGTAGAAGCATATGCCTCCGGCTTCCATGTCATGGGGAGAGAGGGTGAAGTCCATTTGATACATGCGGGGGGGGGGGGGACTTCCTCGCAAGCGGTCTGCAAATTCAGCGCTCTAACTTTTTGTGGAGCCCTAGTGAATACCCCCCTCCCCTGCATTCAGGACACAGCCAACTACCTGAGGAGATCAGACTATCCGGTACCCCGGAGAACCCTGGAGGAATACCAGGTCATGCCAGCATTTGTACATTGTGGGATTGGCGTCCCGGCTCTGGGGAGGGTCTGTGTGGGGGGGATGTTCTTGGGGTGGCGGATTTTCCTTTTTTAAATGGGCTACCTCCCATATTAAATACCTAGGAATCCAGTTACCAGCTAAGATAGAGGAGATCTTCCATTTAAACTTCCCTCCTCTCTTGAATGTGATTAACCGGTTCCCGACCAGCGCACGCCGATGTTCGTCGGCAGAATGGCACGAGCAGGCATATTGGCGTACAGGTACGTCCAATCTTCAATGTCGCCGGCGGCGCACTCGTGTGCCGGTTGGGACCCCCGTGAGTCCGGTTGCGGGTCCCGCGGACTCGATCGCCGCGGGCATACCAGTGTCATTTACACAGGAATCACTGCATTTATATAGCCGTGATTATTGTATAAATGACAATGGTCTCAAAAAATGTCCGCTGTGTCCGCCACAATGTCGCAGTCACAATAAAAATCGCTGATCTCCGCCATAACTAGTAAAAAAAAATAATAAAAAATTATTAATAAAAAGGCCATAAAACTATCCCTATTTTGTAAACGCTATAACTTTTGCGCAAACCAATCAATCGCTTATTGCGATTTTTTTTTTTTTTTCAAAAATATGTAGAACAATACGTATCAGCCTAAACTGAGGGAAAAAAATGTTTATATATATATATATATATATATATATATATTTTTTTTTTTTTTTTTGGGGGGGGATATTTATTATAACAAAAAGTAAAAAATAATGTGTTTTTTTTCAAAATTGTCGCTCTATTTTTGTTTATAGCGCAAAAAATAAAAACCGCAGAGGTGATCTAATACCACCAAAAGAAAGCTCTATTTGTGGGAAAAAATACGTCAATTTTGTTTGGGAGCCACGTCGCATGACTGCGCAATTGTTAGTTAAAGCGAAGCAGTGCCGAATCGCAAAAAGTGGTCTGGTCTTTGACCAGCAAAATGGTCCGGTCTGTAAGTGGTTAAGAGAGACCTGACGGATTGGCAACACAGCCTTTTTTACTTGGTTCGGACTCTGTGCCATTGTGAAAATGAATATTTTACCTAGAATCCTTTACCATTTTCAAGCACTCCCGATACATATACTTCTTCTTCTTTTTTTTTTTTTTTTTTTTTACTTTATTTAAGTTATTTATTTTGTTTACAAAATACATCAAAATTAACCACTTGCCTACTGAGCACTTAAACCCCCCTCCTGCCCAGACCAATTTTCAGCTTTCGGTGCTCTCACACTTTGAATGACAATTACTCAGTCATGCAACACTGTACCCAAATGAATTTTTGTCCTTTTTTTCCCCCACAAATAGAGCTTTCCTTTGGTGGTATTTGATCACCTCTGCGTTTTTTATTTTTTGCGCTATGAAAAAAAGACCGAAAATTTTGAAAAAAATACGCATTTTTCTTTGTTTCTGTGTTAAAATTGTGCATATTATTCATTTTTCTTCATAAATTTTGGCCACAATTTATACTGCTACATATCTTTGGTAAAAATAACCCACATTAGTTGATATTATTTGGTCTTTGTGAAAGTTAGAGTCTACAAGCTGTGGTGCAAATCATACAAAATTGATCACATCTGATGTACTGGTGGCCTAGCTCATTTCTTGTGACCCGAACAAGCCAAGAAAGTACAAATACCCCCCAATGACCCCCCCTTTTTTTTTTTTTGAAAGTAGACATTCCAAGGTATTTAGTAAGAGGCATGTGAGCTCTTTTTCTTTTTTTTCTTTTTTTTTTATTGATTTGCGAAGTAAAACATAAAACAACTTACAGCCTATTGGGCATACCCAGGCTGATTACTACTACACCCCCCTGAGTCAAAACAATCAGGAACAAGCCCCCCCCCCCCACCCGACATACAGCCACTGGCATGTACATCCAACAACCCACCGTATGCTCTAGCACCACTGCACAGCTCTCAGGACAACTTCCAATTTCACCCATACTCTACTGCAAGCTATAATCAGTCCCAGGATGAAATATACAAGCATTACCCTTCACCTACTAATCTCTCTTACTTCCCCAGGAAGTAATGGCCAGGGACCTCAGGAATGTCAATACCTCAGAACACCCCCACTACCTGATGGAACTATGCTAGTCAGCGTTGGTGTCGCGCGACTCCGTCCATATATCCCATATTTTATGAAATTTGCTGCCGCAGCCGCGCGAAAGATAGGTAGCCTTATACAGTGGAAGAGCCGTATTCACTAAACCCTTCCAGAAATTAATTGAGGGGGCGACCGGGGTTTTCCATTTAAGTACAATAGACTTACGGGCATAGTATAACAATAGGCCCAGGAGTGTTCTGATCGCTCGGCGTGGAGCCAGCGACCCGATCAATCCCAGCAGGCATATCTCTACAGATAACGGTACAGTGACGGTGGTAACAGTCAAAATAAAATTGGTCATCTTCACCCAAAAGCTTGCTATCTGAGAACAATTCCAGAACATGTGTATAAATTCTGCTGAATGTGAGTTACATCTCCAACAGGAAGCAGGGACAGAGGGATAAATTCTGAAGACGTTGCGGAGTGTAATATACCCTATGCACCATTTTAAATTGCACCAATTTATGTCTGGATGAGACTAAAGCTACTACACACGGGCGGACTGTATGGCCAACTTAGTCCGTCAGACAATCCGACGGACAGTCCGTCCTACTTTCGAATGAACGGACTTGACCACACACGGATGCACAAACAGTCCGTCGAAAGTTTGCGCGATGACGTGTACAGCACGTACGACGGGACTAGAAATAGGAAGTCCAATACACAGCAATGCAACCTTTCGCCGTGTAAATCCTTTCTGAGCATGCGCCATACTTAGTCCGTCGAACTAGCCTACTCACGAGCGGATTGTCCGCTGAAACCAAAGTACGACGGACAATATTACGGAAATTCCGAAATACTTAGTCAGCCAGACTGCACGCTGAAAAAGTCCGCTGAAGCCCACACACGAGCGGACTGTCCGCTGAAATGTGTTTCGACGGACTAAGTTGGCCAGACAGTCCGCCCGTGTGTACGCGGCTTCACTGTAAGAAAGGATACTCCCATATGTCCTCCCAGTCCTCTGTGTCTAATGTGGGAAAATCTACCGCCCACTTTGCCCTAAGGATTTCCAGACCCGTATGAACATTAGGGAGTAACACCTTTATATATAGAGGATAGGGGTTTAGATAGATTTTCATCCCTAAGCAAAGTCTCTAGCCTCGAGGTATAGAAAGCCACTGGGGAGTTTCTAAACTGCGTTCGATAAGCGTGGTTAAGTTGTAAGAATCTGAATAAGTGTGAATTGGGCAAAGCATGTTGTTGCTTCAGCCTGTCAAAGGTCTGTATTTTGCCCTCAAAACAGAGCTGATCAATATATTTGATACCCTTACTTGCCCATACACTAGGGTCAGGAATGGATGCGAATTCTGGTAAATTTGGGTTAAACCAAAGAGTACTATGCGGGGAGATGTGTCCCCAGGGTACGGGGCGTATTGAGTTGGCTACGTTCCATGCCCTTATAACCGCTCTCATTGCAGCGGTAAGAGGGAACGGGGCTCTAAGACCGCGATACAGAATGTTCCTTAGTGACTCATATGACCCCAACCACGCCGTTTCCAGAACCACCGCTGCGTTGGACTCATCCGAAACCAGCCAATTGTGAGCATGGGACAGAAGGGCCGTCACATAATAGGTGTGCAGGTCTGGGCAAGCCAAACCAATACCTTCAGCCCCGAACAGTCAGTAAAATGAGAAAGAATGAGTAGCGTCTCCCTGAGGGACTGGGCAGGGTCACTTAAAAAGAGTATGAGATCGTCTGCATATAAAGCTACCTTCTCTTGTATGGAACCCACCTGTATCCCTCTAACCCCCTACGCCCGTCTAAGGGCCGATGCAAGTGGCTCCATCACCAGGGCAAAAAGAGTCGTGACAATGGGCAACCTTGCCTCGTTCCTCTCCTGACAGCAAAGGGCGCTGACAAGGCGCCACCAATCTTAATCTGCGCCGATGGTTCCTTTTATATAAAATATTAATCCACTTACGGAATTTCACTCCAAAACCCATTACCTCCAGGACTGAGGACATAAACTGCCACGCCACGGAATCGAATGCTTTTTCGATGTCCAATGTCACCATTACCCTTGTGGAAGACTCAGTGGAAGGTAATTGCAAATGAGTAAACACTCTGCGTAAATTTTATATCTGTGGATTTCCCTGGCATGAAGCCGGTCTGGTCTATATCAATCGGGGATATGAGGACCATTCGTAACCTGGTGGCCAGAATTTTTGTCAAAATCTTGAGGTCATAATTTGGCAGGGAGATCGGTCTATAGGAAGCACAAAGGGAGATATCCTTGCCAGGCTAGGGAATAAGCACTATGTGTGCCTGATACATAGGAGGGAGTGCCATCTGATTTTTGCTGTCAGAGAATACTTTTAACAACTTGGGAGCAACTAATGGGGCGTACATCCTGTACCACTCTCCGGGTACGCCATCAGGTCCAGGTGTCTTCCCACTAGGGAATGAACAAATTGCCTCTTCTACTTCCTCCAGAGTAAGGTCCTTATCTAGAAATTCACAATCCTCCTGTGAGAGAGTAGGCAAATTTAGGGAATAAAGAATCTTCCTCTGCACTTCCACCTCATTAAACTCCCAGTATTGTTGTAACTTAAGAGCGACCTCCTCCACCACCCTCAAGTCCTGCAACCATTTGGGTGCTAGACGCCAACAATCTTTTCACTTGGTACCCGACAACTGTAAGGTGACCTCCAAAGGTGCGTGATCAGAGAGACCTGCAGGTAAGTACGAGGCCCCCCTCACCGATGTCAAAGCCCCAGAGTTGCCAAAAACCAGGTCGATTCTGGAACCCGATTTGAGTGGAGGAGTGGAAGGAGTAAGCCCTAGCCTCTAGATGCTTCCATCTCCAGATCTCAGTTTAGTTAAATGTTTGAGCCCATTGCAGCAGGTCCGGCGAGTATACCCTATGTGGGTTGGACGAATCCAGGGACGGATCCAAAATAAAATTAAAATCACCAGCTATATACAGTCTGGAGAATTGTAGTGGAGCCAGAAGTTCACTAAGTCTATACAAAATCTGTGCATGAAAGGGGGGGGGGGGGCGGCACATATACATTGACGAAAGCATAAACCACCTGTCTAATCTCTAATAGCAGGACAATGAATCTGCCCCCCTGGTCAGTATGAAGTTGAACAACTTTATAAGCTAGGGATTTGTTCAGTAAGATGGCCACTCCCCTCGCATAGCTAGAGTACGTTGCATGGGATGCTTGTCTCACCCAGGGCCTGCGCAATGCCAGAAAAAGGACATGGGGTCTATGATTATTCAGATATTTAAACATCAATGCCCTTTTAATCTTATCATTAAGACCCCAAACATTCCAAGACACCAGTCTTAATTCCATGTAAGCAATTGGTAACATGTTACAGCATAGTAATACTTGCATGATAACACATTAACCTGCCAGTGAGTATGGTACACGTTAGCATAACATTCAAAACAGAAGCAATAATCAGTGGATACAGAGCGCACAGTGAAAAACGAAAAAAGAAAAATAACCCGCAACTCCCTACTGGCCATGAGTACCTTAACCTTAAAAAAGAACCAAAAAGAAAAATTAGTACCAATAACAATGGCCAGTTTGATACCCAATACCTAAACCAAACAATTAAGTCTTCAGACTCCTTAAAACAAAAAAAGTTCTGAAGTAGCAGCAACACTAAGCTGCTTGCGCCTTCTCAAGGCGAATGGAAACCTGTAATGAAGGGGAAGAGCTGATAAGTCCCTGAGTGTCCTCCATCCAGGGAGCTCCTAATTAAAAGGAAGTGTAAAAGAGGACAAATCCAGTGTAATCATCAGGATTCAACTTGAGCCATGGCAAATGTCCTGGGAAAGGTGGAGGTCAGTACATCATCCGCTAGCATTGAGGGTACACCCGCCCGCCTAGTGGGTAAGTATTGCCCTGCGGACTCCGAAGACAAACAGTAGCAACAGGCTGAGAAAAAAGAGTCAGGGAGCCCACAGCAGGATAACCTCTCAGGCAAGCACTACCCCCCAGTTAACTTGGGAATATCAGGAAGGATTAACGTAGAGTGATCAGCCAGTCATTTGCTTCCTCAGGCGTGTCAAAGAACTTCACCGATCCATTGTGAGGAACCCGAAGACGGCTGGGGTACAGCATGCTGTATTTAATATCCTTTTCCCGTAGGTGCCTGCGGACATCATTAAAGGACTTTCTCTTGCGCTGCAGGTCTGCCGAGAAATCCAGGAACAGGAGGATTGACGAGTTGCCATATGGAAGGGAAGGGTGTTTGCGAGCTGCAGAAAGGATTCTGTCTCGGTCCCTAAAATTCAAGAAGCGGACCAAGAAGGGACGAGGATTCACCCCAGGAATATAACGCCCTGTGGGAACATGGTGGGCACGCTCCACAAAGTAAGTCTGAGGCCGCGTACACACGGGCGGACTGTTCGCCCAACCTTGTCCGCTGAACAGTGTTTGGGCGGACAGTCCGCTCGTGTGTGGGCTTTCAGCGGACAGTTTCAGCGGACAGTTGGACGGACAAAGTCTTTCGGAAATTCCGAAAAACTGTCCGCTGAAACCGTGTTTGAGCGAACAGTCCGCCCGTGTGTGGGCCTGTCCGCTGTACTTTCGAAATGAGCGGACTGTTCCCGCTCGGAAAGTCCGCCCATTTCGAGCGCGTGTACAGGTAGGCGGGGCCCGCGAAGGAGACGTCGCGGGCTCCGCCGCCTGGAATGGGCTTAAAGGGGAACCCCAACGCCGAAAAAAATCGGCGTGGGGGTTCCCCCAAAGTCCACACCAGACCCTTGTCCGAGCACGCTACCCGGCCGGCCAGGAAAGGGGGGCGAGCGAGCGCGCCCCCCCTCCTGAGCCGTACCAGGCCGCGTGCCCTCAACATGGGGGGGTGCCTTGGGGAAGGGGGGGCCGCGCGGCCCCCCCACCCCAAAGCACCTTGTCCCCATGTTGATGAGGACAAGGGCCTCTTCCCGACAACCCTGGCCGTTGGTTGTCGGGGTCTGCGGGCGGGGGGCTTATCGGAATCCGGGAGCCCCCTTTAAGAAGGGGGCCCCCGGATACCGGCCCCCCACCCTATGTGAATGAGTATGGGGTACAATGTACCCCTACCCATTCACCTGTGAAATAAAGTACCAAAAAAAACACAACACAGGGAAAAAATATTTTATTGCACAGCTCCGGGGGTCTTCCGTCTTCGGGGGTCTTCTCGCCGGACTCCTCCGCTATCTGTGTGTAGCTCTTTTACTAGCGGAGGAGTCCGGCTTTCTTCCTCCCCGCCGCCGGCCTCTTCTCCCGACTTCGGGGGTCTTGTCCCCCTCTTCGGTTCTTCTGCCGGGCCACCAAATCTTATTCTTCCCCCCCCCCTTTCTCCTCCCTTTCCCCCCCCCCCTTCTTTCTCTCGTCCCCCCTCTCCCCCCCCCCCCCCCCCCAAATCACGGTCTCACCCATCACGGTGTCCTTCCTTCCCTCTCCCGCCCTTCTTCCCTTCCTTAATCCAAGATATACTTCTACTTAATTGATAAACGATCATAATATTATTTATCTAGAGCCGGCGCTAACCAATCCCCCATGTTCACCGTGGGGGGACTTTGTGGACTTCCTTGCCTGCAGCCTGTTCCTTGAAGTGGGGTGAGCGGATCTCCTTTTTTGCATATGGGGAATTTGTGTATGTAAAATCAATAACATCATGATAATTGTATTGCTTATAGTTTTATATGTGTGTATTATTTAATGATTGTGATACTTTTGTATAGATATCCTCCTGAAGAAGCGGGCCTTTTCCCGCGAAACTAGTCGAGGAAATTATTGTGCATCCTCTACGGTTGAATGTTCCCTATGGAGAACCCGTCAGGAATACCTCAACTGTGATGTGCATACCATTGTACTTCTTCAAGTGATATTTCATTGTTGTCTTGTTTTATATTTTGATTAAATATTATATCGATTTTAAATTCTACTGATGTTTTTCTATTACCAAGTACCGGTATAGTCCAATCTACTATAGGGCTGAATGGAACTACATATGGGGTTGGTGTGAGCGACTACCCGATACTTCCATTCGACCCTTTTTCTCTTTTAAAAAAGTAATTTTTTGAAGAATTCTTCCGCGAACTCCGCTGGCCGGTCACCCTCCCCCCCCTCTGGCAGACCCAAGACACGCACATTGTTGCATCTCGCTCTGTTTTCCGCATCGTCGGACTTGGCGACCAGCAAGTGTACCATGCGCTGTAGGTCCGCTATGGTGTTGGTATGTGTGGTTGTAAGATCCTCAGTGGTGGAGATCCTAGATTCTGATTCAGTCAACCTGCCCCTGATCTTATCCAGGTCATTTCGTATAAGATTGCATTCTTCTGCGAGACGGTCTATTCTCACCAGACTCCATTTCTAGTTCAGCAAGCAGCAACTGCAGCCGCCCTATAAGAGAAGGGTCCAGCTGTGCGTCTGGTAGAGGAGCCGAACAGCTCGGTGCAGAGGAGCTCTTAGGTCGGTGCTTGGGGCCCATGAAGGAAGTATGTCCGCAATTGCCCCAGGCCTCCTCTCCCCACAGTTAATGGCCTCTGATGGTAAAACTCAGCCTGTAGGTCAGTGCAGTAGGGGTCCAAGGAGCTGGATGGATGGCTGAAATGAGGTAGAAAAATATGCAGGCATCCCCAGACTGTGTTCAAACCTGCCCTCACTTATGAGCAAACAGCAGCCAGCAAGGAGAAGAAAAGGGGCCTTGGCAGTAAATAAGGATCACTCCTCCTCAGCTACTGACTAGGAAAATGCCCAACACTATAGGTGATACTAGGCCGCAACCACAGCAGCATCCACAGCGGCCTCACAGCTTTTCCTTCAGCTCCAGAGAGAAGCCCAGGGATGCAGGAGCCCCTCCAGCAGTAGAGACCCCCCGCCGTCCTCCGGGCCGTGCGCAGAATCCCTGCACCGGTCGGCCACTCAGGAAAAGTTCGGTCCGTGGCAGGCTTCACTAGGCCTCGGCCCCAAACGGCAGCACCGGTGGCCCAGCCGGATAGCGGGCCGCTCACTGAGTCACAGGGAGGGTGAGGGATGATGCAGGGGGCCCCCTACCTAGTCCGCAGTCCATGGATGGGTGCCGAAATCCGACACAGGCCGGAAAGATGGCGGCAGGGCAGGGAGGATGATCAGCCCGATCTCGGGCACTCACGGTCACAAAAGGATCCAATAATCACTCCGGAGGATGTGCAGGGATATAGGGGTCCCTCCGGTGAGTGAATCTTCTAATAGCTGCCTTTGGTTTAGCAGGATGAAGAAGGATTATAGTTCGGATGGCCGGAGCTCCTCACTCAGAAGTCTGCCTGCTCTCACATCCGGACACGCCCCCGCATGTGAGCTTTTTGATGTTGTAATTTTTCCCCACGATTCTTTGCAAAATTAAGATTTTTTTTTCCCACAAAATTGTCATTGTAATAGGTTATTTATCTCATATGGCATGTGTATACGACAAATGACACCCCAAAATAAAGTATTACAATGCCACATGTGTGGGACTTTTCCACAGCCTGGCCAGTTAGTGAGGCCCAACATGCAGGGAGCACCATCACGTGTTCTAGGAGCATAAATTACACATCTAACTTGTTGACTACCTATTACACTTTTGAAGGCCCTGGAGCACCAGGACAATGACACGTGACACTGATGGGGCACTGATGACAAGTGACACTGATGACAGATGGCACTAATATGTGGCACTGATGACAGATGGCACTAATATGTGGCACTGGTGACAGATGGCACTAATATGTGGCACTAATACGTGGCACTAATACGTGGCACTGATGACACGTGACACGGATGACAGATGGCACATGACACTGGCAGGTGGCACTGATGACAGATGGCACTGATGACAGATGTCACTTATACGTGGCACTGGGGACAAATGGCACTGGGGATAGATGGCACTAACTGGTGGCAGTGGGGGCAGATGGCAGTGGGGGCAGATGGCAGTTTATCCCTCCTCACACGCTGTCTGTGTGAGGAGGGAGAGCGGCGCTGAGAGACGATCTCATATGTTTACATATGAGATAATCTCTCATTGGACATGCCGTTAGTGTTGTAAACGGCCGCTGTGATTGGCCGTTTACAGCGATCTGTGATTGTCCAAGGGAAACGGCCAACACAGAACTTCCCCGATGCGCGTTCTCAGGAGCACGCATTGCGGAAGTAAATAGGAGGACAACCAGGGATGGCCTCCCAGCAGGTAGCGTCCACGCTGTAGCCGTCTTTCGGCTATAGCGTGGGCGCAAAGTGGTTAAACATCCCCTCAGTACCCTCCCTCCCATCTCCTTATCAGATAAGAATATAAAAAAAAAAAAAAAAGAATCGTTCATATCTTGGGTGGCCTAAGAGGGGATTGGTATCATGGGGGGGCCATCCTATCTGATGTTCCATTTAATCTAGATTCCTACTCTATCACACTTCCCTCTCATCCCCATTCTCGCACACTTCCACCCTCTTCATTTTGCCCTCTTACTTCCTATTGGGTCACTTTTCATCGTTAGAATATTTTTCCACACTATTATCATTCACATATCAATCCCTCTGGCTTCCCACCAAGGTTTCCACGGACCAAGGTTGTCATATTTCTTTAAAGTCACTTGTTTTTATATATAACACTTTCCCGTTAAGAATTACCACATTCATGCTATTTATCCATTCTCTACCGGACGGAGGCGACACCAACAACCATCTTAGGGCAATCCGTTTCCTTGCCTGAAATGGGCATCTCAGAACCACCGTCTCGCTGCTTCCCGGGTTTCAAACTCCTTCAACTAATCCCAGGAGACAATACTTCGCCTCCATCCTGGTGCAGGTTCCAAACACCAGATCAATGGTTCCTGTCACCTCCGTCCAGTAGCGGATCAACTTCGGGCATCTCCAAAACATGTGAATCATGTCTCCCTCCATGTCCCCGAACCGGGGGCAGCTTGCGTCCGGCCGTCGGCCAAATTGAAAAAGTTTATGAGGAGTAGAATAAGTTCTATATAATAACAGATGTGACATCCTCTGAGAGGGAGAGAGTGATACCAACAGAACCAGTTCAAGAATTCTGTTCCATTGTATTTCGGAGATATCTCCCACATCTTTTCCCCACTTTGTCAAGTCACCTTGAGGCGAGGTGACAGATGCACACCGTAGGATCAGGAGTGCACCGCAAGGTTGTGGACCCTACGGCTGACTGCTGCAGACGGGGGACAGATCCCACTGGGGTTAGAGCGTAAGATTCCCTGGGGCGCGGAGTCTAAGAGCCAGCAGGTGTTCACCAGCGCCTCTGGTGGTGAGGATGGACTTGGCTGCAACTGGTTCCAGGTCACGACCCCCAGGGTCCCCCAGCTCACACCCACAGTAGGCAACAGGAGGATAGGGATGGTGAGGGACAAAGCCAAGGTCGGGGCCACAAGCAGACAAGAATAGTCAGGAACACGGCAAAAGGTCAGGATCACAGGCAAACAGTGATAGTCAAAACACGCCAAAGTCGGTAATGGAAAACGGTAGAAGAGCACACGGCAGGAACCAGGAAACTAACACACAAAGGAATACACAATGGTTGATCAGCACTGATGGCCTGCAGTGCACAGGTTAATATAGGGCTCCCTGATAGGGCCTGGGGTGGAGCCATGCTTAGAGGAGAGGTTATAAAAACCACCAGGTGGAAGTGGCTGGCCTCTTAGTCTGAAGACATGAGGGGAGGTAAGCAAACACAGGAAGATCACTGCATAACCATGACACACTCACTCTTGTACATAGGGGTTTCTATCCCTCCCATTCTCCCCTTGTTTATATGTGGGTATATTTTCAAAAATAAACCTTTCCCTGTTTCTGCATTAATTATTTTTTGAAGAACGGGGATTGTTCTCCATTCTAAAGTCCTCCCTCTAAACTGCTCCTCCAGTGTGTGCATGACCTGCAAATACTTATAGAAGGATTTATTTGGTAGGGCAAAATAGTCTCTCAGTTCCTGAAAGGTTTTCAGGGCACCATCTTGGTGTAGCTGGGTGATAAATCTTATTCCATATCTCTCCCATTCTCTTACTGTCCCCATTTTCTGCAGTTCTCCCAATTTGCTATTCTTCCATAAGGGGGTATGCTCATTAAATCCTCTGTATTTTAATATGGCCTTTGCTGTGTCCTACACTTTCGTCATTAAACTCAAAGTAGGGAGTCCTAATGGAAAGATTCCTGCCTCCAGAGCTTTCACTATTGAGTCATGTGGTTTGTTTTGTAGGAGCATTTTTCTCCCTGCCTCTCCCTCTTCTAAAGTAGCTAAAGGGGTGTGGGAGCGCTACTCCTCCTTCCTGTTTTTGTAACTGCAATGTACTCAATCGAATTCTTGCTGACCCACCCTTCCAAATCAGTTCCCTGAACACTGTGTCTATCTTTTGAAACCTCTATGTATTACATAACTCCCCAATTTGGTTATATAAAATGTGAAGCTGTGGCATCCATATCATTTTGATTAAATTACAGCAACCTGCCACAGATAATGGCAGGCGTTTTTCACACTTTTGTCTTCCTCCTAAATTTATTCAGTAATGGGATTATATTATCTGCTACGTACTGTTGAGGGTCTCTGGATACGTTTATTCTTAGGTATTTAAATTTGCTTACTACTTGGATCTGGGTCACCTCCTCAGGCAAGGGGCTTCCCAGAGGATCTACTGGCAGAAGGCTAGATTTTTTTCCCAATTTATCTTAAGTCCGGAAATTTGTCCAAATTTGTTAATAATGTCCATAGCGTTCCGAAGGGAATCCTATGTATCACCAAGGAATAACAGAAGGTCATCCACTTATAATGCTACTTTTTCTTCCAAGTCACCCCTTCTAAGACCCTTCACCTGAGCAGAAGACTGCAAGGCAATGGCCAGGGGTACAATTGCAATGGCAAAAAGGAGGGGTGACAAGGGATACCCTTGTCTTGTCCCCCTGCCCAGTCTAAATTTGTCTGACTTTTCATTATTCACCTTTACTCTGGCTTCTGGCATATTTACCTATTTCATGAGACCTTGAACAAAAAGATCCCCCTGTGAGAATGGGATTATAAATGACCAACAACACCACACAACAATAGAAACCATAAA
The DNA here is from genome assembly GCF_037356315.1 of Lithobates pipiens. Lineage (NCBI taxonomy): Eukaryota > Metazoa > Chordata > Amphibia > Anura > Ranidae > Lithobates > Lithobates pipiens. The sequence continues at coordinate 228,652,581 of NW_027507784.1, forward strand.
AAATACTGTATTAACAAATATAAGACAAAATTACATAAATACACATAGATACACTTAAACCAGAGGGACCACTAGACAGACAGTGTCCCTATGGTATGTCTACAAAAATATATGTACACATGATTACAAAAAATAAGCCAATCATTGAATGTTAACCATACTCTTAACTGATAAACCCACACCCGACGTGTTTCTAGTTGCTGATGTCACAGAACTTTCCTCAGGGGTGAAGAGTAGTGATGGACGAACTTCCGATGGGACGTTTTGCGAACGCGGCCGATAGTTCGCGAACCGTAACGTTCACGGCGGCCCCATTGACTTCAATGGAAGGCGAACTTTGCAAACCTACAGGTCAAATTTGCAGCCACAAAATAATTACTAGCTGTGCAAACATAGACCCACCACATGGCCAATGGCATAACACATGTATGAAGTGAATCTGGGATCGACAACTACAAGCATTCTTTTTTTTATATGTGAAATTGTGACAATTCAGGACTGTGGAGCGCATGAAGGCAATGGAGGAGAGGGAAGGTCAGGGTAGGGAAGGTCAGCGTAGGCAAAGAAGAGGGTGCAGGAGATGATCACCAGCAGTGTGACATACAGCAATGACACCTGCACCGTGATAGAGAGCACTGACAACAGCAGCGTGACATACAGCAATGACACCTGCACCGTGATAGAGCGATCTGACACCAGCACCATGATAGAGAGCACTGACATCAGCAGCGTGACAAAGCACTGACACCAGCACCGTGATAGGGAGCACTGACACCAGCACCGTGATATACAGCACTGACATCAGCAGCGTGACATACAGCACTGACACCTGCACCGTGATATACAGCACTGACACCAGCATCGTGATATACAGCACTGACACCTGCAGCGTGACATACAGCAATGACACCTGCACCGTGATAGAGTGATCTGACACCAGCACCGTGATAGGGAGCACTGACACCAGCACCGTGATATACAGCACTGACATCAGCAGCGTGACATAAAGCACTGACACCAGCACCGTGATATACAGCACTGACACCTGCACCATAAGCAGCCCCGGGAGGAAGTCTGCATAGCACAGGGATGGTGGGAGCCCCTCATAATGAGCATAGCACAGGGATGGTGGGAGCCCCTCATAATAAGCAGCCCCAGGAGGAAGTCAGCACAGCACAGGGATGGTGGGAGCCCCTCATAATGAGCATAGCACAGGGATGGTGGGAGCCCCTCATAATATGCACAGCAGAGGTACAGCCCCAGGAGGAAGTCAGCACAGCACAGGGATGGTGGGAGCCCCTCATAATAAGCAGCCCCAGGAGGAAGTCAGCACAGCACAGGGATGGTGGGAGCCCCTCATAATAAGCAGCCCCAGGAGGAAGTTAGCATAGCACAGGGATGGTGGGAGCCCCTCATAATAAGCAGCCCCAGGAGGAAGTCAGCACAGCACAGGGATGGTGAACTTTAAAAACCTACAGGTCATATTTGCAGCCACAAAATAATTACTAGCTGTGCAAACATAGTCCCACCACATGGCCAGTGACATAACACATGTATGAGGTGAATCTGGGATCGACAACTACAAGCATTCTTTTATTATATGTGAAATTCTGACAATTCAGGACTCTTGAGACAATGGAGGCGAGGGAAGGTCAGGGTAGGCAAAGAAGAGGGTGCAGGAGATGATCACCAGCACCATGATATAGAGCACTGACATCAGCAGCGTGACATAAAGCACTGACACCAGCACCGTGATATACCAGTTCTTAAGGATTAGCAGACTGTACCGCACTCAACCCTATATACTGTAGTACGCTATACCTTACCAGTCCTTAGAAGGACCTTTGTGCAACTAGTAGGTTGAGATTAGCAGACTGTACCTCAGTCCCTATACTGATAAAGGACTGCTGCAGAATAGGGCAGCAGTCAGCAGTAGTGCACCTCAACCCTATATATTGTGGACCTATACCAGTCCTTAAGGATTAGCAGACTGTACCTCACTCAACCCTATATACTCTAGTACGCTATACCTTACCAGTCCTTAGAAGGACCGTTGTGCAACTAGTAGGTTGTGATTAGCATACTGTACGTCAGTCCCTATACTCATAAAGGACTACTGCAGCAGAAGGGCAGCAGTCAAGTATAATATTCTTTCTATATTTGAAAGAAGGAATATTATATGTGTACAAGCCTATTACCATACCAGTCCTGAAAAGGACTTTTGTGGACCTAATAGTAACAGCTAATGATTAAACTGACTGTCCCTACTGCACACAGCGTCCTGTCCCTCTCTACACTGACAAAAGACAGGCTGCTGCAACAATGACTTGAATAGCAGTGCCTCAAACCTATATCCTGAACTACACCTATACCATACCAATCCTTAAAAGAACTTTTGTCGACCTAATAGCTAGCGATTTGGGTCACTGCAGTCTCTCCCTGCTCCACACAGCAACCTCTCCCTATAGTGACATACGAAGGAATGTAAAATGGCCACCGGATCGGGTCTATTTATAAGTTAGGGGGAATGTCCAAGTGTCCATGTGCTGTAATGTCTCAATTGGCTGTCCTGTAACACATGATGGATGTGTCATCATAGGTCAAAGTTCTTTTACACAGTAAACACGGAAGTCCGCCGGGCGAACAGCGGCAATAGTCCGCCGATCGGGCGGACCGCAAACAGCCGAAATTTTCCGCGAACCGACCGCCGAGCGAACAGTTCGGCCATCCCCAGCGAAGAGCAATAATTAGATGGCAAGTTGATATTTCTACGACATAGAAAAACAAATCTTAAAAAATCCAAAAATTACTACATATACTCCATAAATAAGATGGGGAGGAAAAAAATAAAAAAAATATATAAATAATCTCCCAGTAAATAAAAATATTTAATTTTGCTCAAAAATAACCAAAGTTAACCCACCTGGAATAATTAGTCAAAAACTGATGCAGTGGGAACATTACATGCAAATGCTGGTCACTGGTTTGTGTGGCTCTGTCCCAAGCTGTTGTCTGGCCACGACTGCTTCCCTTAAGTCCACCTTTCCTATGACGGTGAATGGGGAGGTAAATAAAGCAAAAGAGGTTTTCAAGGACCGTAAAAATGACTACCAGTAGATATCTAAAAATATCGCCCCTTGTGAGAGTAAGCATATACCCCATATACCATGAAGCAAAGAAAGGGGTTCTAAAGAACCATAAAGATGGCTACCGATTGGTGTCTCAAAATATCGCCCCTTGTGAAAATAACCACATACCACCAAGTATTTAGCAAGAATGGAATGCCAGAATGTGGCCAGAATACATGCAGATCACTAAGGGCCCAACCACAACCATAGAAAGAAAATACCACAGCATTTCGGAGTAGGAGCATGCTTAGAGAATCAGTCGGTTCTTCCAGTGGGAGACAAGAAAAAGGAAGAAGCTATATTAAATAATAGAGGTATCTATAAATGCATACCAAAACGGCCGCTTACCTAATATTCACTGTAGAGATGGAATAGATGTATCTACAGATTTGTAGTACTCTGTTGTCATGAATAAAGGACCTTGCTAAAAATAGCCGGTAGCCTCAATAGGCTCAAAATTTCCAGATGAACCTTTCCCGCAGAATGAACTTGACAGAGGGCTAGGCAATACAGCCGGATAGGTTCCTCTGGAAATTTTGAGCCTATTATTGAGCCCAATCTACAGATTTTGTAGTAATCTTTTCCCTCTCTACATTGAATATTAGGTAAGCGGTCGGTTTGGTATGCATTTATAGATACTTCTATTATTTAATATAGCTTCTTCCTTTTTCTTGTCTCCCACTGGGTTAACCGACTGATTCTCTAAGCATGCTCCTACTCCGAAATGCTGTTTTATTTTCCTTCTATGGTTGTGGTTGGGCCGTTAGTGATCTGCATGTATTCTGGCATTCCATTCTTGCTAAATACTTGGTGGTATGTGGTTATTTTCACAAGGGGCGATATTTTGAGACCCCAATCGGTAGCCATCTTTATGGTTCTTTAGAACCCCTTTCTTTGCTTCATGGAATGTGGGGTATATGCTTACTCTCACAAGGGGAGATATTTTTAGATATCTACTGGTAGTCATTTTTACGGTCCTTGAAAACCTCTTTTGCTTTATTTACCTCCCCATTCACCGTCATAGGAAGGGTGTACTTAAGGGAAGCAGTCGTGGCCAGACACCAGCTTAGGACAGAGCCACACAAACCAGTGACAGGCATTTGCATGTAATGTTCCCACCGCATCAATTTTTGACTAATTATTCCAGATGGGTTAACTTTGGTTATTTTTGAGCAAAATTAAATATTTTTATTTACTGGGATATATATATATATATTAATTTTTCTTTTTTTCTCTCCATCTTATTTATGGAGTATATGTGGTCATTTTTGAATTTTTAAAGATTTGTTTTTCTATGTCGTAGAAATATCAACTTGCCATCTAATTATTGCTCTTCATCCCGGAGGAAAGTTCTGTGACATCAGCAACTAGAAACACGTCGGGTATGGGTTTATCAGTTAAGAGTATGGTTAATATTCAATGGTTGGCTTATTTTATGTAATCATGTGTACATATATTTTTGTAGACATACCATAGGGACACTGTCTGTCTAGTGGTCCCTCTGGTTTAAGTCTTATATTTGTTAAAAGTATTTTTTATGGTTTCTATTGTTGTGTGGTGTTGGTGGTCATTTATAATCCCATTCTCACAGGGGGATCTTTTTGTTCAAGATTTATCAGGGATGAGACCACCACACAAGAGTCTTTTGATCCACTGAGAGCCCCCCCCCCCCCCCCCTATTGCATTTCATGAAACCTGGTCCAAATTGGGCCGTCTCCATAACTCTCCAGAGATACTGCCACTCAAGACTGTCAAATGCCTTGGCGGCGTCTAAACACAAAATAGTCCTCTCTCCAATCTCATCAGTAGGGACCTGAAGATTCAAGTATACCCTCCTTATAATTGTGCTAGTAGTTTTTCTGGGTATAAAACCTGATTGATCAGGGTGGATGAGTTTCAGTATAACCTTATTTATCCTAACCGCCAAGAGCTTTGCCAGTATTTTTATATCAGTGTTTAATAAAGCGATAGGCCTATATGAGGCATGATCAAGTGGGTCTTTACCCTCCTTGTGTATGGTGATTATTTGTTTACAAAAGTTTTTATTAAAACCTTGACAAACAAAATTGGTACACAATGGTCATTTTGACATAATGGAAAGAAGTTGTACAAAGTATTACAAGCTTTAAATGGCAAAATCAAAAAGGTGCACTCAAAACTGCAATCTTAATCAAAAGCGAGGTCAGGAAAAATTAGGAAGGGTTCCAATATGACAATTTTTTTATTAAAGATATGCATATTATCATGGAGAGTGTGATAAATTCTTTCAGTGAGCTTGATGGTTTCCATTCTGGAAAGAACCTGAGACCAATTGAGGTCTTTAGATTTCCAATTTAAAGCAATCATCCAGTGATTGGCACTGAATAAAGAGTGTACAAGTCTAATACAGGGCTTTGGAGTATTTGGAATGGATGCAAAAAGGAGGCATATAGAAGGTGAAATATCAATTGTTTGTCCTGAAATTTTATTAATAATATTAGCAGCTTGTCAGATTGGTTTGAGGAATTTGCATTTAAAGAAAGTGTGTAACAATGTCCCAGGTTCGGAACAGCCTCTAAAGCAATTGGCGGAGGCTGTAGGGTAGAAATTATGTAGGTTTTGAGGGGTGAGATACCACCTGGTTAGAAGTTTTATAGGAGTTTCTCTTATTGACATAGCACGATTACTCTTGCGGAGGTTATCAGACATAATATCCCAACATTGGGTTGTGAAGGTGCAATCAAGGTCAGATTCCCACTGAAGCATAGGTCCTGATTTCTCTGGGATGGAGGTACAGTTTAAAGCGGGATTCCACTTTTTTTTTTTTTTTCTTACCTGTGTCACAGGTGGGCGACTGCTACCTTCACTTAGCATCCACGTCCGGCGTTTTTTTGACCCCCGGCGCGACGATTCTTTTCCTCGGGATGACTTTTAAAAAAGTGCTCTGGCGTTTTCCATTTTAAGTGTGGGCGTCTGAAGCCCACAGGCCTTTACTTCCTGTATATCGATGACGCTCGGCTCCCAGCATGCTCCGCTCCATCTCGCGCATGCTCAGTGATAGCAGTGAGCAGCAGCGTGACCGGCGTCCTAGCGAAATCTCACGAGATTTCGTAATTTCATTGTCCCCCCATGGATTCTTGGGAAATAGCTTAGAAATTTCCCAGGGACCATTGCGAGGACGATAACCACGCCTACTCCCACGGGAGGACAACCCGGAAGTCAGCAGAAACATCTGAAATAAAAGGTAAGTAAAGAATATTTTTTTTTTCAGGGTTCATTTAGGTAAGTATTCTATCTTGTGATTTTAATAATATGAAGTTTAATTTTTAGGTACCAAACCGCTTTAAGTGACTATACAACAATGAGATGATACCTTTTATTACGTGGAGAATTAATACAGATTTGTTCAAAAATCGTGTATGGGGGTCGTAGTGAGAGGGAATAATAATCTTCAAAGAAACTCTTAATTTGATTTTATCTAAGGAGTTCGGATGTGTTAATCCATATTGGTTTTGAAAGTAATCAAACGAAGGGAATTTCACATTTTTGGTAAGGGATCTAAGGGAGGTTAAATTGTTGTTGATCCATAATAGGAAACCGTTGTAACCACTATAAGCCTGTGGGAGTCTGGGGTTGCCTAAGCCCTTGTACACACGGTCGGAGATTCCGACAGAATGTGTCCTATCCGACCGTTTTGTCAGATAATCCGACTGTGTGTGGTATGCATCGAAATGATTCCGTCTGACCCAATTTTCCAACTTGCTGGAAATATTTTACGACAAACTGGTCCGATCGGACATACTCCGATCATGTGTAGCCTACTCCGACGGACAAGGTGCCACGCATGCTCACATTCAAATTTCCGACACTGAAGCGCTCGTTCAGGTAAAACTACTGCTCGTAAGCGATATAGCACATTCGTCACGCTGCAATGTTAAAAATTCATTCATGAAGCGCATTCTCTTGTTCTTTACAATGCTGCAAGAACGAACTTCTTTTGATGCTCATAGTCACACACACTTCTCCCGAACGGATTTCATTACTTTTTTTTTCTTTTTTTTCACCATTTCAGCAATACAATTTTATTTTGTGTCACATCTACACAATTTTAGATTTTATTTATTCTTTTTTGGATGTTGTGTGTGTGTGTGTGTGTGTTTTTTTTTTTTTTGATTCCTAAAAATCTCCTTTTTAGAGACAGTTTGCTCATTTCTCCTTTTTTTTGGGGGGGGTGTTTTTTGTGTGTAAACTTACCACAACATTATTGTATTTTTGATATTTTGTTTTTCTTTTTTAATCTACAGGAGGTTATTTATTGTTGGTACCCCTTTTGTTATTTATTTTACTTAGTTTTTTTGAAATGTACCTGCCTGCTCACAAATAAACTGGCCCTTTTGAAGGAAAACACATACACAAGTATTTGATCAAACAAAAAAAACCCTTTTTATTTTGGTCGCAATAAAATAAAAAGAGGAACGCAGCACTGGAGAAACTTGTTACTTTGGTGCAGCCTTTGGCCCCCAGGGCAGACATGAACAAATTAGAATATAAAAAATTGGTGGCCTGAGGAGTACATATCTCAGGGAGAGAAGTCTGGTCCCAAAGTCCTAGAGAACAAGAAATTCAGATGCCATTTATGTCCCCAGGATGTGGATCTTCAAGAGGCTGCATCTTCTGGCAGACCAGACTGAACCCAGGCCATCACTCACTCGTCTTCCTTCGGCACTTCCCTCCAGGCATCCTTCAAGGTTGTGGCTGGTCTCCTGTAGTTGGGGCAGGAGGAGGAGAAGGAGGGTGTTGGTTGACCTCCTGGCTGCCACTTGCCACAGCCTCCCCCCGGCTGAGGTCTTCCTGTGTATGAAAAGGGGACATGGTTTTAGTTTTTTGCTCATCAATCACACCATTTTGTGCTCCTGGCTTTTGCTAATTGAATGTTACCAAATAGAACAGACTACCATTCTGAGCCCAGCATTTTTCTTTCCCGTCCCAATCATTTTTGGTCACTACTGTCTATTGAGATGTAAACCACTTTGATAAATCACAACTTACTGATCAATAAGAACATCTAGTTAACATCATTAAATGTAACACAAGAAATATGTTCAACAATGCAATACCTGTCTCAAGCTGGGCCCCACCACATGTTGCTGCCTGGAAGGCCCAGGTTGGATGTTGGAAGCCTCAGCTGGGGGTGAAGGATGCCTTGAAGGAAGACTGGAGAGTGGTGGCCTGGGTACCCCCTGGTCTACCAGAAAAATGCAGCCTGTCAAAGTGAACCATCCTGGGGTAATAAACGGCATCTGTATCTCCTGCTCTCAAGTACTCCAGGTGCTTCTTTCTCTCCCTGAGATATGTAATCCTCATGGCCCCAATTTTCCTATTCAGATAGGCCATGTCTGCCGTGGGGACCATGATCCGCACCAAAGAAAGCAGTTTCTCCAGTGCTGCGTTCCTCTTTGTTATGTCGGCATAAAACTTGTTGTAGAACTGCCACAGGCAGGGCATCTCCTTGTAGAGTTCGAGGAACAGCCCCATAAAATGTGGGTTTTTGAATGGATCCATATTGTCTGCAAGACACAACACAAGACAAACCCTCAAATACTAATAATGCCATTAAAAACCCTCCTAATCTTGTCCCAACATCGGCCTAGATAGAAGCAGTCTAGTCTAGTGAAGCACCAAGCTTAAAATTTTACCTTTGTTTGCACGTTCATCGCGTCCGCGCCTCACTCTCTTCCCAGATCGTACGGACGACACACGCATGTTGCGTTTTAAATACAGTGCGCATACGTGAAACTACGCCCACCCCTGACGTTCTTTCTAGACTATTCCCCGCCCCTTCGCTTCCAGCGCAGTGGGGAGAGCACATGGCGGAGAGAACGCAGGTGCGCACTAATAATAGTTCCACTAGCGAGGAGGAGGGTGAGGAAAGCCCGGAGCCTGAAACATCCCGATCCAGGAAGAGAAGATTTAAGGCCTCAAATATGTCTTTTGTAGAGATGTTGGAGATGGTCAACATATTGAACAGGACCGACTATGATGGGAAGTATGGACCTTGCCCAAACCCAAATATCAAAAAGGCCAAGATCATGTCTAAAGTTGTGAAGAGTCTTCATAAGAATTTTGTGGTACGCCGATCCCAAGATCAACTGAGAAAACGCTGGTCAGACCTGAAACTGAGGGAGCACGAGCAGTACCTAAGGATCAAGAGTGTTCTTAAAAAAAGTAAGTAGTTGTCGTGTGTTCATGTGATTATTCTTGCTTGCATACTGCTCCATGGGCTTTGATTTCATGTTGTGCATTTTAAAATGGCCACTTTCAAGTTCATGGTTTCATTCGTTCGTAAGAAACATCGTTCTGCAGGGAAGTATTCCAGCTTAAAGTGTCCACAATAATGTTCTCACCTTGGAACTCGGCCAAAAAACACAATTGTACAACACTTCCAAGCAATGTTTCAGATTCCTATTTCTGCCCTCTGTGTGCTAATTCTTTGTTTATATTCTCATAGGGGAGAGAAGACTCGGCAAGCATGAGGACACCAGGGACCACACCCCTCCCAAAGAAGGCCAACTTCCAAAATTAGAAACAGAGGAGCAGGAGCAGGAGGAGGAGGAGGGAGAGATCGTGAAGGTTGGGCAAATTGTCACCACAACAGGTGAGTGTCGGAGAACACAGCTTCCGGTAAGCTCATCAATGTATGTCACCATATTTTTATTACATTGTGTGTTTTTTTTGCTTTGTTTTGTAGGTGATGTGGAAGAAGATTCCCGTTTTTACCAGTGAAAGTGCCCAGATCCTGATTGGGGAAATAATGGGGTGCAATCGGGATTTGGAAAATATACAGCAAAACATCAATGATGTTAAAAATAAAACGAAGAACATCATTGATGTTTTGGGTAGAGTGTGAAACACAAAAAACTAGATAGGGTTTTATTTTTGCTATTTTAAACAAAAAATGTTGTATTTATCGAAATTACAAATTTGGAAGATGCACAGAGTGTGTAAACATGCACTATCTCCCTTCATGGGGGATCAATGTATTTGTTTTGTGTAAAGTGGCTGAGATGAAGGGGTTGCAGCCCCAAAGCATGTACGTTGATCCCCCCATGATGGGAGATAGCACATGTTGACACACTGTGTGCATCTTCCAAATTTGGATTTTTCAGGGGTCACACCCCATGTGATGAAGGCAACATCAGCCCAGTTTGTACTCATGTCTGATATTGTCTTCACTTTTCAAAGTTGAACTTTGTAAGTTCCTGTGTTCTGTATTTTACGGTTTGATACATGCCTGTTTACACAAAAACAACAAGTAAACAAAATTTTGAGTAAACTCTGTTTTTGATGCACACAATTTCTTGGTTTGTTGTAAAAACCTTTTTGAAACGCACATGTGAATGTGCTTGTATTAAAAAGTTTAATTATCAAAAATGTGTGGCTTCCTTTTTCATTGCGCAAAAAATTTATTTGTAGTAAAATTTTAGTTTGTGCTGAGAAGGAGTGTGATTTAGTAAAGGCAACTCCACTTTGCACTCCAAGTGCAGTTTCACGTGTACTTTTGCAGTGCACTTGTAGTGCATAGTGGATGGGCCTGAAAATGAGCATGATTTTGATCAGTAACGCACTACATACATTAGTTACAAAAACAAGGTGTGTGTGTGTGTGTAGCAGACCCATAACATAAGATTATCTGAAGAAGAGACTGTCCCTTCATCTCGCTCTGAACTTGGGTTTTCACTGTTGGTGAAAAAGGTACAACTTGAAAAAAACTGGCAAAGTGTGAGGCCACAGTCTGCCATTCCTGTGGTGTTGAAGGACACTGTGTAGTGAAACAAGAACAAAAATGTGTAATTTAACAAATCAACATTGCAAGCAGATTAGACACCCACATTTTTGGTCAAAATTAGTATAACATTTTGGGAACTGAGTATTTAAAGCCTAAAGTATAAGGTCCCCTTATGAGAGTCATCACCCCCCCCCCCCCCCATCTGATGTGCCCTTGCTAAAAAATTAGGGGGGGATGTTTAGGACAGGTAACCCTCTCCACTTGATTGAGAGCTGAATGCCTAAATAATGTGATACTTTGGGAAGCCCCTCCTTAGTTACACTATTGGCAGCCCACCGGACAGGTAAGAAGTGTCATAATACCAAAAAGAAAACAAAATGGAAGCACATTTTGACATTCTGCTATTACATATCAAGATAATTAATAGGTTAAAAAAAAATAGCACTTGAAAGAATTGAGGCAGGCCCTTGCACTACATGCTTAGGTGAACTCGTCCATAAATGTGATCATCAAAAAGGTAGGTATAGTGTGTATTGGGTTTGGTCAAGTCATCAGATAGAGGATTGCTATCAGCTGAGCTAGCAGTTGGGGGGAGGGGGGTTCCTAATGAGTTTGGCACAACCACAAAAATTTACAAAATGTGACTCTGCATGAATTGAAGCACACACATCACATTTGTAGACATTATAGGGGGTGTTTAGGGGAAAGCAATACTATGGAGCTGACAAAAGACATTGGTAAGTGACTAGACTATAGTTTTATGGACCAAGAAGAGCACGGTGGGGAAGTTGGCGAGGCAAATATGCCTGAGGACAAAGGGGCAGAGTATATGAATTAGAGCATATTGCAATGATGGTAATTGGGGAATGAGGAAAGAAATGCAAGACATTAGCGATCATGAAATGCATAGAATGTGATGTTTAAGGAGAAAACTTAGCTACATATAGTCCTTCTGCAGGACCTGAATGATGGCAGAACAGGTCTCTGGAATAATGATCCCCAGAGCCTGGGGGGAGATGCCTGTAGAGAACTTGAGGTCCTGAAGGCTTCTCCCTGTCGCCAAGTAGCACAAGGTGGCGATGAGCCTCTGCTATGGAGTGATGGCTTGCCGCATGCGGGTATCCTGCCTGGTGATATAAGGGGTCAGCAAAGCCAGCAGACGGTGAAAAACAGGGTCTGTCATCTGGAGATAATTCCTGAAATCATCAGGATTATTCTCGCGGCTCTCACGGAGCAAAGGCATGTGCGAGAACTGGTCACGCTGGCGCAACCAATTCTTGGTCCACAAACGCCTCCCCTCCCTGTTCATGGACCGGGCTTGTGTCAAAGAACCCCAACACGAAGCCCCTGCACAGCACAAACTCTACGACGAGTACGTAGACGAAACATGGTTTGAAAACGGTCGGCTGGTCAGAACGGACACCAAAGCACCGATTAGACAGCAAGGCCTGAAAGAACGACCTGAATAGCAGAAGCAAGCGGACAAAAAATGCCTTTCAAAGCGTACTATACCAAGATATAGTCCACAATGAGAAACAAATACTTAATGACTGCACGCACTGATTATCGGATACGCAAAGACAAGCAGAAACCGAAGAGCGGAAGCGATCTGAATCGCTAATCTGAAAAGCGCGAATCGTCTCTCCCCAAACTTCTACTAACACGAGATCAGCAGAAGGAGCCCAAAGGGTGCTGGACGTGGTGCTGAACTTCCCTTTTCTAGTCCTGCTATACACGGCTTACGTCACTGCGTTCTTGGCAACCGCAAATTCCGACAACTTGGTCTGACCGTGTGTATGCAACAGCTTCGTACACAATCCGTCGGACAAAATCCAACAGATTTGGTTGGCAGAATGTCCGTCCGTGTGTACAGGGGCTAAGAATGAGGCCAGCGGTGGGGATTTTGAAGCTAAATTAAAATAAACTTTATGTTTAGACCAAAGTTAAAGAGAGTACGCAACTATCACATTAAGCTTAATTATTTTACGGTGTAAATTTATGTCAGTCCAGAGGGGGCCTGGGAGGAAAAAATGGGAAGATCGAAGAGTGTTCGAAGGATAACCATGGTATAGCATAAATTTGTGCAGTCCACTGAGCGAGCTGTGAAAATCTGGCCGCTAAAAAGTACTGCCAAATGTTAGGTAATCCTAAGCCACCTCTAGATTGTGATCTATGCATCAGTGCGTAACTAAATCTGGGGTTTTTTCCTGACCAGATGAATGTATTGATTTCTCTTTGGAGAGATTTCAATCTCGACTTGGAGACATTGACCGGGAGAGCTCTAAAGAGGAAGAGAAGTTTCGGTAGAAGTGTAATTTTAAAGGCACATAATTTTCCCATGAATGAGATGTGAAAGGAAGACCATAATTTTAATAAGGAACTAATGTGCGAGAATAGAGGAGGGTAATTTTGTTTGTAGAATGTGTTATATGAGGCAGTGATATGTACCCCAAGATATCTAAAGGATAGGCGGCACCAAATAAAGGGAAATTTTTCTTGTAGGACAGACTTTGTGTTATCCCCCGTACACACGGTCGGACATTGGCAGCCAAATCCGTTGCATAAATTCTGATGGATTTAGTCTGGAAGTGGTGTTGCATACACATGGTCGGACTAAGTTGTCGGAAGTTCCGGTTGCCAAGAACGCAGCGACGTAAGCCATGTACGACAGGACTAGAAAAGGGAAGTTCAGCACCACGTCCGGCACCGTTTGGGCTCCTTCTGCTGATCTCGTGTTTATCACGTGTTGTTAGAAGTTTGGTGAGAGACGATTTGCGCTTTTCAGATTTGTGCTTCAGTTCGTTACAGCTCTTCAGTTTGTGCTTGTCGGTGCGTATCTGATCAGTGCGTGTAATCAGTAAGCATTTGTTGCTCATTGTGGACTATATCTTGGTATAGTACACTTTGATTTGCATTGCTTATTGTCTGCTTGTTTCTGCTTTTCAGGTCGTGCTTTTAGGCATTGCTGTTTATCCGTGCTTTCTGTTGTCCGTTCTGACCAGCCGACCGTTTTAAACCATGTTTTGTGTACGTACTCATCGTAGAGTTTGTGCTGTGCAGGGGCTTGGTGTTGGGCTTTTAGCTTTCACACAAGCCCGGTCCATGAACAGGGAGAGGAGGCGTTTGTGGGCCAAGAATTGGTTGCGCCAGCTTGACCAGTTCTCGCACATGCCTATGCTCCGTGAGATCCGGGAGAATAATCCTGATGATTTCAGGAATTATCTCCGGATGACGGACCCCGTTTTTCACCGTCTGCTGGCTTTGCTGTCCCCTTATATCACCAGGCAGGATACCTGCATGCGGCAAGCTATCACTCCGGAGCAGAGGCTCATCGCCATGTTGTGCTACTTGCGACAGGGAGAAGCCTTCAGGACCTAAAGTTCTCCACAGGCATCTCCCCCCAGGCTCTGGGGATCATTATTCCAGAGACCTGTTCTGCCATCATTCAGGTCCTGCAGAAAGACTATATGAAGGGAAGTTTTCTCCTTTAACATCACATTCTATGTATTTAATGATTGCTAATGTCTTGTATTTCTTTCCTCATTCCCTAATTACCATGATTGCAATATGCTCTAATTGATATGCTGTGCCCCTTTGTCCTCATGCATGCTGGAAGCTTTTCAAGTTCTTTTTTTGTCCTTCATGCATATTTACCTTCACTAACTTCCCCACTATATGCTCTTCTGGGCCCATAAACCTATAGTCTAGTCCAGGGATGTGCAATTAGCGGACCTCCAGCTGTTGCAAAACTACAAGTCCCATCATGCCTCTGCCTCTGGGTGTTATGCTTGTGGTTGTCAGTCTTGCTATGCCTCATAGGACTTGTAGTTCTGCAACAGCTGGAGGTCCACTAATTGCATATCCCTGGTCTAGTCACTTAGCAATGTCTTTTGTCAGCTCCATAGTATTACTTTCTCCTAAACACCCCCTAAAATGTGTACAAATGTTGTGTGTGCTTAAATTCATGCCATTTTTTTTTTTGGTTGGGCCAAACTCATTAGGAAACCCCCTTCCCCCAACTGCTTGGTCAGCTGATAGCAATCCTCTATCTGCTGACTTTGCCAAACCCAATACACACTCTACCTACCTTTTTATTTTTCTGGTCAGATTTATGGACGAATTCACCAAAGCATGTAGTGCAAGGGCCTGCCTCAATACTTTCAAATGCTACATTATCTTTTTTTTTCTCCTATTATTATCTTAAGTAATAGCAGAATGTCAAAATGTGCTTCCATTTTGTTTTCATTTTGGTATTATGACACTTCTTACCTGTCCGGTGGGCTGCCAATCGTGTAAGTAAGGAGGGGCTGGCGAAAGTATCACACATTATTTATGCATTCAGCTCTCAATGAAGTGTAGAGGGTTAAATGTCCAAAACATCCCCTCCTCCTTTTTTTGCAAGGGCCCATCAGATAGGGGGGATGGGGGGGGGGTGATGACTCTAATAATACTTCTACTTTAGGCTTTAAATATTCATTTCCCAAAATGTTATACTGATCTTGGCCAAAAAATGTTTGTGTTTAATCTGCTTGCAATGTTGATGTGCAAAATTGCAAATTGTTTGTCTTGTTTCACTCCACAGTTTCCTTCAATGCCACAGGAATGGCAGACTGTGGCCTCCCACTTTGCCAGCCGTTGGGACTTTCCCAATTGTGGAGGTGCAATTGATGGGAAACATGTTAGCATCGTCCCACCCCCCAACTCGGGGTCCTACTATTATAATTTACAAGGGGTTTAATAGTATTGTGATGTTGGCAGTGGTGTCAGAAACCTATGACTTCCTTTATGTGGACGTGGGGCAAAAGGGCAGGATGTCGGATTGTGGAGTGTTCGCATGGATGGAATTCTACTGGTGTCACCAGAGTGGCAGGCTGGGCTTGCCACCCCCAGAGGAGAATGTAGAAGAACTCCCGTTCGTTTTCATCGTGGATGAGGCGTTTGCCCTGGCAAACCACCTGATGTGGCCTTTCCCGATGAGGACCCTCACCCCGGATCAGAGGATCTTTAATTTCCAGCTGGTTCCGCCTATTTTTGATGCCAATCCACATGGCGGATTATAAACTAAATCACATTGTTCTTGACTGCTGTGTTCTGCACATTTTTTTGAAAAAACATTCAGCTAACTATATGGTCTCAGTTGGCCCAGATGCAGACTTGCCTGAAAATGAGAATCTCACGTCCCTTGAAGCTACTCGTCCTGGCTTGCCCCCACAAAGCGCCTGCGAGGTCAGAACCCAATACATGGAGTACTTTGTGGGTAGGGGGGCCATTGATATGCCAATGTCTGAGAGGTATTTTTTTAATCAATTTTTCTTTGAAACTACAATAATCTTTGTTTTCACTTACTGCTTGGCTTGGTTTTAGGTGTCTCATAGGTATTTTTGCTTTTTTTGTTGGGCCTTTTTCTACAACAGTGCAAACCCAAGTTCTGAGCGAGATGAAGTGACAATTTCTTCTTCAGTTATCTTATTATGTTGTGGGTCTGCTACACACACCTTGTTTTTGTTGCATTACTGACAAAAATATTGCTCGTTTTCAGCACCATGGCAGAAATATGTGGGGTCAGGAAAATGGCATGATTGGGGAAATCTAAACATCACTGTGGGTGTTATTTACTAAAGGCACATCCACTATGCACTACAAGTGCGCTGCAAAAGTGCACCTGAAACTGCACTTGGAGTGCAAAGTGGATTTGCCTTTAGTAAATAACACCCATTGCCACAGAAAACAACTTTACTCCAAATACTGCTTTTGCGCATTGAAAAAGGAAGCCACACATTGTTGATAATTTCACTTTTTAATCAAAGCGTTTAGAAAAGGGTTTTACAACAAACCAACATATTTGGTGTATAGAAAACATTATTTCCGGTAACATTTTTGCAACTTGGCGTTTTTGTGTAAACAGTCATGTATCAAAGCATAACATACAGAACACAGGCACTTACAAAGTTCGACTTTGAAAAGTGAAGACCATATCAGACATGAGTATGTACAAACTGGGCTGATATTGCCTTCATCACATGGGCTGTCACCCCTGGAAAAGCCAAATTTAGAAGATGCACACACATTGAGAATACAAAAGTGGCCATTTTCCTCCTGATCCCATGCCTAATGTCAACATGTGGTATCTCCCATCATGGGGTATCAATGTACATGTTTTGGGGGTGCAACCCCTTCATCTCAGCCACTTTCCACAAAACACGTACATTGATCCCCCATGATCAGAGATAGTACATGTTGACACACTGTGTGCATATTCCAAATTTGGCTTTTTGTAAAATACAAAAGTTGTTTGTTAAAAACAAAACAAAAAAAAAACCCTAGCTAGTTTGGGGTGTTTCAGACTCTCCCGAAAACCTCAATGATGTTCTTCATTTTCTGTTAAACATCATTGATGATGGTTTTTTTGTATATTTTCTAAATCGCGATTGCACCCCATTATCTCCCCAATCAGGATCTGGACACTTTCACTGGTAAAATGTGATTCTTCTTCCACATCACCTAAAAAAATAAAAAAAATAAACACGTCATGTATTATAAATGCAGATATACATTGTTAGGGACATCTATGCACAATATACATTGATTAGCTTACCGTAATCTGTGGTCTCCGACACTCACCCGTTGTGGTGACAATTTGTCCAACTTCAACAATCTCTCCTTCCTGCTCCTCCTCCGCTTCTGGTGTTAGAATTTCGCCTTCTTTGGGAGGTGTCGGGTCCCTGATGTCCTCAGACGTCCCGAGAATGAAACATGGCTTGGAAGTGTCATACAATTGTGTTTTTTGGCCGAGTTCAAAGGTGAGAACATTATTTTGGACACTTTCTAAAGCTGGAATACTTACCTGCAGTGCGAAGAAATGTAGTGAAGTGTAATTTGGGAAAACATCATTTTGGAGTGGGCTAACGAACGATGTTTATTACGAACGAATGAACCCAATTTTTAACTTGGTACATCACTAGCCTATACTGCTTCTAGATTGAGGCCTGCATTGGGACAAGATTAGGAGAGTTTAGCATGGCATTATTATTATTAGGGTTTGTCTTGTGTTGTGTCTTGCAGACAAGATGGATCCCTTCAAGAACTCAAATTGTATGGGGCTATTCATTGACCTGCTCAGGGAGTTGCCCTGCCTGTGGCAGAAAAACAACCCCTTTTATAATGACTGGAGAAACGTCTTGCTTTGGTGCGGATCATGGTCCCCGCGGCAGACATGACCTATGTGATGTTTAAAATTGGTGCCCTGAGGAGTACATATCTCAGGGAGCGAAAGAAGCACCAGGATTCCCTGAGATCAGGAGATCCAGATGCCATTTATATCCCCAGGATGGTGTACTACGAGAGGCTGCATTTTTTGGCAGACCAGGGGGAACCCACGCCACCACTCTCCAGTCTCCCTTCACCCCCAGCTGAGGCTTCTGATGTCCAACCTATGCCTTCCAGGCAGCAACATGTGCAGGGGCCCAGCTTGAGACAGGTATAGCATTGTTGAACATATTTATTGTTGTACATTTAATGATGTTAACTAGATGTTATTATTGATCAGTAAGTTGTGATTTAACAAAGTGGTTTACATCTCAATAGACAGTAGTGACCAAAAATGTTTGGGACAAGAATGAAAAATGCTGGGGTCAGAATGATAGTCTGTTCTATTTGGTAGCATTCAATTTGCAACAGTCCTGAGCACAAAATTGTGTGATCGATGACCAAAAAACTAAAACTATGTCCCATTTTCATACACAGGAAGACCTCAGCCGGGAGGTCAACCTTCGCCCTCCTTCTCCTCCTCCTGCCACAAGTATAGGAGCCGAGCCACAGCCTGGAAGGAAGCCTGGAGGGAAGTGCCCAAGGAAGACCAGAGAGTGATGGCCTGGTCTGACAGAAGATGCAGCCTCTTGTAGGACCACAGCCTGGGGACATAGATGGCATCTGCTCTTCCTGATCTCTTGGACTTCTGGACCAGACTGCTCTCCCTGAGATATGTACTCCTCAGTCCACCAATTTTTGCATTTTCAAATTAGTTCATGTCTGCCCTGGGGGCCAAAGGCTTTGCCAAATTGAGCAGTTTCTCCAGCGTTGCCTTCCTGTTTGTTTGACATCTAAATAAAGTTTTTTTTGGTTGAAGAAATACTTGCGTATGTGTTTTACTTCAAAAAGGACAGTTTATTTGTGAGCAGAGCAGGCAGGTACATTTCAAAAATACAAAGTCAAACAAATAACGGGCACCAACACCAAACAACCTCCTGTAGATTAAAAAAGAAAACAATAAATTAAAAAGATAATAATGGTGTTGTGGTGAGTTGACACACAAAACACACCCAAAAAATGCAAAGATGAGCAAACTGTCAAAAAAGGAGATGCTGATTTAAAAAAACCAACCACAAAATAAAAAAAATAAAAAAAATGATTGGGTAGATGGGACAAATTAAAATATTGTATTGCTGAAATTAGTAAAAAGAATAAAGAAATACGTTTGGGAAAAGTGTGTGTGTGTGAGAATATGAGCATCAAAACAACTTCATTCTTGCAGCATTGTAAAGAAAAAGAATGCGCTGCATGAAAGAATTTTTAACATTGTAGCATGACGAATGTGCTACATCGATTACGAGCGGTAGTTTTACCTGAGCGAGCGATTCTGTCTCCGAATTTTATTGTGAGCATGTGTGGCATCTTGTCCGTCGGACTAGGCTACACACGATCGGAACTGACGTGATCTGATCATATTGTCGGAAAATTTTATAGCCCAGCTGTAAAACTTGGTCCGTCGGATATTCTGACGTAAATAGTCCGATGGAGCCCACACACGGTCGGATTATTCGACAACGCGGTCCTATCGGACATTCTCCATCGGAATATCCGGCCATGTGTACAAGTTCTTAGAGGGAATATTGATAGAAAGGGCTGAACGTTTATTCAGATTAATTTTAAGACCAGAAAGTGAGTGGAATTTTTGGAGAACGTCTAACACATTTGGTAATGATAGGAGTGGGTCTGTTAAAAATAAAGTATCATCAGCATATAAACTTAGTTTTAATTCTTTGATTTTTTTCGTAACCTTTGATATTCATATTATTCCTAATAAAATGGGTTAGGGGTTCAATTGCCAAGGCAAAGAGGAGTGGAGAAAGTGGCCATCCCTGTCTGGTGCCTCTGCTGAGGGGGAAAAAAATTAGTTGTTACCTGGGATTTTTATTCTTGTTTGGGGGAATGATATAAGGCGTTAAAGCCATTTATAAATTTATCTGAGAGGCCAAATTTAGGAAGAAGGTAAATTAGGTATGTCCAGTTTACGCTATCAAATGCCTTGTGTATGTCCAGGTTCAATATGCATACTTGTCTAGAGTAAAGATTGGCATCCTGAACAATGTTAGATATCAGTCTTATATTGTCAATGATTTGCCTATCTGGTATAAATCCCGTTTTGTCGGTATGGATTAAGGGGGATACCACTGCCGCCAATCTATCGGCCAGGATTCTTCCAAATATTTTAAGATCATAATTGAGGACAGAAATAGCCCGATAATTTTGTGGTAGGGTATGGTCCTTGTGAGGTTTGGGGATAAGAGAGAGATTAGCTAATAACATGTCATCCGGGAAATGGTTGCCTGAAGTATATTATTAAATCATTTAGTTAAATTTGGGGTTAGAATTGACGCAAATTTCTTATAGTAGGAGGTGGTGAAACCGTCCGGGCCTGGGGCAGTGGAAGGTTTTAGAGTTTTGATAATATTTATGATCTCAAGGTCCGTAATTGTTTCATTAAGTGTGGCAATTTTGTTGGTTAGATAGAGTAGGGAGTTGTAGGGTGTCTAGCCAATTTAGTGAGGAATTAGATGGGTGTGTTTGAGGGCCAGATAGGAGGTTTTTATAGAAATCTGAGAAAATATCAAGAATCTCTTGTGGATGGGAAACTATATTACCTCTGTGATTTCTAAGCTTATAGACATGAGTCGGATTTTGGTTTTAATTACATTCCCTAGCAAACATGGTTGTTGGGGAGTTGCTATGGAGCATACATATTGCTTTTAAGAACCTAAGGGATTTTTCTACATCAGATGAAAGGATTGAATTTAGTTCTTGGAGTTTGGTGTGGATTAGGTTGTTGAGATCTTGTGCTGTGGTTTGGTTAAGGTTTTTTATAGAGGTGGTCTAGATCTTTAGTAAGGCGTTTGATATCTGCCATTCTGGTTTTGTTTCAATGTTAATTAAATGACCCCTCATAACTGCCTTATGTGCAGACCAAAGTGTGGAGGGAGAGGTTTCAGGTAGAGAGTTATGTGTAAAGTATTCTTTTATGTGGGAGGAGATTTGAAGTGTAACACTGGGGTCCGTAAGTAGAGAGTCGTTTAATCGCCAACTAAAAGGGGTGGGGGCAAGACCTATTTGGGACGTTTCAAACGTAGTAATTTGATGATCTGATGATAGGCATGTGAGGATTGAGGCTGTAGATGAGTTAGCTAGCAATATAGGGGTACTGAACATGTAGTCTAAGCGTGCATGGCAGTTGTGCGGAAAAGAGTAGTGTGTGTATAAGCTTTAATTCCCACATTATGAGCTCTCCACGAGTCCATTAGTTGAAATTTTATTAAGGGAATAAAGAATGGCTTTTGTGAAAGCGTTTGAGGAGGAGTAATTCTGCTCCTGTCTAAGGCTGGATGAGCAGCCAATTTAAAGTCCCCACCTAGAATAATGTGGGTGGAGTTGTAACGGTCTAATATTTAAAAAAAAATGAAAAAAAAAAGATTGTGATTAGTTTGCATATATTGAGGTGATAGTTAAGGGTTTATTATTCACCAGACCTTTAATAATTATAAAGCGGCTGTCCAAATCTTTATATATTTCCTGTATATCAAAAATAATTGAGTTGCGTATAAATATAGCCACACCCCTAGCTTTACTGGGGAATGTGTTATAATAAAATTGATTAAATGTTTTATCAAACAATTGGGGATGGTTAGAATTCGAGAAGTGGGTCTCCTTGAAGTAATAGGATATCAGCTCCTAATCTTTTATAGTGTCTGAAGGCTTTCTTTCTTTTCTTAGCGGAGTTGAATCCTTGAACATTATGTAAGAACATTTTTATACCCATTACTCAAATTGAATTGGGATATCAACTAAATTGTAAACAGATGTTAAAGGGAAGCGTGAGAATATATAAGAGCTGGATCCCATAAGAGGCAGTATGTATCGGACAAGACATCACTAAAATTATAAGTAATACAGTGTAAAGGGAAATCATGGTGTACCAATAAATTGTAGAAAATTAGGAACAAAATCGTCAAAACATTTTTAGCGATATTTGACAGTAACTTATACCTTATTAAAGAGGTTGTGTAAAATCTTTGTGCCAGATATGCAGAAAAATACACAAAAATAAAAAAGGAACTAATAAAAAACCTGGAGCTCATGAAACAACGAGTAACATGACCACGAAAGCAAAAATGAGGACATATTGATCCTCAGCCCACAGGGCTGGACTGGGACAAAAATTTGGCCCTGGACTTCATCCAGACCGGCCCACTTTAAAACACACACAAAAACAGTATATAAACTATACACAATTGCGCAAAAAAAATAAGTGGTCAAGTGGTAACCAGTGGTCAGCCATTAATGCATCAGTGACCAGTGGCAGTACATTCATTCATCATCAGTGATCATGACCAGCAGTGATAGTACATTAATTCATCAGTGACCATGACCAGTGGCCGCAAATTCATTCATCAGTGACCGTGACCAGTGGCAGTAAATAATCAATTAATGTGACCAGGGACATTAAATTATTAATCAGTTACCAAGGCAGTGGCATTAACCACTTGCTTACTGGGCACTTAAACACCCTTCCTGCCCAGACCAATTTTCAGCTTTCGGTGCTCTCACACTTTGAATGACAATTACTCTTTCTTTTGGTGGTATTTGATCACCTCTGGGGTTTTTATTTTTTGCGCTATAAATGAAAAAAGACCGAAAATTTTGAAAAAAAACGCATATTTCTTTGTTTCTGTGACAAAATTATGCAAATTATTAATTTTTCTTCATAAATTTTGGCCACAATTTATACTGCTACATATCTTTGGTAAAAATAACCCAAATTAGTGGATATTATTTGGTCTTTGTGAAAGTTAGAGAGTCTACAAGCTGTGGTGCGAATCGCACAAAATTGATCACATCTGATGTACTGGTGGCCTATCTCGCTTCTTGTGACCCGAACAAGTCAGGAAAGTACAAATACCCCCCAAATGACCCCTTTTTGGAAAGTAGACATTCCAATGTATTTAGTAAGAGGCATGGTGAGCTTTTTGATGTTGTCATTTTTTTCCCACAATTCTTTGCAAAATTAAGATTTTAATTTTTTTTACACAAAATTGGCATTGTAATAGGTTATTTCTCTCATGTGGCATGTGTATACCACAAATGACACCCCCAAAAAAATTCTGCTACTCCTCCTGAGTATTACAATACCCCATGTGTGGGACTTTTTCACAGCCTGGCCACATAGAGAGGCCCAACATGCAGGGAGCGCCATCAGGTGTTCTAGGAGCATAAATACACATCTAACTTGTTGACTACCTATTACACTTTTGAAGGCCCTGGAGCACCAGGACAATGACACGTGACACTGATGACAGATGGCACTGATACGTGGCAATGATGACACTTATACCTGGCACTGATGACACATGGCACTGATGACAGATGGCACTAATATGTGGCACTGATGACAGATGGCACTTATACGTGGCAGTGATGACACGTGGCACTTATATGTGGCACTGACAGATGGCACTAATACGTGGCACTGATGACAGATGGCACTAATACGTGGCACTAATACGTGGCACCGATGACAGATGGCACTAATACGTGGCACCGATGACGCGTGACACTGATGACAGATGGCACTGATAAGTGGCATTGATGACACGTGACACTGACAACAGATGGCACGTGACACTGACAGGTGGCACTGATGACAAATGGCACTGATACGTGGCACTAATGACAGATGGCACTAATATGTGGCACTGATGACAGATGGCACTATGTAGCACTGATGACACATGGCACTGATAACAGATGGCACTTATACGTGGCACTGATGACAGATGGCACTATGTGGCACTGATGACATGTGGCACTGATGACAGATGGCACTTATACGTGGCACTGATGACAGATGGCACCGGGGACAAATGGCACTGACAACAGGTGGCACTGGGGACAAATGGCACTAACAGGTGTAACTGGGGACAGATGGCACTAACAGGTGGCACTGGGGGCAGGTAGCACTAACAGGTGGCACTGGGGGCAGGTAGCACTGGGGTGGATGGCACTGGGGTGGATGGCACTGGGGCGGATGGCACTGGGGGAGCATGGCACTTTTTTTAATTAATTTTTTTATTTTCCCACTTACGGCCGCTGCAGCCGTTCATCTCTCCCTCCTCACACGCTGTCTGTGTGAGGAGGGAGAGCGGCGCTGAGAGATGATCTCATATGTTTACATATGAGATCATCTCACATTGGACACGCCGATCGCGATGTAAACGGCCGCTGTGATTGGCCGTTTACAGCGATCTGTGTCTCTGGGGGACACGGCAAACACAGAACTTCCCCGATGCGCGCCAGCGGCGGCGCACATTGCGGAAGTAAATACCAGGACGTCCAGGGACGGCCTCCCGGACAAAAGCGCCTGCTCTATAGCCGTCATTCGGCTATAGGGCGGGCGGGAAGAGGTTAATCAGTTACAGTGGACAGTGGCAGTACATTTACTCCTACCCCCCCTCCCCCCCCCCGCCATGCTGCATATTACAGATATCACATAATTATTTAGCTGGTTTTCTCTGTTAGTAGAGCAATGCTAAAATGTACAGTAATCTTTGAAATCCATCATATAGGCTACATTCAGACACACAGATGGTTCAGGTTTGGTCAAGTATTGTAAATGGAAGTGCGGAGAGACGAGCACATGCCTGTTAAAACACACTGACCAAAATATTAACAGCCTGCAGTTGATTTTACTATTTAGTGCTTACTTGATGATAATGTGATTGCTTTGTCCCTGGACAGTGGACACTGACACAGTCTGTGCTGCTGTCTACTCTGGAGACAATCCTGCAGGCTGCAGCTGTGGAGTGTGGAGCAATGGTATGGTTCCTCGCTCCTCGTTCCTCCTCGGTGGCGCTTTCCCTTCACTCCCAGGCCAGGCAGCTAGGCTTGAACTCCTCCCATATCCCCGGGCCGCCTCCGACCTCCGGCCGTGACGTCACGGCGCTGGGACAAGGGGAGTGAGTGGCAGCGTCAACCGGGGGGTTGTACTTGTGCGCCGGGCCGGCCCAGGTGCTGTGGCGGAGCCGCGTTCGCGGCCGCCGGCGGTGGAAAAAAAAATTATTAAGCTAAAACTGATAACAACCGGCCCAGCGGCCCACTGAGCCAATCGGCCCACCGGGAATCTCCCGGTAGTCCCGATGGCCAGTACAGGCCTGTCAGCCCACCTAGTGGAACGAGCGCTTCAACCTCAAACCAAAAAGGGGGATGAATCCGGTTCCAAGGGTGGGTAGGGGGACAATCTAGCAGCGGCGGATGACCCAATCTATATTTTAACACATGATAAAACAGAAGAATTATAGGTGCAAGATAATGCAGCAGAAAAATATAAAACTACAAAAAAAAAAAAAAAGGGGGGGGGGACAAATTATTGTGGGGACTAGTACAATATAGCCGATAGTGTGACCAGAGTTAGATATGTCCAGTGTAAAAAAAAAAAAAATATATATATATATATATATATATATATATATATATATATATATCTTTTTCTTCTATTTACTTCTTTGTAACTTCTTCTCTTCATCTCAGTGTAGTGTATGGTGATTATGGTGGATTCCATCATTGATGAGGGGAGCTCTCCCCTTATCAATGACCAATTCAATACCCTCAATAGCTCGGGAAGCAATACCTTCCCATGCTGCCGAAATATATTGGGCCTGGGCCCGGGGATATCTGTTGCGCCATCTCAACAGTGACCCTTTGTATTTCCTCTATCGTTATAGATCTGTCTAACTCAGTTATATCTGTCTCATCAAGACAGGGGAAATTCAGATCCCTGAGAGAGCTGTCCATTCCATCCTCCATTTCCTCCTGTTGCGATCTATACAAGTCCTCATAATATTCTTTAAACTTGCCCGCTACTTCTGGAGTATATGAGGATACCCTTCCATCTCCTATAGTTATCGAGGGTACACCGGATTGGGGGGGGGGTTTCATCCCTGACTAATTGTGCCAGCATACATCCCGCACTTTCCCCCTCTCCAAAGGCAAATTGTTTCTGGAAGAGATGTTTATTCTCTATTTTTCTAAGGGTCATTAATAGATAATTTTGTTGTTCCTCTATCAATTTCCTAAATCTAGCCAGTGTTGGGTCATTGATATACTGTTTTTCTGTGGTAGTTACCCTCTCCCCTATTTACTCTCCCAGTCCTTAGTCTGTTTTTAAATTTTTTTAGATTTGTTGGATCATTATGCCTCTTAGGAAAGCCTTCAGAGTGTCCCATACTATTGCTTCCCAGGCAGTACCTCTATTCTAATCGAGAAACTCCACCATTGATGCCAATATCTCGTTCAGATCCTCCATCAGTTCGATCCAAAATGGGTTTATCCTCCACGCCCAGCTCTAGTGATATGGTCACTGGGGAATGGTCTGACAGACCCCTTGGTCTGTAGTTCACATTCTTTATGATAGACATAATTTCCTCATTTCCCAGCACTAGGTCGATCCTGTTGCGTGTCAAATTTTCCTGATGTCCCACAATCCTGCCTCCCCTAAAAAAATTAAAATAAAAAAAATAAAAAACCTAAATCGGGAAACCGGGTATCTGTGACACCACCTGCTAGTGTCCCGGGGGGGGGGGGGGGGGAACCTATCTAGTCTCCGGTCCATTACCACATAGAAGTCCCCCGTTACTATCACTGGCACTCTCGGCTTATCCACAACAAACTCGGCAAGCTCACAAAGGATCGAAATGTTAAAGGGTGGAGGGAGGTACACATTTGCTAATACAGTTCTCAATCTTGCAGAATAAAAAAATAAATCTCCCATATTCATCCACCTTAGCCTGCATACAAGAGAAAGCCACCCCAATCTAACAAATATACTTACCCCCCCTAGAATAGGAGGTTTGTACTGAATGGAACTGTGTACTGTAATCCCTCCATCTCAATTGGGGAATAGAGATTTTAGTAAGATGTGTCTCCTGCAAACAAAGAATAGCCACCTTGTATGTCTTTGCAATCAGGAGAACTGCTGCTTTTTTTTTCTCTGTATCTCCCATTCCCCGGACATTCCATGAGCACAAAATACATTTTTTAATCTGAGTGCGCATAACCATCAAAGTTAAATTTTTTGTGAATCTAACCAGTGCCTTTTCAAATTTTATATGGTTTTTGTATAATTTCACTTTCCACCACCAACACCCTCCTCGCTCCCTAAATTATTCAACAGTGTAGTGGTTTGTGTCTTAAACAAAATCATATTACTAATAAAAGTCCAGGGCAATACAGTCAGATTGGTCTACAGTCTCCCACTATAGGTTACTATCCAGTTCTCCAGTCCCTCCGAGGTATGGAAAAAGGCAGTATAGCAGTGCATAGTTTGATTTTAATTGTTGCAATTTGCATTTGACTTCTCCAAACTTAGCCCTTCGTTTTTGTAGATCAGGTGAGAAATCTGGGTACACTCCTGTTGCCATTGTGAGGAATATTACCAATTTCTCTGGCTTTATTTAGTATAGTTACTTTATCTTTATAGTAAAGCAGTTTTACCAATAAGGGTCTTGGAGGGGCTCCTGATTGGGGAGGTCTAGAGGGGACCCTATGAGCTCTTTCCAGCGCAAAAAGGGGTGAGAAGGACTTTTCTCCAAATAAGTCTTTAAACCATTTTTTCAAAAATATAGTGGGATCTGTTCCCTCACTACGTTCTGGGAGTCCCACTATCCTCACGTTCTTCCTTCGCATCCTGTTCTCCATTTCGTCGATCTTTATCTGGTAGTTAGCCATTTTTTCCCTTTATAGTCCTTATCTCCCGTTTAAGAGGGTTCATGTCATCCTCCAATAGGCTGACCCTCCCCTCGAGGGTGGTAGTCCTTTCGCATACTTTTTGCATGTCATGCCTACAAGAGTTAATTGTGTTCAGTACTTCCCTCAATGATGGTTCTGCTTCCCCCAGAGCTGCCATTTTAGTTGGTGATAATGACCGCTATTGAGCGTCCTCCATCCTCTCCCCCAAGGAGTTTCCTGCAGGGGGATTCACTACCTTCACAGGAGTTACCTGTCCCTGACTCTTTCTTGTGGTGGGAGCAGAGGCCCCAGTGTGGTTTGGACAACATGCTAAATTCTCGACTGTTGTTTTTAAGGGAGTTCTGTTTGACCTTGTGTGTGCACAAATTTCCCCAGTTTAGCTGCTGCTGCCTGGCTTACTTTTGTGGTGCGCTGCGATGGCTTAATAACATATAGTCGGGTGGTTTAGTTCCCGAAAATATATATATTTATCTGAATCCCCCTTTTTCCCCTCCTCCGCTGTCCCCTAAAGCCTGCCACCTAAATAGCGTAATACGCTGGACCAGTAGGGAGAAAAAAAAAATTCCAAGGCGGAGAGGGGAGAAAAGCGATCCACCACAGTTCAAGAGGATTACTCTTCACGGTCCAGTTTCCAAAATCTACACCAGGAGATAGTGGGGGGAGGAGTAAGATGGAGTGCGCTTTCTCTACACGGCTCTTTTCTCAGAATGCGATTTATTAGATGTACTGAGAATAGGGTGGTAATAAGTAGTGATGGACGAACTTCCGAGGGGACGTACCGCGAACGCGGCCAAAAGTTTGTGAACCTCAAAGTTCGCGCGGACCCCATTGACTTTATTGCCAGGTGAACCTTAAAAACCTCCAGGTCATATTTTCAGCCACAAAATACTTACTAGCTGTGCACAAATAGTCCCACAACATGGACACTGACATAACAAAAGTATTAAGTGAATCTGGGATCGACAACTATGGGCATTCTTTTTTTTATCTGTGAAATTTTGACAATTCAGGAGCACATGAAGGCCATGGAGGAGAGGCAAGGTTAGGGCAGGCTATGAAGGGGGTGCAGGAGAAGATTAGTGCCACAGTCAGGGCAGCACAGTCCTGTGCCAGTGTCCCAGTGTGCCAACCTGTGCTTGAGCCCCTCCCTCTGCCCGGCCTTTACCCCCACCTATGCAGGGTTCCACTGCGGTGGTCCAGAGGTGCCAGTCCAATGCTGATCCTCAGCCATGGTGCTGGCACTGCCTGCTGATTGGCTTCTCTGCTGCTATCTCCCTCACTGACACCAGCACCATGAAAGAGACTGAGCACTGACACCAGCACCGCCATAGAGAGCACTGACACCAGCACAGAGAGAGAGAGAGAGAGCACTGACGCCAGCACTGAGAGAGAGAGAGAACACTGATGCCAGCACAGAGAGAGAGAGAGAGAACACTGACACCAGCACCGAGACAGAGAGAGAGAGAGCACTGACACCAGCACCGAGAGAGAGAGAGAGAGAGCACTGACACCAGCACCGAGAGAGAGAGAGAGAGAGAGAGAGCACTGACACCAGCACCGAGAGAGAGAGAGAGAGAGAGAGAGAGCACTGACACCAGCACCGAGAGAGAGAGAGCACTGACACCAGCACCGAGAGAGAGCACTGACACCAGCAACTCATTGCGGGACCCAAAAATATGACACCGCTCAACCTGTTCAAACAGGAGGGTACGGGCATATAGTACAGTGCTTTTTTTTGTACAAGGAAGTGAGCCAAAAAGGTAGAAAAAAGGTCTGTGTGCTCGATTAAAAAAATCGTTTATAGCGTTATGCATATACATGGTCTACTGGTCACATGTGTAGAATTCCTCTGAGATCCATGCCTCATTCATTTTTATAAATGTGAGGTAGTAAACATTGAAAAAAAAGAGGGAGGGAACAGGGAGGGGAACAAAACGCAAAAAACCTCAACAAAAAATGTTGGTTGTGTTGGACTTTTTAGGCATAGTAATATATTTAGATGTAACAAAAAGGGGAAAAGGAAAAAGAATATTTTAAATAAAAAAGGAAAAAGAAAGAGAATGTATATAAAGCATACCAAATACTGTTTCATATCCTGTCTAAACTAGTACATTTTAACAATGTCCATATATATTCCCATTAGGCATATGAGCCCAAAAAAAACAGACATTAATACTTAGTATAAAAACTGTTTACAGTAGACAGGATATTAGTTACAGAACCGATTGGGTGTATTCTGATGCTCTACATGTTTTGCGTTTTGATTAACGCTTCCTCAGGAGCTTTACCAATTTTATTTTACATGGGAGTGCCCCAAGAAAAACATGCAGGAGAAAAAAAGAGGGGGAGATATTTTTCTATGCAAATAGAACGATTTTGTGCACAACGATCTGAACTTTTGGTAAAGGAAGGCACTTGAGGGGTTGACCTGTCCCCCCCCCTACACCTCAGAATCATTGGAACAAGTCTGCCTATATCTCGCTGAAGAGATGTACGTAGGAACCCACTAACTGCAACAAAAAGATTATGGTTTATACCATCTTCCGTTGCTGTCTCACATCATAAATATTCGTAGCCTTTATGCTATTCGCAGGCTCCTGCACATGCAACAGTTTGATGTCAATATGAAAATCGTTCTATTTGCATAGAAAAATATCTCCCCCTCCTTTATTTTTATTTTTATTTTTTTTCTCCTGCATGATTTTCTTGGGGCACTCCCATGTAAAATAAAATTGGTAAAGCTCCTGAGGAAGCGTTAATCAAAACGCGAAACATGTAGAGCATCAGAATACATCCAATCGGTTCTGTAACTAATATCCTGTCTACTGTAAACAGTTTTTATACTGAGTATTAATGTCTTTTTTTTTTGGGCTCATATGCCTAATGGGAATATATATGGACATTGTTAACCACTTGCCGACCAGCGCACGACGATGTACGTCGAAAGAATGGCACGGGCAAGCAAATGGGCGTACATGTACGTCCCTTTAAATTTGTCGCCCTGCCATCGGGAGCGCGCCGCTGGCGGCGCGCTCCCGCGCTGGTCGGGACCCCCGTGAGTACGGTCGCGGGACCCGCGGACTCGATCGCCGCGGGCATATCCGCGATTGTCTCACGGAGCGGCCAAATGAAGAAATGCCGTTGTAAACAGCATTTCTCCATTCTGCCTAGCAACTAGTGACGCTGATCTCTGCTCCATGTGATTGGAGCAGAGATCAGTGTTCACTAAATGAAAGCCCAACCCCCCCACAGTTAGTAACGCACCCCTAGGAACACTTAACCCCTACACTGCCACCCACTGGTTAACCCCTTCACTGCCAGTGTCATTTACACAGGAATCACTGCATTTATAGCAGTGATTACTGTATAAATGACAATGGTCCCAAAAATGTGTCAAAAATGTCCGATGGGTCCCCCACAATGTCGCAGTCACAATAAAAATCGCTAATCTCCGCCATTACTAGTAAAAAAAATAATAAAAAATTATTAATAAAAATGCTATAAAACTATCCCTATTTTGTAAACGCTATAACTTTTGCGCAAACCAATCAATAATCGCTTATTGCGATTTTTATTTTATTTTTTTACCAAAAATATGTAGAAGAATACGTATCGGCCTAGACTGAGGGAAAAAAATGTTTTTTTATATATTTTTGGGGGATATTTATTATAACAAAAAGTTAAAAATAATGCGTTTTTTTTCAAAATTGTCGCTCTATTTTTATTTATAGCGCAAAAAAATAAAAACCGCAGAGGTGATCAAATACCACCAAAAGAAAGCTCTATTTGTGGGAAAAAAAGGACGTCAATTTTGTTTGGGAGCCACGTCGCACGACCGCGCAATTGTCAGTTAAAGCGACGCAGTGCCGAATCGCAAAAAGTGGTCTGGTCTTTGACCAGCAAATTGGTCCGGTCTGAAAGTGGTTAAAATGTACTAGTTTAGACAGGATATGAAACAGTATTTGGTATGTTTTATATACATTCTCTTTCTTTTTCCTTTTTTATAAATAAATATTTTTTCATTTAAAATATTCTTTTTCTTTTCCCCTTTTTGTTACATCTAAATATATTACTATGCCTAAAAAGTCCAACACAACCAACATTTTTTTGTTGAGGTTTTTTTGTGTTTTGTTCCCCTCCCTGTTCCCTCCCTCTTTTTTTCAAGATGTATAAAGGACGTGGCATTTGGTTTTTCGTTTTATAGTGTATCCACAGGACCACCCTGTGATAGATACACATCATATTTATTTCAGGTATTAAACATTGTCGTGAGCTAGGCGAGTGCACTTATCGGTCACGATCCGCCCTGCTGTGCTGAACGTCCTTTCGGACAGGACACTGGACGAGGGGCAAGCCAACAGTTACATTGCAAATTGGGCAAGGTCTGGCCAGAGGTCAAGCCTGCCCACCCAGTAGTCCAGGGGTTCATCACTCCTCAGAGCGTCCACATCGGCTGTTAACCTGATGTAGTCGGACACCTGTCGGTCTAGGCCAGGGGTCTTCAAACTATGGCCCTCCAGTTGTTCAGGAACTACAATTCCCATCATGCCTAGCCATGTCTGTGAATGTTAGAGTTTTACAATGCCTCATGGGATGTGTAGTTCCACAACAGCTGGAGGGCCGTAGTTTGAGGATCCCTGGTCTAGGCGTTCCCTGATGCTGGATCCAGATGACACCTGTCGATGGGTCGGCTAAAAGAATTACCTCATATCAGAAGTCACCAACACATCTTCAAATCGCCCTCTTCTTGCAGGTGCTGTTGGATTGGTACTCGCAACTCTTTCTCTGGGAGTGGGAATTCCTCCTCTGCCAGAACACGCAAAAGCAGAATGCAGCATTTCTCGAAGCAAGGACTGGAAGTGCTCCAATCTGACAGCCCTCTGTGATGGTGGTAACATTTCCGCCATTTTGTGTTTGTACCGGGGGTCTCAGTACATTGCCACCCAGTACTGGTCCTTGACCTTTATGCTTTTTATACGGGGGTCCCTGTTAAAACACTGGAGCATGAAGACCCCCCCCCCCCATTTGCACTAAACTGGAAGCGGTGTGGTGGCCTGGCTCCTGCTCATCATCCAGGATAATGTCGTCCTCCTCATTCTCCTCTCCCCATCCACGCACAACAGGGATCCCAGAAAGGTTTAAAGCATGCTCCTCCTCCTCCTCCTCCTCCTCCTCCTCCTCCGGAGGAGTCTTGGCACCGACACTGTGTGCCAGAGATACATTCACTTGCCGCTGAACATGGCCATATAGCTCTGGGATGCCCTTCTGTGAGAAATACTTCCATTGTGGTGTTCCAAAGGCCTCCGAGTCCACCAGTTTATATGGCAGTAGTTGGTGGGCTTTCAGTTCTGACAAGCCAGCTGTCAACCGTTGGGCAAAAGGGTTATCCGGCGTCATCATTTTTTAAGGCTCGAACATTTGGCCCACGGAAGCCTGCCTTTTTGCAGAAAAACTTGAGGACGGCATGATGGAAGGTGGAGTGGAGGACAATTGTGAGGAGAAGGAGAAGTAGAAGAAGAGGCTGGACGGTGAGAGCCTGGAGTGTGGCTTTGTGGGTTTCCGTTTCTCCCACTGGGCTCGGTGATGGCAGCTCATGTGCCTTCTTAAGCCGGTCGTCCCTAGGTGAGTGTTGGGCTTACCGCAACTTATGTGTTGACTGCAAAGATTGCAGATGGCAACACTATTGTCAGCAGCGGACACGTTAAAAAAAGCCCACACTGCGGAGCCACGTGCCGGCATCTTGGGAGCTCCAGATGTGACCGTACATGGTTGGTGCCTCACTTCTGATACATTAGTAGTCTGGTTTGTCCCTCCTGTGTAATCTAAGTTCCGCCTGCTTCTCCTCCTTATCTGCTGGTCCTTACCTCTGAACTCTTCCTCTCTTGTGGGCACCCACGTGACATCACTAGACACGTCATCAATGTCACCTTCCCCACCGCTATAATTAGAGATCTCAGAATAGGCAGCAACAGTGGGGACCAACCTCCTTGGGCTGATCTGGGTACTGTCGTCAGACTGCTGAGTGCCGGTTGTTGCTACCTCCTCTTCCTGATCCAATACCAAGAATGACTGTGCATCGGAAATGTCTTGTGATGGATCGGAAAATAATTTCTGTGACTCTAGCGGAGGGTATATGGTGGTGGTGTTGGTGGTGTTGGTGGTAGTGTCTTTGGGGGTGCACACAGAAGAGGGTATATAACACCCCCGTTCAATCTGTTGTTTTTGGGGGCCACTGGTCTATCACACCAGTTATAATACTTGTTTTTTTTTTATTGCGTTTGTCACTCTTTGTAATATCGCTGCAGAACTGCTCAGCAGCCACAATGCTGCACAGTCGAAATGCACTATACTATGCTTTCTATATGTGCAAGTATTTTATACTTGTATTACACCCCTATATACTGCACACCAAATAGAACACCTATACCAGTCCTTAAAAGGACCTTTTGTGGACCTAATAGTAGCTAGGGAATTGCAGACTGTCCATGCTCCAAAAACCAAACTGTCCCTCCCTACACTGAGAAACGATAGCTGCAGAATCGGTCAGCAGCACAGCAGTGCAGTGCACTATAATATGCTTTCTATATCTGAAAGAAAGTATATTAAATGTGTACAACCCTATATACTGTACCCCTATAAAAGGACCTTTGTGGATCAAACTGTCCCTCAGTCCCTACACTGATAAAAGACAGCTGCAGAATCGGGCAGCAATCAGCTCAGCAGCACAGCAGTCAAGTATAATATGCTTTCTATATTTGAAAGAAAGTATATTATACGTGTACAACCCTATATACTGTACACCTATACCAGTCCTTAAAAGGACCTTTGTGGACCTAGTAGCTAGTGATTTGCAGACTGTCCCTGCTCCAAACACCAAACTGTCCCTCCCTACACTGATAAAAAGACAGCTGGAGAATCGGTCAGCAGCAATGCACCATAATATACTTGAAAGAAAGTATATACTAAGTGTATTACAACCCTATATACTGTACACCTATACCAGTCTTTAAAAGGAGCTTTGTGGACCTAATAGTAATAGCTAGTGATTAAACTGGCTGTCTCTGCTCCACACAGCGTCCTGTCCCTACACTGACAAAAGACAGCTGCAGAATCAGTCAGCTCAGCAGTGCACTCAGCAGCACAGCAGTCAGCAGCAGTGCAACAGAATATACTTTGTATCTTTGAAAGAAAGTATATTCTAAGTGTATTACAACCCTATATACTGTACACCTATACCAGTCCTTAACCACTTGGTTCCCACACTACGTCTATTGACGTCATGGGGTTTCGGTGGTTATATCTAAATGATGCCTGAGGCCACA
The DNA here is from genome assembly GCF_037356315.1 of Lithobates pipiens. NCBI lineage: Eukaryota > Metazoa > Chordata > Amphibia > Anura > Ranidae > Lithobates > Lithobates pipiens. The sequence goes on from NW_027507784.1 coordinate 228,687,866, forward strand.
GACATCATTCAGATATTGCCGTTTTCAGCCGGCGATTCCCTACACCATAAGAATGATCATAGCGGCTGTTCCACCGCTTGATCGTTCTAAGAGGCGGCGGGAGGGGACGCCTCCCGCCGCCCTCCGGTGCTTCTACCGACTCACCGTTTCCATCGGTGAGTTGGTCACAGGATCCGCTGGCCCCAGCAAGTAATCATAGAGATTTCCGGCGGACTAGATTGTCCCCGGAGTCTCTATGATTGTTCGGAGGCCGGGCGCGATGTTATGACGTCACGCCCGGCCTCGGTATTTAAATTAACGGCGCCGATCTGGCTAGGAAGCCAGGATCGTTTTTTTTATTTTTTTTATTCTTCCCAGCCTAGAGGTGAGATATGGGGTCTTATTGACCCCATATTTCACTGTACCGTATTTTTCGGACTATAAGGCGCACCGGATTATAAGGCGCACTAGCAACGACCGGCTGATAAAATGGATATTTCCATATATAAGGCGCATCGGACTATAAGGCGCACCGGATTATAAGGCGCACTAGCAACGACCGGCTGATAAAATGGATATTTCCATATATATAAGGCGCATCGGACTATAAGGCGCACGGTCGATTTTATGAGAAAATTTAGGCTTTTACGTGCGCCTTATAGTTCGAAGGTTAACGTCAAGAGACTTGATCTGTGACTCCATGCGCGCCCATCTGACAGATACTGTTAACAAAGAACTCCAGCGATGTCAACAGGTCATATATAAGGCGCACCGGATTATAAGGCGCACGGTCGTTTTTGGGAGAAAATTTAGGCTTTTACGTGCGCCTTATAGTCCGAAAAATACGGTAAATAGGTCCGATCGTGCCATATTCCTATTACAAGGGATGTTTACATCCCTTGTAATAGGAATAAAAGTCATCAATTTTTTTTTATTTTTTTTTAAGTGTAAAACTAAAAAAAAAATAAAATACATTTTTTTTTAAAGCGCCCCGTCCCTGTGAGCTCGCACACAGAAGCGAACGCATATGTAAGTCCTGCCCACATATGAAAATGGTGTTCAAACCACACATGTGAGGTATCGCCGCGAACATTAGAGCAAGAGCAATAATTCTAGCCCTAGACCTCCTCTGTAACCCAAAATATGTAACCAGTAAAAAAATTAAAATGTCGCCTATGGGGATTTTTAAATACCAAAGTTTGGCGCCATTCCACGAGCGCGTACAATTTTGAAGCGTGACATGTTGGGTATCTATTTACTCAGCGTATCCTCCTCTTTCACATTATGCAAAAAAATTGAGCTAACTTTACTGTTTTTTTTTTTTTTAAGCATGAAACAGTTTTTTTTTTCTGAAAAAAACGCATTCGAAAAATTGCTGCGCAAATACCGTGCGAGATAAAAAGTTGCAATGAGCGCCATTGTATTCTCTAGGGTCTTTGCTAAAAAAACATATATAATGTTTGGGGGTTCTATGTAATTTTCTAGCAAAAAAATTAGGAATTTTACATGTAGGAGAGAAATGGCCTGGGTGCGAAGTGGTTAAAAGGACTTTTGTGGACCTAATAGTAATGGCTAGTGATAGACTGACTGTCCCTGCAATGACAAAACACAGAATGTAAAATGGCCGCAAGATCAGGTCTGGTTTATAAGGTAGGGGGTATGTCGAATTGTCCATGTGCTGAAATGTCTTAATTTGCTGTCCTGTATGGATGTGTCATCATGGGTCAAAGTTCTATCACAATGTAAACGCATATGTCCGCCACGTGAACAGCGCCAGAAGTCCACCGGTTTAGTGAATCGCGAACGAGTAAAGTTCGTCGCGAACCGCTTGCCGGGCGAATCGCAAGGCCATCCCTAGTAATAAGTCCGCTAGTAGACATGTGCAAAAGGAAAAAATGTGTTTAGTTTTGTTTCGTTTTAATTCATTAATTAAGTAATTTCATTTAGTTATATACGTTAAATTCATTTTTCGTATTTCGTTTATTTTTCTACCGAATTCAAAAAAATCAGTCGCATTCGAAAATATTTCAACCAAATTCAAAAATATTTCTACCGAATTCGAAATGATTTCAACATGATTCGAAATTATTTCAACCGCAGTCGAAACTATTTCAACCGGATTCGAAAATATTTAGCGACCCGACTTTAGGGCCGTGTATCTTGGGGTCACTTGGTGCTAGAAACCCCAAATTTAGATATGTCGTAGTGCTAGTTCTATAAGTGACCCCGAGATATGTGGCCCTAAATTCGGGTCGCAAAATGTCATTCTCTGCTGCAGAAAAGTACATTCATATTTCCCATATCTGGGGTCGCTTGGTGGCAGGTGACGTGGCAAGTGGACAATCCACAACTTGGTCACAACTTGGTCACATGGCACTCGTGGCCGGCCACGTGGCACTCGTGGCCGGCCACGTGGCACTTGTGGCAGGTGTCGTGGCAAGTGGACAATACACAACTTGTGGCAGGGGACGTGGCAAGTGGACAAATACAATACACAACTTTTGGCAAGTGGACAATGACATGCAGCATATGCACTTGCCTTGCGCTCGACATCTGTGACTTCTTCAATCAGGCATGCTGACAACTTCATTGATACCATAAATAGAAATGAAATAAGATGCGTGTGTGTTTTTTTTTTTTTTTTTTTGCACTGGTACACTGCAAGTATTAAAAGTTGATGTGACAGATATATATAAGTATAAGTAACCATCTTCCAAAATTTCTAATTCAAATAGAAAAGATTAGAACAGAATAGAAAAAAAATATATCATTTCATAGAATAAAATAGAATATACAATCATCTAGTGAAATTCAAATTTGAATACAATAAATTAGAATTTCGAATAGTATGAATTCAAATTTTTAAATGAATCAATTTTAAATTTGGATAGAAAAGATTATAATAAAATAGAAAATAGACTAGAAAAACGATAGAACAGAATACAATATAAGATATTTTATTCTGCTCTATTCTATTGTTTTTCTAGTCTATACTTTTATATTGTATTAAAATCTTTTCTATTAAAATCGAAATCATTATATACTAAATTCAAATTTCGGAAGATGGAGTGTGTGTGTGTGTGTGTGTGTGTGTGTGTGTGTGTGTGTGTATATATATATATATTAATAATAATTTCCGACATTTGAATTTCAATAGAAATAGAGAATAGACTAGAACAATAGAATAGAATATAGATTCTATCTATTTCATTTTTATTTTGCAGATTACCATTTGTTTTAATAAGATCTCCTGCAGACTATTAGCATCTATTTCTTTTTTTGCAGATCTCCTGCAGACTGTTAGAATCAATTTCATTTTTATTTTTTTGCAGATTACTATTTATTTCCATCAGATCTCCTGTAGTATATTAACATCTATTTCATTTTTTTGCAGATCTCCTGCAGACTATTAGCATCTATTTTATTTTTATTTTCTCAAATCGCCTTTCAGGACAACCCCGGAGAGTGTAGCTCCACCTTGTCATTAGGAAACACATGCCTGAACCAGGGGAGAGCTACACTCTCTGCAGGGGAGTAAGGCTTACCTTAGGTACTGGTTGTTTTTTCTTTTGACCCCCAGCAGCATCTCCAGTGGGAGAGGACTCCTGGAGCTCCTGGTCCCGCCATCTCAGGGGAGTAAGGACCCTCGGAGTGCCGGCGTCGGGTGCCCGGTGTCCGCTGGACTAGCGCAGGGAGGGCTCTGTCGCTGCAGGTCAGCGGCGTGGCTCAGTTTTCGGCATCGGGTCCCGGGCGGCGACAGCGTCGTTTACGGTGACGCGTGGGCGCTCTGAGGGGGCGTGGCGCCGTGGTTCAAGCGCCTGGAACGCAGGGATCATGGGGCGGGTCAGGTGACCGCGTGCTTCCGCTTCCGGCCGGCCCTGATGACGCGGAAGCCGGGAAAATTTAAAAAAATTGCGGAGCGGTTTGTGAATGCTGCCTTACTCAGCGATTGAGGAATGTAAGCCAGCTATGGCGGAGACAGACGCCCCAAGCACCGGTCCAGCCCAGGTATGTAAGGTGCAGTGGCACCCTCTGCTTCACTATTGGGCTATGTCTTTGTCTGTTCCCCCCTCTTGGAGGCCTGTCGCTGCAGGTCAGAGGTGACTTCGCTCTGACCTTTTGCAGCCTAGTTCTGGGGTCTCAGTAGTGGTCTGTTTGGTGGTGGGTCTCTGCACTGGTTTGGTGTTAAGCAACTGGTTGTTGAGAGCTTTTAGCGAGTTAAGCCTGCATGTCGTTTCAGGAAAAATCACTAGGAAAAGCTAGACCAGGTCAGAGAAAATGTCCTTCTTGCAAGACCCCCCTCAGAGATTCGTAGCAGAAGGCAATGTGCAGAAATTGTATCAGAGAATTGGTGGAAGAGGAAACATCCCAGCAGTATAAGGATTTGTTTTCTTCGGTTAAAGAGCTGACAAACTCCTTGAGTTCAGTCAGGTCCATCCTGATACAAAACCCTCCCGCACAGACCGAGCCTCAGAACTTGCCGCCCAGCCCCAGGGCGTCGTCGTCCAGACAGGTGGAGACTGAGGATTCTGGAGACGAAGGGGGTAGTACTCTCATCTCCTTCAGGGACTCTGAGGAGGAGGAAGAGGAAGAAGATAGCAGGGGCTCTAAGTACAAGCTATCACTAGAGGAGGTAGATGACATTCTTAAAGCAATCTACACTACTCTAGAAATTCAAGAAGAAAAAGTACAGCTGTCAATTCATGACAAAATGTACCAGGGGTTGGACGAAACAAAACGGAGAGTTTTTCCAGTCCACAGGGTCCTCTCAGATTCGGTGAGAAAGGAGTGGAAGGACCCAGAAAAAGCCCCTTTCTTCTCTAAAGCTCTCAAGAGAAGGTTTCCCTTTGAAGATAAAGACTCAGAGGTTTGGAACAAAAGACCCAGAGTCGATGCAGCTTTCTCGCAGGTATCCAGACGAACGGATCTAGCCTTTGAGGATATGGGGATCCTTAAAGACCCAATGGACAAAAAGGCTAACTCCATCCTTAAAAAGGCTTGGGATGCTGCGTCAGTTAATCTAAAGCCAGCTATGGCAGCTACGGTAGTGGCCAGAAACCTGGAATGTTGGGTAGAGAAACTGAAGAACCATATTGAAGCGGGGACACCCCGCAAGGATCTCTTAGAGTCCTTTCCACTGATCCTGAATGCTGTCAAATATATGGCAGATGCATCAGCAGAATCGGTCAAACTGGTCGCCAGGTCCTCGGCTCTTGTAAATTCAGCCAGGAGAGCAGTTTGGCTGAAAACATGGTCCGGAGACACGGCCTCTAAGGTCAAACTGTGTGGTCTGCCCTTCTCGGGTGACTTGCTCTTTGGACCTGATTTAGAGTCTGTGCTGGATAGGACGGCCGATAAAAAGGCTTTTCCAGCTAAGAAAAAGCAGGTTGCCAAAAAAATTTCGTGCTTTTCAGCAGTCCCATAAAAAAGACCAGGATCGCAAGAGCAGATGGGGTTCGCAGAAGGGCAAAGGCAAGGGTGGAGTCCTCTTTAGATCTCCCCTAGAGCAGACCCCCAAGAGCAAGTGACATTCTCTCCCCAGTGGGGGGGAGACTGTCAGCTTTTCGCGAACAATGGGACAGGCTGTCTCTAAATCTGTTTGTGAAGAGCATTGTCGATCAGGGGTACAGGTTGGAATTTTCAGAGCCACCCCCGAGCAGGTTTTATGTGACAACATTGCCAAGGGATCAGGAGAAGGCCTCTGCAATGAAGCTTTTATTACAGGAGCTGATACAGCAAGAGGTTCTAATTCAAGTCCCAATAAACCAGCAGGGCAGGGGTTTTTACTCACATATTTTTCTGGTGAAAAAACCCTCAGGGAAGTACCGTTTAATCCTGAATCTGAAAGTTCTGAACGGGTTAATTCGGTACAAACATTTCAGGATGGATGCAATTTTTTCCATCACAAAGTTGTGGACCCCAGAATGCTTCATGGCATCCCTGGATCTAAGTGATGCCTACCTTCATATTCCCATTCATCAGGCATCGCAGCAGTTCCTGCGCCTGGCATTGAATGTGGGGAGTTCGGTGTGGCACCTCCAATTCAGGGCTCTGCCTTTCGGACTCTCGTCCTCTCCCAGGGTCTTTACAAAGATTATGGCAGAGGCTCTGGAGCCCCTGAAGTTGAAGGAGATTCCAGTCGTCCCTTATCTGGACGACCTTTCGTTTTTTGCGGACTCAAGGGAGCAGGTCCTAGCAGTGGCGTAACTAGAACCTTCAGGGCCCCGATGCAAGAAACCATGAAGGGCCCCCCTGAACCCCAGCCAGGGCCCTTCCCTCTGAGTCCGGCGGTGGAACTCCAGGGCATGGTCACAGGTATGACCTTTATGAGCCCTGTAGTTCCACCACTGGTATCAGTAGTTTTTTCTTTATTATTTTATTTTATATTTTTAGGTGCCCCATTGCGGGACTGTCCCTAGGCAGGATGGGGTACCCGTCCCCAGAAGAGATGAGGTCCTTTTCTCCAGGGCAGATGAAGTTACTGCCCCCAAGTGAGAAGGGGTCCCTGTCCCCACGTGAGAAGGGGTCCCTGTCCCCAGGGGGAGATGGAGGGGGTAATGTAATGGTGTGTGGGGGATGGGGTCCTCTCACTCACCATGACAAAGCTGTAGGCCATGCACTCATCCATGTTGGCCTGGGCTCCATCCAGTGTGCTGGACAGTTGATCAGCATATCTCCCAGAAAGACCTTTCATCATCTGTGTATGACGGGGGAGAAAAGAGGGCTGGCAGACAAGCCTGCAGTGTCCTCTGGGGGGCTGGCTCTCATAGGGCTGCACTGCATCTGTGTGCTTAAAGTTTGTTTACCCGGGAGAAGTATGCATTCAGAGTGGGCCGGGGGGGGGGGGGGGCTGTTGCAGGACTCTGGCTGGGGAGAACAGACATCGGACTGAGCAGCAATGCATGGAGCAGGAGCGGGGTACTCTGAGGAGCCGGCCGAGGACACAGGTCATGCGGGGAATGCACAACTAAAGAGCAGCCAGTGCGATAGTCGAGCATGGAGCTCTGCTAGTCACCCTCCACCTCCAGCCACCCGTGTGCATGGTGCACTGGTACCCCTAGCTGCCTATGCTTCTGCCGGCCATATGTAGAGGGGGCTGCATGGGCCCCCTGCATCACAGGGCCCGGTTGCGGTCGCGACTGCTGCACCCCCTATAGTTACGCCCCTGGGTCCTAGTCAATCTCCAGAGGGCCCAGTCTCACCTCGAGGGCCTGGGGTGGCTTCTAAATCTAGAGAAGTCAAACCTGATCCCCTCACAGGAAATGAAATTTCTGGGGTATATGTTAAACTCGATTCTCCAGAAAGTTTTCCTGCTGCTGGAAAAACAGGAAAAAGTTGCAGCTAGCTGTACAGCGGATACAGAGCAACCAGGCAGTCTCAGTCAGGACGGCTATGGCAGTTCTGGGCCTGCTTACGGCAGCAATCCCGGCTGTTCAGTGGGCCAGGTTCCATTCCAGACCCTTTCAGAGGGAGGTTCTGTCAAGCTGGTCCTATCAGGATCCTTTGGAAAAGCAGTTAAGAGTTTCATCAAGGACGAAAAGGGCTCTTTGGTGGTGGAGAGACCAAGTAAACCTCTCAAGGGGTCTGGCGTGGTCTTTTCCCTTGGACAAGCGACTAACAGACGCAAGTGCCTGGGGCTGGGGGGCCCACCTGGATGGTCAAACATCTCAGGGGGTTTGGTCCAAGCAGGAAGCTCAAAGATCATCCAACTGGAGGGAGTTGAAGGCGATCTTTCTGGGTTTGGGGGCCTTTCAGCAGAATTTGAGGGGTCACCATGTCCAGGTCTTGTCGGACAACACAACAGCGGTTACCTACATAATGAAACAAGGGGGAACCAGGAGCAGGAGCTTGATGGAGTTGGCCAATCTGTTGTTAGCCTGGGCAGAGCAGAACACAGCCTCACTAAAGCGTCGCCTATGGGGATTTTTAAGTAGCGATGTTTGCTGCAATTCCAGGAGCGTGTGCAATTTTGAAGGGTGACATATTAGGTATCTGTTTACTCAACATAAATTCATCTTTCACATTATGCAAAAGCATTGGGCTAACTTTACTGTTTTTTGTTTTTTTTAAAGCACAAAACTGTTTTTTTTCCCCAAAAAAACGCATTTGAAAAATTGCTGAGCAAATACCGTGTGAGATAAAAAGTTGCAATGATCACCATTGTATTCTATAGGGTCTTTGCTTAAAAAAATATGATGATTTTTATATGTAGGAGAGAAATGTCAGAATTGGCCTGGGTGCTCCAGAATGCCTGATGGTGCTCCCTGCATGTTGGGCCTCTGTATGTGGCCACGCTGTGTAAAAGTCTTACACATGTGGTATCGGGAGTAATAGCAGAATGTGTTTTGGGGTGTAATTTGTGGTATGCATATGCTGTGTGTGAGAAATAACCTGATAATATGACAATTTTGTGAAAAAATAAATAAATAAAAATCTTGATTTTGCAAAGAATTGTGGGGAAAAATTACAACTTCTTGGGCCAAAGTGTGTTGTAAGGGTTTACAACCACTTTAAGGGTGTTAAAGTGCCCAGTGGTCAAGTGGTTAAAGATCTCCATTAGAGAGACCCCCACTTATTTTATCGATTTGTTTTTCACTAGTACTGAATATTGGAATACCTATTATAAACAGTACATTTTCTAGATAATTATACTGTAAGGGCCTGTTCACACTAGAATACAGTCCAATTGCACAGCCCTTGTGATCTGCTGAGGGGGTCCATGCAAAGTTGACAACACCACAAACGCAGGTCGCAAACAGTAAGTTTGCCAGCTCCTGATTGTATGGTACAGAAGTACCGTGCAATGTAGTTAAAAAAAAGTTGTGCATGCACTACTTTTGGTGCAGTGTGGTGTGATTTCAGCCCTTTCAAAATGAATAGGGCTAAAATTGCACTGCACAGAACTGCATGTGAATCGCACAGGAATGTCAGTGTTCCTGTGTGATTTACATGCAGTTCCTAGTGTGAATGGGCCCTAAAAAGACAGCTGTATACAATAGAATTAAAAAACTATTCTGGACCAAATATCTACAATAATAATCTGTACAAACATTTTACATTTTTGGCACAAATTTAATAATAAATGACTATGCAGTAAATCTGCATAAAGCAAAGCATATGGAGTATGCTGCATCATATTTCCCCATTTAGGAACATACTCCTCAGTTGAATTATGGAAAAAGATGAAAAAACACAAACAGAGCGTTGAAGCTTTACATGGCATCTAGAAAACATTTCTAATATGAATATTTACATTTTATACCAACAGGGTAATCATAATGCTTTTACACAATCTTTTTGTATTCCAAAGGGACAGGGAATCCACACATTGATCATAAATACAGTTTTATCAGCCACTGTTGGGCCATTGAGAATATAGGATAATATCCTGGGACATATTTAGATTTACTTGAATATGTCCTAGGATCGTTGGACTGCACTGGAGGAGGTATGTGTGTACGGGTAGCAGGTAAACTGCTTCCTGGACACAATTATCAAATCCCGAACTGTCCGGGTCAAACCTGGACAGGTGGCAACCCTACCTTGCTGATTTACATCAGCAGAACAAATGCAGGAAATGATGTGTGCACATGGGCCAGAAGAAAATGTGTGGTGATGCCAAACAAATCAATGAACCCCCAACCCACACCAAATCTAACTACAGCATCCACATTGAGTAAGCACAAGTACATATCCTACACTTACCTGGCAAATCAGCAGCACCTCCTCTTTGCTAAAAAGGGACCTCGCCATGTCCACCTAGATGGAAATCCTGACCAGCACAGGAACTTCCGGGTGATTAGAATGACTCATTTCTCTTTTGATCTTAGCTGCGAATATTTGATCGCAACCATAACTAGAAATTTTTTATTTTTGTTTATTTGTAGATATGCAAATCTGTATTTAAGTGTTCTTGCATAGCAAGAGCACTTATTGTTATCTCACATATACATGACCAGTGTAGTTCAGAGGTACCCAACCTGCCCCATACTGCTATACCACTTGTACTCCAACATCCCCATTTCTTACGCTTCTAAAATGATGAGACCACACCTTAATAGCAGCCTATTTATTATTCACACCATATAAATAACTCCAATATCAAATATATACCAAAATATCACCTCCGTAACAACTTGTTTAACTCCAGTCTGCTGGTCTTTGACGGCACCCCCGAACTCCAACACATATTCCACCAATACACTGCGGGACCTTTTTCCACACAATGGGCCTCCAGCGGATAATCTGTTCGGAGACAACCCCCTTCCCGCAGTGCAACCATTACAGTATTCCAGCTAACCTTTCGCTGGAATACACCGGAAGGGCAAATACTACCAATGAGCCCCCCACCCCTTTCCATCACATATGTTTACTGCCACCGTCAAAGACCAACAAAACACTGCCACAGCCCGCAAGGATGACAACTTACCCTTAAGGGCTCCCCCACACCCCTGGGGCCCGCTGGATCCCATCTTGCAGTCCCAGAGCCCAGAAAACAATCCCCACTACCTAGAGGTGTATTCTAACACCCTCAATTACAGGAGTGTTAGACAACCGTACAAAGTCATAAAACATCTGACTTCACATCCGAGATCAGCTCCCTGATCATTCGAACCCAAAAGCATTACCCCTTGCATGGATAACCCAAATGACCGGCGGTTTATCTCGCCGTGCCTAACGTAAAACTTCCCATATCACCTTGCTCCATCTCAACCCCCATACCCCTAGCCAGTGAACACATGCCTCCAACTACATGCCTCTAACTACCCAACTGTCTGTCAACCGATCTCGAATCTGCTCTCCTGGCCCCCCAACAAACATACAGGTAACAAAGAAAATCCAGACAAGGCGTACAAGTCCTCCATCTGGACTAAAAAAAAAAAACAAACAAAGGCAGCACCAACTTTAAAGTAAACCAATGTACCCCATACGACAAACACAGCTTGTATGTACAGCCTACTCCCCCACTTTTTTTTTTTATTATTATTATTTATTCCACCACCACATGAAGGCATAGGCAAGTGCGTAATCTCTTTGCTTCCCACCTACCATTCCTCCTTACCGCCGCCTCATCCAACCCATATCTGGCAGCTTCTACAGCCGTCCCAATGCGGAAGGAGTGTGAAGCATATTCTGCACCATCAACCCTTGCGTCCCAGTGGCATTTTCAGAACACCCACCTGAACTGGAACCTCGACCAATACTTCCCAGCCTTGTGCCACATGAACTGCCCCCCATGCCATCTGTTCCAAACCCTAGAAACTCCCTAACCGTTTTGTCCCTTTTTTTTTTTTTAAAGTGCCCAAACTCCTTTTTTTCAATCCACCCTGCACAGCAGGTTAAACAAAAGCAAAAAACCCACCAGTTTCCACTCAATGGCAGATACCGACCCCCGTTTACCAAGTTCCTGGAACCACAGTACCACCAACAACCTTACCCCCCACATAGCCATGTTTGACCTCAGACTCCTGCACCAAACAACCCACCCTTCCTTTCATAAGTTCACGGAAGCTGCCCATGTGGATTCCCTGGCTGACTGCCCTGTTGCCTCCCGTGGTGACTACAATGCCATCTCCCATATCCAGCCCGAGTAGGGAAGTCCTCCCCCTCTGTGGCCGGCTAACTCTCCGAACCTATCCCACTGAAAATAGATGCAAGGAGTAAGCCCCCAGTGTTTCAGATTCCTGCAAGATGAATAGCATATAGAAAATGTTCAATTGCACCTAACGCAACACAAAATGGCGTAGCCGCCGTATGACTAGTTGTGACAACGCGGACATGTGGTTGACCACTTAAACCACACCCACCTAATCACAATTCAACTCCGTGTCAGGTCCTGCATGACCCTTACCCCAGCTCCATAGCCAGAACCACTGGAAAAATTCCAATAGCACACGTTTACGAATGAACACCCCACTTCCACCCAACAAAATTGAGGCCACATTTCCTCACTCTATTGCCCCTGAAAGAAAATTTTCCCCCAAACCTGTTTACCCCGCCGTGTTCATGGCCTCTTTTCCCATCGACTTGGCATCCACCTATCGTCCGTTGTATGTGGCCAAGAACTCGTACCAAACCTTCTAACCCCCCCCTATGTTCCGCATTCAACTGTTTAAATTAGCCAGGGCCTGACACCCCCACTGTAGAAGACGCCAGCCATCAGCCAAAACCCACTCATCAGAATAAAACCGGCAGGCGAAATTGAACTTACTCAGCAACGAATGCAAAGTCCTCAACTGTACCTCACGCCGTCCCTGGGCCTCCCACACCCACTTCTATAGTACCTCCAATTTGGTCACTGGCAGATGACCCTCCGTAACCCCTGAAACAATCACAATGCCAAAACAAAATAGTACAATATCCCTCATCGGCCCCCTGTGTTTGTTTGGCAGCCAATGGCACTAACGAACCTACCTGCAATGTGCTGCAATGTATAATCACACACACACTGGCGGAAGGCAGCCCAACACACAAACGTCCAAGCCATGTATGATTGAATCAGGGCTCCTCTTACCAGCATCCATCCAGCAGCCGAAGCTCTCAAAATTAACTGTAAGCAAGTGGAACACTGATTCCTAGTTTGCCATAGGCGCCCCTTTTCTGTCACACCTTATAGCTGTGTACCTGAAGTATCAGACACAGTGCACCGCATCGGATTCTGACACAACTCTTCTTTTTTTTTTTTTTTTTTTTTACAGATAAGTGGAGAAACGAGGCAAAACTTGTTTGTGTCCTTCTCAGGCACCACCCCCGTTGTAGACACCATTAAAAACCCCCGGAGGCAAGAAGCCTTGCCATTTCCTTATCCGGATATCTACTTATGAAAGGCTACAACCTTTTTACCCCCTTCCAAAAGTCAGCCCTTGTGTGACTAGGCTCGTCTGTACATTGTCCTCACATGAAGCCACGATACAATGGATGGGCCCCCCACCCCTTTAACACTCGTGTTTAACGTAAAAACCACGGAACTGACAGGAGCCCACATTGCACTGCCAACCCACCCCCCTTCCTTTTCGGCCGACCATCCAGAGGGGGTATACCCCCTGAAGGAACTGCTTCGGGGGCCTCTACTACTACAGAAACCGCATCCAGAGTCCGCTATCCTTTGATCCCCATGAAGAGACAGCCATAACGACCTGCGCGGTCTAAACTGCTCATCATCCCGTAGCCAATCAGATCCCCCTCTTTAACATGTGCACCTACCAATGGCCTACATATAACAGAACAATGCCGAACCAGGTTCGGGTTCTCCCCCCCCCCATGACAATCGCATAATGGTGACCGCCTTCTGCAAAAGCAATCAGTACCTCCTCTTACCTTCATCCTTTTTCCCTTAATCTTCCTGCTTGACCCTATACACTTAAAATTTTAACTCCCTTTTTTTTTTTTTTTAAAGGGGGGCCATAATGAGAAGATCTCCACACACTTGCCTTTTCAAATTGTATCCCGGACTTCCTATTTAATTGTGTTCCCAGGGGACCCTCAAAGCACCCGTACATCTCACTTTTTTTTTTGCGTCTGCAATCCTTATAATTCTCCATCCTACCATTACCTGACAACCCCACCCCTGCACCACTGTCCCCAAACTGGCGGGCGCACTGCCTGCCACTTGTGGGCCAGCATCCAACACCTCTGTTCCCGGCGGAGCAACTGCCACCGACATTGCACCCCCCTTTCCAACCCCTCAACAAATCCTGCAATGCAACTTAAATGAAAAACATTTAGACATTATTTGACTTACCGGGCTGACTGGAAACCCAACAGTTGCCTTGCTTGCCTCCATCGCTGGCTCGCATCCCTGCGGCTCCTCCTCCTCGCACACTGACAGCTCTCCTACTGACCTGTCGTCCTAGACCATGACCGGTGGTGTCATCAGCCCCCCAGGCAAAGAGGTCCTGGGGGCCGTGGAGTCCCTTTGTTGTAGTGCCTGTCTCACCCCCGAAGCTCCGCCTCCTGCCACGGTTCCACACATGCAGGCCCGGACTGGCCATAGGGCACACCGGGCATATTGCCCAGTGGGCCGCATGTCATCTCCGCACTGCGAAGCTGGTCCTGCAACAAGCTCCGCGGAGACGGACGCATTTATTTCTGCCAGAGTCCCTATCAAGGCTGCGGGCTGGGCTGCTCCTTGTGCCAGCGCCGCTCACCACAGCCATCTCCACGGCCACCTCCGTGGCCATCCGGCCAGCCTTTCCCCTTAGGAGGAAATAAAGAGGTCATGTGACCAAAGAGGGAGGAGTTGGAGGAAACCTCATCTGCCTAGTGTCGTAAAAGGACCTACAACTGCTAGAAAGGTAAGTGACACTATTGCCAGCCTGTATATATGTATATTTTTTTTATGCCTCTTTGCTGATGATGTGTGTGTTTTTAATTTTTTTTATTCAATGCCTGCTAATGTGTTTTTTTTTTTTTTCATGCCTGGCAATGATTTAAACTGATCTTAATAAAAAATAAGTGGTCAGACTCTCTTAGAGATCCCTTTCACACTGGTCATCTCCTGTATTAGCTCCGCAGTCTCTGGTCATCTCCTGTATTAGATTTGCAGTCTCTGGTCATCTCCTGTATTAGATCCGCAGTCTCTGGTCATCTCCTGTATTAGATCCGCAGTCTCTGGTCATCTCCTTTAATAGATCCGCAGTCTCTGGTCATCTCCTGTATTAGATCCGCAGTCTCTGGTCATCTCCTGTATTAGATCCGCAGTCTCTGGTCATCTCCTGTATTAGATCCGCAGTCTCTGGTCATCTCCTGTATTAGATCCGCAGTCTCTGGTCATCTCCTGTATTAGATCCGCAGTCTCTGGTCATCTCCTGTATTAGATCCGCAGTCTCTGGTCATCTCCTGTATTAGATGCGCAGTCTCTGGTCATCTCCTGTATTAGATCCGCAGTCTCTGGTCATCTCCTGTATTAGATCCGCAGTCTCTGGTCATCTCCTGTATTAGATCCGCAGTCTCTGGTCATCTCCTGTATTAGATCCGCAGTCTCTGGTCATCTCCTGTATTAGATCCGCAGTCTCTGGTCATCTCCTGTATTAGATCCGCAGTCTCTGGTCATCTCCTGTATTACATCCGCAGTCTCTTGTCATCTCTTGTATTAGATTTGCAGTCTCTGGTCATCTCTTGCATTAGAATTGCAGTCTCTGGTCATCTCCTTTAATAGATCCGCAGTCTCTGGTCATCTCCTTTAATAGATCCGCAGTCTCTGGTCATCTCCTTTAATAGATCCGCAGTCTCTGGTCATCTCCTTTAATAGATCCGCAGTCTCTGGTCATCTACTGTATTAGATCCGCAGTCTCTGGTCATCTCCTGTATTAGATTTGCAGTCTCTGGTCATCTCCTTTTTTAATAGATCCGCAGTCTCTGGTCATCTCCTGTATTAGATCCGCAGTCTCTGGTCATCTCCTGTATTAGATATGCAGTCTCTGGTCATCTCCTTTTATTAGATCCGCAGTCTCTGGTCATCTCCTGTATTAGATCCGCAGTCTCTGGTCATCTCCTGTATTAGATCCGCAGTCTCTGGTCATCTCCTGTATTAGATCCATAGTCTCTGGTCATCTCCTGTATTAGATCCGCAGTCTCTGGTCATCTCCTCTATTAGAGCCGCAGTCTCTTGTCATCTCTTGTATTAGATTTGCAGTCTCTGGTCATCTCCTTTAATAGATCCGCAGTCTCTGGTCATCTCCTTTAATAGATCCGCAGTCTCTGGTCATCTCCTTTAATAGATCCGCAGTCTCTGGCCATCTCCTTTAATAGATCCGCAGTCTCTGGTCATTTCCTTTAATAGATCCGCAGTCTCTGGTCATCTCCTGTATTAGATCCGCAGTCTCTGGTCATCTCCTGTATTAGATCCGCAGTCTCTGGTCATCTCCTGTATTAGATCCGCAGTCTCTGGTCATCTCCTGTATTAGATCCGCAGTCTCTGGTCATCTCCTGTATTAGATCCGCAGTCTCTGGTCATCTCCTGTATTAGATCCGCAGTCTCTGGTCATCTCCTCTATTAGATCCACAGTCTCTGGTCATCTCCTCTATTAGATCCGCAGTCTCTGGTCATCTCCTCTATTAGATCCGCAGTCTCTGGTCATCTCCTCTATTAGATCCACAGTCTCTGGTCATCTCCTCTATTAGATCCGCAGTCTCTGGTCATCTCCTCTATTAGATCCGCAGTCTCTGGTCATCTCCTCTATTAGATCCACAGTCTCTGGTCATCTCCTCTATTAGATCCGCAGTCTCTGGTCATCTCCTCTATTAGATCCGCAGTCTCTGGTCATCTCCTCTATTAGATCCGCAGTCTCTGGTCATCTCCTCTATTAGATCCGCAGTCTCTGGTCATCTCCTCTATTAGATCCGCAGTCTCTGGTCATCTCCGGTATTAGATCCGCAGTCTCTGGTCATCTCCGGTATTAGATCCGCAGTCTCTGGTCATCTCCGGTATTAGATCCGCAGTCTCTGGTCATCTCCTGTATTAGATCCGCAGTCTCTGGTCATCTCCTGTATTAGATCCTCAGTCTCTGGTCATCTCCTGTATTAGATCCACAGTCTCTGGTCATCCCCTGTATTAGATCCACAGTCTCTGGTCATCCCTTGTATTAGATCCGCAGTCTCTGGTCATCTCCTGTAATAGATCTGCAGTGTCTGGTCATCTCCTGTAATAGATCCGCAGTCTCTGGTCATCTACAGCAGTAGATCCGCAGTCTCTGGTCATCTCCAGCAGTAGATCCGCAGTCTCTGGTCATCTCCTGTATTAGATCCGCAGTCTCTGGTCATCTCCTGTATTAGATTCGCAGTCTCTGGTCATCTCCTGTATTAGATTTGCAGTCTCTGGTCATCTCCTGTATTAGATTTGCAGTCTCTGGTCATCTCCTGTATTATATCCTCAGTCTTTGGTCATCTCCTTTCAATAGATCCGCAGTCTCTGGTCATCTCTTGTATTAGAATTGCAGTCTCTGGTCATCTCCTTTAATAGATCCGCAGTCTCTGGTCATCTCCTGTATTGGATTTGCAGTCTCTGGTCATCTCCTGTATTAGATCCGCAGTCTTTGGTCATCTCTTGTATTCGATTTACAGTCTCTGGTCATCTCCTTTCAATAGATCCGCAGTCTCTGGTCATCTCTTGTATTAGAATTGCAGTCTCTGGTCATCTCCTTTTAATAGATCCGCAGTCTCTGGTCATCTCTTGTATTATATTTGCAGTCTCTGGTCATCTCTTGTATTACATCCGCAGTCTCTGGTCATCTCCTGTATTACATCCGCAGTCTCTGGTCATCTCCTGTATTACATCCGCAGCCTCTGGTCATCTCCTGTATTAGATCCGCAGTCTCTGGTCATCTCCTGCAGTAGATCCGCAGTCTCTGGTCATCTCCTGCAGTAGATCCGCAGTCTCTGGTCATCTCCTGCAGTAGATCCGAAGTCTCTGGTCATCTCCTGCAGTAGATCCGCAGTCTCTGGTCATCTCCTGCAGTAGATCCACAGTCTCTGGTCATCTCCTGCAGTAGATCCGCAGTCTCTGGTCATCTCCTGCAGTAGATCCGCAGTCTCTGGTCATCTCCTGCAGTAGATCCGTAGTCTCTGGTCATCCTCTGTATTAGATCCGCAGTCTCTGGTCATCTCCTGTATTAGATTTGCAGTCTCTGGTCATCTCCTGTATTAGATCCGCAGTCTCTGGTCATCTCCTGTATTAGATCCGCAGTCTTTGGTCATCTCTTGTATTAGATCCGCAGTCTTTGGTCATCTCTTGTCTTAGATTTGCAGTCTCTGGTCATCTCCTCCTTTCAATAGATCCGCAGTCTCTGGTCATCTCCTTTAGTAGATCCGCAGTCTCTGGTCATCTCCTGTATTAGATCCGCAGTCTCTGGTCATCTCCTGTATTAGATCCGCAGTCTCTGGTCATCTCCTGTATTAGATCCGCAGTCTCTGGTCATCTCCTGTATTAGATCCGCAGTCTCTGGTCATCTCCTGTATTAGATCCGCAGTCTCTGGTCATCTCCTGTATTAGATCCGCAGTCTCTGGTCATCTCCTGTATTAGATCCGCAGTCTCTGGTCATCTCCTGTATTAGATCCGCAGTCTCTGGTCATCTCCTCTATTAGATCCGCAGTCTCTGGTCATCTCCTCTATTAGATCCGCAGTCTCTGGTCATCTCCTCTATTAGATCCGCAGTCTCTGGTCATCTCCGGTATTAGATCCGCAGTCTCTGGTCATCTCCGGTATTAGATCCGCAGTCTCTGGTCATCTCCTGTATTAGATCCACAGTCTCTGGTCATCTCCTGTATTAGATCCGCAGTCTCTGGTCATCTCCTGTATTAGATCCACAGTCTCTGGTCATCTCCTGTATTAGATCCGCAGTCTCTGGTCATCTCCTGTATTAGATCCGCAGTCTCTGGTCATCTCCTGTATTAGATCCGCAGTCTCTGGTCATCTCCTGTATTAGATCCGCAGTCTCTGGTCATCTCCTGTATTAGATCCGCAGTCTCTGGTCATCTCCTGTATTAGATCCGCAGTCTCTGGTCATCTCCTGTATTAGATCCGCAGTCTCTGGTCATCTCCTCTATTAGATCCGCAGTCTCTGGTCATCTCCTCTATTAGATCCGCAGTCTCTGGTCATCTCCTCTATTAGATCCGCAGTCTCTGGTCATCTCCTCTATTAGATCCACAGTCTCTGGTCATCTCCTCTATTAGATCCGCAGTCTCTGGTCATCTCCTCTATTAGATCCGCAGTCTCTGGTCATCTCCTCTATTAGATCCACAGTCTCTGGTCATCTCCTCTATTAGATCCGCAGTCTCTGGTCATCTCCTCTATTAGATCCGCAGTCTCTGGTCATCTCCTCTATTAGATCCGCAGTCTCTGGTCATCTCCTCTATTAGATCCGCAGTCTCTGGTCATCTCCTCTATTAGATCCGCAGTCTCTGGTCATCTCCGGTATTAGATCCGCAGTCTCTGGTCATCTCCGGTATTAGATCCGCAGTCTCTGGTCATCTCCGGTATTAGATCCGCAGTCTCTGGTCATCTCCTGTATTAGATCCGCAGTCTCTGGTCATCTCCTGTATTAGATCCTCAGTCTCTGGTCATCTCCTGTATTAGATCCACAGTCTCTGGTCATCCCCTGTATTAGATCCACAGTCTCTGGTCATCCCTTGTATTAGATCCGCAGTCTCTGGTCATCTCCTGTAATAGATCTGCAGTGTCTGGTCATCTCCTGTAATAGATCCGCAGTCTCTGGTCATCTACAGCAGTAGATCCGCAGTCTCTGGTCATCTCCAGCAGTAGATCCGCAGTCTCTGGTCATCTCCTGTATTAGATCCGCAGTCTCTGGTCATCTCCTGTATTAGATTCGCAGTCTCTGGTCATCTCCTGTATTAGATTTGCAGTCTCTGGTCATCTCCTGTATTAGATTTGCAGTCTCTGGTCATCTCCTGTATTATATCCTCAGTCTTTGGTCATCTCCTTTCAATAGATCCGCAGTCTCTGGTCATCTCTTGTATTAGAATTGCAGTCTCTGGTCATCTCCTTTAATAGATCCGCAGTCTCTGGTCATCTCCTGTATTGGATTTGCAGTCTCTGGTCATCTCCTGTATTAGATCCGCAGTCTTTGGTCATCTCTTGTATTCGATTTACAGTCTCTGGTCATCTCCTTTCAATAGATCCGCAGTCTCTGGTCATCTCTTGTATTAGAATTGCAGTCTCTGGTCATCTCCTTTTAATAGATCCGCAGTCTCTGGTCATCTCTTGTATTATATTTGCAGTCTCTGGTCATCTCTTGTATTACATCCGCAGTCTCTGGTCATCTCCTGTATTACATCCGCAGTCTCTGGTCATCTCCTGTATTACATCCGCAGCCTCTGGTCATCTCCTGTATTAGATCCGCAGTCTCTGGTCATCTCCTGCAGTAGATCCGCAGTCTCTGGTCATCTCCTGCAGTAGATCCGCAGTCTCTGGTCATCTCCTGCAGTAGATCCGAAGTCTCTGGTCATCTCCTGCAGTAGATCCGCAGTCTCTGGTCATCTCCTGCAGTAGATCCACAGTCTCTGGTCATCTCCTGCAGTAGATCCGCAGTCTCTGGTCATCTCCTGCAGTAGATCCGCAGTCTCTGGTCATCTCCTGCAGTAGATCCGTAGTCTCTGGTCATCCTCTGTATTAGATCCGCAGTCTCTGGTCATCTCCTGTATTAGATTTGCAGTCTCTGGTCATCTCCTGTATTAGATCCGCAGTCTCTGGTCATCTCCTGTATTAGATCCGCGGTCTTTGGTCATCTCTTGTATTAGATCCGCAGTCTTTGGTCATCTCTTGTCTTAGATTTGCAGTCTCTGGTCATCTCCTCCTTTCAATAGATCCGCAGTCTCTGGTCATCTCCTTTAGTAGATCCGCAGTCTCTGGTCATCTCCTGTATTAGATCCGCAGTCTCTGGTCATCTCCTGTATTAGATCCGCAGTCTCTGGTCATCTCCTCTATTAGATCCGCAGTCTCTGGTCATCTCCTCTATTAGATCCGCAGTCTCTGGTCATCTCCGGTATTAGATCCGCAGTCTCTGGTCATCTCCGGTATTAGATCCGCAGTCTCTGGTCATCTCCTGTATTAGATCCACAGTCTCTGGTCATCTCCTGTATTAGATCCACAGTCTCTGGTCATCTCCTGTATTAGATCCACAGTCTCTGGTCATCCCCTGTATTAGATCCACAGTCTCTGGTCATCCCTTGTATTAGATCCGCAGTCTCTGGTCATCTCCTGTAATAGATCTGCAGTGTCTGGTCATCTCCTGTAATAGATCCGCAGTCTCTGGTCATCTACAGCAGTAGATCCGCAGTCTCTGGTCATCTCCAGCAGTAGATCCGCAGTCTCTGGTCATCTCCTGTATTAGATCCGCAGTCTCTGGTCATCTCCTGTATTAGATTCGCAGTCTCTGGTCATCTCCTGTATTAGATTTGCAGTCTCTGGTCATCTCCTGTATTAGATTTGCAGTCTCTGGTCATCTCCTGTATTATATCCTCAGTCTTTGGTCATCTCCTTTCAATAGATCCGCAGTCTCTGGTCATCTCTTGTATTAGAATTGCAGTCTCTGGTCATCTCCTTTAATAGATCCGCAGTCTCTGGTCATCTCCTGTATTGGATTTGCAGTCTCTGGTCATCTCCTGTATTAGATCCGCAGTCTTTGGTCATCTCTTGTATTAGATTTGCAGTCTCTGGTCATCTCCTCTATTAGATCCGCAGTCTCTGGTCATCTCCTCTATTAGATCCGCAGTCTCTGGTCATCTCCTCTATTAGATCCGCAGTCTCTGGTCATCTCCGGTATTAGATCCGCAGTCTCTGGTCATCTCTGGTATTAGATCCGCAGTCTCTGGTCATCTCCGGTATTAGATCCGCAGTCTCTGGTCATCTCCTGTATTAGATCCGCAGTCTCTGGTCATCTCCTGTATTAGATCCACAGTCTCTGGTCATCTCCTGTATTAGATCCACAGTCTCTGGTCATCTCCTGTATTAGATCCACAGTCTCTGGTCATCCCCTGTATTAGATCCACAGTCTCTGGTCATCCCTTGTATTAGATCCGCAGTCTCTGGTCATCTCCTGTAATAGATCTGCAGTGTCTGGTCATCTCCTGTAATAGATCCGCAGTCTCTGGTCATCTACAGCAGTAGATCCGCAGTCTCTGGTCATCTCCAGCAGTAGATCCGCAGTCTCTGGTCATCTCCTGTATTAGATCCGCAGTCTCTGGTCATCTCCTGTATTAGATTCGCAGTCTCTGGTCATCTCCTGTATTAGATTTGCAGTCTCTGGTCATCTCCTGTATTAGATTTGCAGTCTCTGGTCATCTCCTGTATTATATCCTCAGTCTTTGGTCATCTCCTTTCAATAGATCCGCAGTCTCTGGTCATCTCTTGTATTAGAATTGCAGTCTCTGGTCATCTCCTTTAATAGATCCGCAGTCTCTGGTCATCTCCTGTATTGGATTTGCAGTCTCTGGTCATCTCCTGTATTAGATCCGCAGTCTTTGGTCATCTCTTGTATTAGATTTGCAGTCTCTGGTCATCTCCTTTCAATAGATCCGCAGTCTCTGGTCATCTCTTGTATTAGAATTGCAGTCTCTGGTCATCTCCTTTTAATAGATCCGCAGTCTCTGGTCATCTCTTGTATTATATTTGCAGTCTCTGGTCATCTCTTGTATTACATCCGCAGTCTCTGGTCATCTCCTGTATTACATCCGTAGTCTCTGGTCATCTCCTGTATTACATCCGCAGCCTCTGGTCATCTCCTGTATTAGATCCGCAGTCTCTGGTCATCTCCTGCAGTAGATCCGCAGTCTCTGGTCATCTCCTGCAGTAGATCCGCAGTCTCTGGTCATCTCCTGCAGTAGATCCGAAGTCTCTGGTCATCTCCTGCAGTAGATCCGCAGTCTCTGGTCATCTCCTGCAGTAGATCCACAGTCTCTGGTCATCTCCTGCAGTAGATCCGCAGTCTCTGGTCATCTCCTGCAGTAGATCCGCAGTCTCTGGTCATCTCCTGCAGTAGATCCGTAGTCTCTGGTCATCCTCTGTATTAGATCCGCAGTCTCTGGTCATCTCCTGTATTAGATTTGCAGTCTCTGGTCATCTCCTGTATTAGATCCGCAGTCTCTGGTCATCTCCTGTATTAGATCCGCAGTCTTTGGTCATCTCTTGTATTAGATCCGCAGTCTTTGGTCATCTCTTGTCTTAGATTTGCAGTCTCTGGTCATCTCCTCCTTTCAATAGATCCGCAGTCTCTGGTCATCTCCTTTAGTAGATCCGCAGTCTCTGGTCATCTCCTGTATTAGATCCGCAGTCTCTGGTCATCTCCTGTATTAGATCCGCAGTCTCTGGTCATCTCCTGTATTAGATCCGCAGTCTCTGGTCATCTCCTGTATTAGATCCGCAGTCTCTGGTCATCTCCTGTATTAGATCCGCAGTCTCTGGTCATCTCCTGTATTAGATCCGCAGTCTCTGGTCATCTCCTGTATTAGATCCGCAGTCTCTGGTCATCTCCTGTATTAGATCCGCAGTCTCTGGTCATCTCCTCTATTAGATCCGCAGTCTCTGGTCATCTCCTCTATTAGATCCGCAGTCTCTGGTCATCTCCGGTATTAGATCCGCAGTCTCTGGTCATCTCCGGTATTAGATCCGCAGTCTCTGGTCATCTCCTGTATTAGATCCACAGTCTCTGGTCATCTCCTGTATTAGATCCACAGTCTCTGGTCATCTCCTGTATTAGATCCACAGTCTCTGGTCATCCCCTGTATTAGATCCACAGTCTCTGGTCATCCCTTGTATTAGATCCGCAGTCTCTGGTCATCTCCTGTAATAGATCTGCAGTGTCTGGTCATCTCCTGTAATAGATCCGCAGTCTCTGGTCATCTACAGCAGTAGATCCGCAGTCTCTGGTCATCTCCAGCAGTAGATCCGCAGTCTCTGGTCATCTCCTGTATTAGATCCGCAGTCTCTGGTCATCTCCTGTATTAGATTCGCAGTCTCTGGTCATCTCCTGTATTAGATTTGCAGTCTCTGGTCATCTCCTGTATTAGATTTGCAGTCTCTGGTCATCTCCTGTATTATATCCTCAGTCTTTGGTCATCTCCTTTCAATAGATCCGCAGTCTCTGGTCATCTCTTGTATTAGAATTGCAGTCTCTGGTCATCTCCTTTAATAGATCCGCAGTCTCTGGTCATCTCCTGTATTGGATTTGCAGTCTCTGGTCATCTCCTGTATTAGATCCGCAGTCTTTGGTCATCTCTTGTATTAGATTTGCAGTCTCTGGTCATCTCCTGTATTATATCCTCAGTCTTTGGTCATCTCCTTTCAATAGATCCGCAGTCTCTGGTCATCTCTTGTATTAGAATTGCAGTCTCTGGTCATCTCCTGCAGTAGATCCGCAGTCTCTGGTCATCTCCTGCAGTAGATCCGAAGTCTCTGGTCATCTCCTGCAGTAGATCCGCAGTCTCTGGTCATCTCCTGCAGTAGATCCACAGTCTCTGGTCATCTCCTGCAGTAGATCCGCAGTCTCTGGTCATCTCCTGCAGTAGATCCGCAGTCTCTGGTCATCTCCTGCAGTAGATCCGTAGTCTCTGGTCATCCTCTGTATTAGATCCGCAGTCTCTGGTCATCTCCTGTATTAGATTTGCAGTCTCTGGTCATCTCCTGTATTAGATCCGCAGTCTCTGGTCATCTCCTGTATTAGATCCGCAGTCTTTGGTCATCTCTTGTATTAGATCCGCAGTCTTTGGTCATCTCTTGTCTTAGATTTGCAGTCTCTGGTCATCTCCTCCTTTCAATAGATCCGCAGTCTCTGGTCATCTCCTTTAGTAGATCCGCAGTCTCTGGTCATCTCCTGTATTAGATCCGCAGTCTCTGGTCATCTCCTGTATTAGATCCGCAGTCTCTGGTCATCTCCTGTATTAGATCCGCAGTCTCTGGTCATCTCCTGTATTAGATCCGCAGTCTCTGGTCATCTCCTGTATTAGATCCGCAGTCTCTGGTCATCTCCTGTATTAGATCCGCAGTCTCTGGTCATCTCCTGTATTAGATCCGCAGTCTCTGGTCATCTCCTGTATTAGATCCGCAGTCTCTGGTCATCTCCTCTATTAGATCCGCAGTCTCTGGTCATCTCCTCTATTAGATCCGCAGTCTCTGGTCATCTCCGGTATTAGATCCGCAGTCTCTGGTCATCTCCGGTATTAGATCCGCAGTCTCTGGTCATCTCCTGTATTAGATCCACAGTCTCTGGTCATCTCCTGTATTAGATCCACAGTCTCTGGTCATCTCCTGTATTAGATCCACAGTCTCTGGTCATCCCCTGTATTAGATCCACAGTCTCTGGTCATCCCTTGTATTAGATCCGCAGTCTCTGGTCATCTCCTGTAATAGATCTGCAGTGTCTGGTCATCTCCTGTAATAGATCCGCAGTCTCTGGTCATCTACAGCAGTAGATCCGCAGTCTCTGGTCATCTCCAGCAGTAGATCCGCAGTCTCTGGTCATCTCCTGTATTAGATCCGCAGTCTCTGGTCATCTCCTGTATTAGATTCGCAGTCTCTGGTCATCTCCTGTATTAGATTTGCAGTCTCTGGTCATCTCCTGTATTAGATTTGCAGTCTCTGGTCATCTCCTGTATTATATCCTCAGTCTTTGGTCATCTCCTTTCAATAGATCCGCAGTCTCTGGTCATCTCTTGTATTAGAATTGCAGTCTCTGGTCATCTCCTTTAATAGATCCGCAGTCTCTGGTCATCTCCTGTATTGGATTTGCAGTCTCTGGTCATCTCCTGTATTAGATCCGCAGTCTTTGGTCATCTCTTGTATTAGATTTGCAGTCTCTGGTCATCTCCTGTATTATATCCTCAGTCTTTGGTCATCTCCTTTCAATAGATCCGCAGTCTCTGGTCATCTCTTGTATTAGAATTGCAGTCTCTGGTCATCTCCTTTAATAGATCCGCAGTCTCTGGTCATCTCCTGTATTGGATTTGCAGTCTCTGGTCATCTCCTGTATTAGATCCGCAGTCTTTGGTCATCTCTTGTATTAGATTTGCAGTCTCTGGTCATCTCCTTTCAATAGATCCGCAGTCTCTGGTCATCTCTTGTATTAGAATTGCAGTCTCTGGTCATCTCCTTTTAATAGATCCGCAGTCTCTGGTCATCTCTTGTATTATATTTGCAGTCTCTGGTCATCTCTTGTATTACATCCGCAGTCTCTGGTCATCTCCTGTATTACATCCGTAGTCTCTGGTCATCTCCTGTATTACATCCGCAGCCTCTGGTCATCTCCTGTATTAGATCCGCAGTCTCTGGTCATCTCCTGCAGTAGATCCGCAGTCTCTGGTCATCTCCTGCAGTAGATCCGCAGTCTCTGGTCATCTCCTGCAGTAGATCCGAAGTCTCTGGCCATCTCCTGCAGTAGATCCGCAGTCTCTGGTCATCTCCTGCAGTAGATCCACAGTCTCTGGTCATCTCCTGCAGTAGATCCGCAGTCTCTGGTCATCTCCTGCAGTAGATCCGCAGTCTCTGGTCATCTCCTGCAGTAGATCCGTAGTCTCTGGTCATCCTCTGTATTAGATCCGCAGTCTCTGGTCATCTCCTGTATTAGATTTGCAGTCTCTGGTCATCTCCTGTATTAGATCCGCAGTCTCTGGTCATCTCCTGTATTAGATCCGCAGTCTTTGGTCATCTCTTGTATTAGATCCGCAGTCTTTGGTCATCTCTTGTCTTAGATTTGCAGTCTCTGGTCATCTCCTCCTTTCAATAGATCCGCAGTCTCTGGTCATCTCCTTTAGTAGATCCGCAGTCTCTGGTCATCTCCTGTATTAGATCCGCAGTCTCTGGTCATCTCCTGTATTAGATCCGCAGTCTCTGGTCATCTCCTGTATTAGATCCGCAGTCTCTGGTCATCTCCTGTATTAGATCCGCAGTCTCTGGTCATCTCCTGTATTAGATCCGCAGTCTCTGGTCATCTCCTGTATTAGATCCGCAGTCTCTGGTCATCTCCTGTATTAGATCCGCAGTCTCTGGTCATCTCCTGTATTAGATCCGCAGTCTCTGGTCATCTCCTCTATTAGATCCGCAGTCTCTGGTCATCTCCTCTATTAGATCCGCAGTCTCTGGTCATCTCCTCTATTAGATCCGCAGTCTCTGGTCATCTCCGGTATTAGATCCGCAGTCTCTGGTCATCTCCGGTATTAGATCCGCAGTCTCTGGTCATCTCCTGTATTAGATCCACAGTCTCTGGTCATCTCCTGTATTAGATCCACAGTCTCTGGTCATCTCCTGTATTAGATCCACAGTCTCTGGTCATCCCCTGTATTAGATCCACAGTCTCTGGTCATCCCTTGTATTAGATCCGCAGTCTCTGGTCATCTCCTGTAATAGATCTGCAGTGTCTGGTCATCTCCTGTAATAGATCCGCAGTCTCTGGTCATCTACAGCAGTAGATCCGCAGTCTCTGGTCATCTCCAGCAGTAGATCCGCAGTCTCTGGTCATCTCCTGTATTAGATCCGCAGTCTCTGGTCATCTCCTGTATTAGATTCGCAGTCTCTGGTCATCTCCTGTATTAGATTTGCAGTCTCTGGTCATCTCCTGTATTAGATTTGCAGTCTCTGGTCATCTCCTGTATTATATCCTCAGTCTTTGGTCATCTCCTTTCAATAGATCCGCAGTCTCTGGTCATCTCTTGTATTAGAATTGCAGTCTCTGGTCATCTCCTTTAATAGATCCGCAGTCTCTGGTCATCTCCTGTATTGGATTTGCAGTCTCTGGTCATCTCCTGTATTAGATCCGCAGTCTTTGGTCATCTCTTGTATTAGATTTGCAGTCTCTGGTCATCTCCTTTCAATAGATCCGCAGTCTCTGGTCATCTCTTGTATTAGAATTGCAGTCTCTGGTCATCTCCTTTTAATAGATCCGCAGTCTCTGGTCATCTCTTGTATTATATTTGCAGTCTCTGGTCATCTCTTGTATTACATCCGCAGTCTCTGGTCATCTCCTGTATTACATCCGTAGTCTCTGGTCATCTCCTGTATTACATCCGCAGTCTCTGGTGATCTCCTGTATTACATCCGCAGCCTCTGGTCATCTCCTGTATTAGATCCGCAGTCTCTGGTCATCTCCTTTAATAGATCCGCAGTCTCTGGTCATCTCCTGTATTAGATCCGCAGTCTCTGGTCATCTCCTGCAGTAGATCCACAGTCTCTGGTCATCTCCTGCAGTAGATCCGCAGTCTCTGGTCATCTCCTGCAGTAGATCCGAGTCTCTGGTCATCTCCTGCAGTAGATCCGCAGTCTCTGGTCATCTCCTGCAGTAGATCCACAGTCTCTGGTCATCTCCTGCAGTAGATCCGCAGTCTCTGGTCATCTCCTGCAGTAGATCCGCAGTCTCTGGTCATCTCCTGCAGTAGATCCGTAGTCACTGGTCATCCTCTGTATTAGATCCGCAGTCTCTGGTCATCTCCTGTATTAGATTTGCAGTCTCTGGTCATCTCCTGTATTAGATCCGCAGTCTCTGGTCATCTCCTGTATTAGATCCGCAGTCTTTGGTCATCTCTTGTATTAGATCCGCAGTCTTTGGTCATCTCTTGTCTTAGATTTGCAGTCTCTGGTCATCTCCTCCTTTCAATAGATCCGCAGTCTCTGGTCATCTCCTTTAGTAGATCCGCAGTCTCTGGTCATCTCCTGTATTAGATCCGCAGTCTCTGGTCATCTCCTGCAGTAGATCCGCAGTCTCTGGTCATCTCTTGTATTATATTTGCAGTCTCTGGTCATCTCTTGTATTAGATCCGCAGTCTTTGGTCATCTCCTGTATTAGATCCGCAGTCTCTGGTCATCTCCTGTATTAGATCCGCAGTCTCTGATCATCTCCTGTATTAGATCCGCAGTCTCTGGTCATCTCCTCTATTAGATCCGCAGTCTCTGGTCATCTCCTGTATTAGATCCACAGTCTCTGGTCATCTCCTGTATTAGATCCGCAGTCTCTGGTCATCTCCTGTAATAGACCCGCAGTCTCTGGTCATCTCCTGTAATAGACCCGCAGTCTCTGGTCATCTCCTGTAATAGACCCGCAGTCTCTGGTCATCTCCTGTAATAGACCCGCAGTCTCTGGTCATCTCCTGTAATAGACCCGCAGTCTCTGGTCATCTCCTGTAATAGACCCGCAGTCTCTGGTCATCTCCTGTAATAGACCCGCAGTCTCTGGTCATCTCCTGTAATAGAACCGCAGTCTCTGGTCATCTCCTGTATTAGACCCGCAGTCTCTGGTCATCTCCTGTATTAGACCCGCAGTCTCTGGTCATCTCCTGTAATAGACCCGCAGTCTCTGGTCATCTCCTGTAATTGACCCGCAGTCTCTGGTCATCTCCTGTAATTGACCCGCAGTCTCTGGTCATCTCCTGTAATAGACCCGCAGTCTCTGGTCATCTCCTGTAATAGACCCGCAGTCTCTGGTCATCTCCTGTAATAGACCCGAGGTCTCTGGTCATCTCCTGTAATAGACCCGCAGTCTCTGGTCATCTCCTGTAATAGACCCGCAGTCTCTGGTCATCTCCTGTAATAGACCCGCAGTCTCTGGTCATCTCCTGTAATAGACCCGCAGTCTCTGGTCATCTCCTGTAATAGACCTGCAGTCTAAGGTCATCTGCTGTAATAGATCCGCAGTCTCTACTCATCTCGTTTATTAGATTGGCAGTCTGTGGTCATGTCCTGTATTAGATCCGCAGTCTCCTGTCCTCTCCTGTCGTACGTTTCTCAGTGAGCAGTAATGATGTGCAGTATCTTCTAGCAATGAATAAGGAAGCAGAAATTATGTGTTGTAACCTCTAAGAACCAGTCAGTGATCAGTAATAATATGCTGCATCCTCTGGCAACCAATTGCAATTGCTGCCTGATCTTCTGCAGCAAACTGAATTTGAGTCTTACTGCTATATGTTAAATGTCTTAGCCCCACGGTCGGACATTCCAACAACCAAATCCGTTGGATTTTTTCCGACGGATTTTGTCCGAAACTGTTGCATACACACGGTCGGACAAAGTTTTCGGAAAATCCGATCGCTCAGAACGTGATGACGTTATTTCGCTACGACGGGACTATGTTCACGCTAGTTGCCAATAGCTTTGGTGTAGGAATTTGATCTGAGCATGCGTGGCACTTTGTCCGATCGGAATACTCTACACATAATCGGACAAAGTCCGATCGGATCATGTTGTCGAAAAATTTTACCGACAAGTTGGAAAACTTGGTCTGTTAGATACTCCAACAGAAACAGTCCGATGGAGACCACACACAGTCAGAATATCCGACAAAACGGTCCGATTGGATACATTCAGTCGGATTCTCCGACCGTGTGTACAAGGGCTAAGAGCAGTTGGGGGGCTCCAAGAAAATGTTTGCCGAAAGCCCGATCAACATTAAAGACAGCCCTGCCCTCTCCCACCGCCGCCTTCACCAGCCTCTCCTGTGTGATTGGGGAACCCAGTAAGGATGCAACTGGTGGCATCCAGCTCTAGGCACACAGTGAGGGAAACAGATGTTGTCCCTCTTACCGTGTGACATCAGAAACAAGAAGCAAGCATTTAGTCACTTCCTGTTCTGGCTCTTCGGTTACTTGGCCATTACTGATCAGACTGATTGGCTCCATTGGAGGCCAGAGGACAGATTTGGTGTCTAATAGACCCCGGATCTCTCCATAAACAGGAACTGTCACGGCCCATGCTATTACAAGGGATGTTGTTCATGCCTTCTAATAGCAATAAAGTTGATAAAAAAAAAAAAGGTTAAAAGGTGCAGCATTGAAAAAATGTAAAATTAAATAATTTAAAAATTCAAAAAAATAAAAATAAATTTACGTTCCCCCATGCTCATGTTTAAATGCATATGCATGTCCCGCATGCATATGTAAATGCCGATAGCAGAACACGTGTAAGGTATCGCCGCAAACATAGTGAGAGCAATCATTCTAGCACCAGACCTCCTGTGTAGCTCTAAACAGGTAACTTGTAAAGACTTTAAAAGCGTTGCCTATCGAGATTTTTAGGTACTGTCATTTGGCCCTGTTGCATGGGAGGACGCTATTTTAAAGTGTGACATGTTTGGCATCGATTTACTCAGCGTAACATCATCTTTTATAATTCACCAAACAGTTGGGAATTATATTGTGTCTTTGTGCATTAAATACAATTAAAGTGTATTTTTTCCAAAAAGTTTGCATTTGAAAAACTGCTGCACAAATATCGCAACACCCACTGTTTTATTATCTAGGGTCTCTGAAAAAAATATATAAGATCAGGTGGAAAGCAAAGTTGCATGGGTTCTCTCTTCGACCTCACCACAGAACATGATGACACTGCTTATTGGTAGCTGCCTATAAAAAGCCGGTGGTGGAGACAGAAAACAAAATCTGTTACGCGATGTGCATAGCCAGGTTCTGTTTTATACTTCTATAGTGAGTCTGGTGTGGGCATCCAGGGAGGGACTATGGCATGAGCAGGAACTTACTCTGCTTGAGTAATGCTCTGCTGCAGTGGGTCACCTCTCGTGGCGCTCAATAGAGATGCCAGCGTTCCGAGAGGGGCAGTAGGCTGCTAGGAGGAGGAAGAAAGATGTATCAGGTAGGATACGTAATGTGCTTAGAATACACTATGGGTGCTGCCAGATACTGTCTTTATTCTTCTTCTCTGGTGCTGTTCTGGTCTGCTGCCCTCCAATAAGCTGGCAGGGGGCTTGGTCCTCCTCTCACAGTAAGTTTGTGAGAATTATCTTTCCTGCCGACTGCCCAGAGTTGGTGACACTTTTTTTTTAAATTATGATTTTATATTTTACTTAGATGTCTACAAAAAAACAAAAAGGAGGAGCAGAAAAAAATCAGAGAGAAACACAAGAAGTCTTTGGAACTTGATGCTCAGAAATGTGCTAAAATTTCGGATATGTTCAGTCTTCATGCACAGAGTTCCAGTGATCCCATGGCAGGGCCCAGTAGAGAGGTAACAAACATAGAGCAAAAAACAATAGAAGGTGATTTAGTGGAATCTGTTGATGAAATATCAGAATTATCCACCGAAGAACATAGAGAATTAGGGCACACTGAATTACCAAGTAAACAAGTTATTATGGATGTTTCAGAGTGTCAAACTGAAGACATAGATATATCATTTAATTATTTTGCTTGTCCGAATAAAAATGAGCTTGCTGTCTTTTTCAAATATCATCCACGACAGGATATTCCAGATCCAGTGTTAAAAAAGGCTCAAAACATAAAGATGGAACAAGTCGCAAATGGCTCACCTACTGCAATGAAAAAAAATCAGTTTTGCTCCGTTTGTCTGGCTTTTTCAAAGTCACAGGAAACTAATTCTTTTATTGAAGGAATGACAGATAAACGTCATGTTCATCAAAGAATCGAAGAGCATGAGAAGAGTGTAATGCACAACTTGTGTGCCGAAGCCTTTTTTGTGAAATCCAGCAGTGCTGGAGTTGATGTTCTCGCCTTACAGACATTTGCTTATACAAAAGTAGATCAAGTGAGAACCAGGCGGCAAGTACTACAGCGGGTTGTAGATGTAATAAAAGTTATAGGAAAGCAAGGTTTGAGTTATAGGGGAGATAAAGATGAGGCTGCCTATAATTTATAGGACATAACGAAAGACCATGGACATTTTTTAGAGCTCATTCTTCTCGTCAGCAAGTATGGCATTTGTCTGAAAGATCATGTAAACAAATGTATTGAAAACAGCAAGAAACTGCAGTCTTCTGGAGGAAAAGGAAGAGGATCTTTGATGACCTTGCTCTCAAAAAGGACTGTGAACAAAGTAATACAAGCTATTCGGATGCTTATCCATGAAAAATATCTCAAAAGAAGTAAGGGAAGCTGGGATGTTTTCAATTCAGATTGATACAACTCAAGACATCACTTCAAAAGATCAATGCTCCATGACCAGGGTAGTCTAAAGGCCCCCACTATTACCTGTTGCGTTATCTCCTGTATTAGATCTGTAGTCTCTGGTCATCTCCTGTAATAGATCTGCAGTCTCTGGTCATCTCCTGTATTAAATCCGCAGTCTCTGGTCATCTCCTGTATTAGATCCGCAGTCTCTGGTCATCTCCTGTATTAGATCCGCAGTCTCTGGTCATCTCCTGTAATAGATTTGCAGTCTCTGGTCATGTCCTGTAATAGATTTGCAGTCTCTGGTCATCTCCTGTATTAAATCCGCAGTCTCTGGTCATCTCTTGTATTAGATCCGCAGTCTCTGGTCATCTCCTGTATTAAATCCGCAGTCTCTGGTCATCTCCTGTATTAGATCCGCAGTCTCTGGTCATCTCCTGTAATAGATCCGCAGTCTCTGGTCATCTCTTGTATTAGATCCGCAGTCTCTGGTCATCTCCTGTATTAAATCCGCAGTCTAGTCTCTGGTCATCTCCTGTATTAAATCCGCAGTCTCTGGTCATCTCCTGTATTAAATCCGCAGTCTCTTGTCATCTCCTGTAATAGATTTGCAGACTTTGGTCATCTCCTGTAATAGATTTGCAGTCTCTGGTCATCTCCTGTAATAGATCCACAGTCTCTGGTCATCTCCTGTAATAGATCCGCAGTCTCTGGTCATCTCCTGTAATAGATCTGCAGTCTCTGGTCATCTCCTGTATTAAATCCGCAGTCTCTGGTCATCTCCTGTATTAAATCCGCAGTCTCTGGTCATCTCATGTATTAGATCCGCATTCTCTGGTCATCTCCTGTATTAGATCCGCAGTCTCTGGTTATCTCCTGTATTAGATCTGTAGTCTCTGGTCATCTCCTGTAATAGATCTGCAGTCTCTGGTCATCTCCTGTATTAAATCCGCAGTCTCTGGTCATCTCCTGTATTAGATCCGCAGTCTCTGGTCATCTCCTGTATTAGATCCGCAGTCTCTGGTCATCTCCTGTAATAGATTTGCAGTCTCTGGTCATGTCCTGTAATAGATTTGCAGTCTCTGGTCATCTCCTGTAATAGATCCGCAGTCTCTGGTCATCTCCTGTATTAGATCCACAGTCTCTGGTCATCTCCTGTATTAAATCCGCAGTCTCTGGTCATCTCCTGTATTAGATCCGCAGTCTCTGGTCATCTCCTGTATTAGATCTGTAGTCTCTGGTCATCTCCTGTAATAGATCTGCAGTCTCTGGTCATCTCCTGTATTAGATCCCCAGTCTCTGGTCATCTCCTGTAATAAATCCGCAGTCTCTGGTCATCTCCTGTATTAGATCCGCAGTCACTGGTCATCTCCTGTAATAGATCCACAGTCTCTGGTCATCTCTTGTATTAGATCCGCAGTCTCTGGTCATCTCCTGTATTAGATCCGCAGTCTCTGGTCATCTCCTGTATTAGATCCGCAGTCTCTGGTCATCTCCTGTATTAGATCTGTAGTCTCTGGTCATCTCCTGTAATAGAACTGCAGTCTCTGGTCATCTCCTGTATTAAATCCACAGTCTCTGGTCATCTCCTGTATTAGATCCGCAGTCTCTGGTCATCTCCTGAATTAGATCCGCAGTATCTGGTCATCTCCTGTATTAGATCCGCAGTCTCTGGTCATCTCCTGTATTAAATCCGCAGTCTCTGGTCATCTCCTGTATTAGATCCGCAGTCTCTGGTCATCTCCTGTAATAGATCCGCAGTCTCTGGTCATCTCTTGTATTAGATCCGCAGTCTCTGGTCATCTCCTGTATTAAATCCGCAGTCTAGTCTCTGGTCATCTCCTGTATTAAATCCGCAGTCTCTGGTCATCTCCTGTATTAAATCCGCAGTCTCTGGTCATCTCATGTATTAGATCCGCATTCTCTGGTCATCTCCTGTATTAGATCCGCAGTCTCTGGTTATCTCCTGTATTAGATCTGTAGTCTCTGGTCATCTCCTGTAATAGATCTGCAGTCTCTGGTCATCTCCTGTATTAAATCCGCAGTCTCTGGTCA
This sequence comes from Lithobates pipiens, assembly GCF_037356315.1. Taxonomy (NCBI): domain Eukaryota; kingdom Metazoa; phylum Chordata; class Amphibia; order Anura; family Ranidae; genus Lithobates; species Lithobates pipiens. Next base: position 228,722,251 of record NW_027507784.1, read on the forward strand.
TCTCCTGTATTAGATCCGCAGTCTCTGGTCATCTCCTGTATTAGATCCGCAGTCTCTGGTCATCTCCTGTAATAGATTTGCAGTCTCTGGTCATCTCCTGTAATAGATTTGCAGTCTCTGGTCATCTCCTGTAATAGATCCGCAGTCTCTGGTCATCTCCTGTATTAGATCCACAGTCTCTGGTCATCTCCTGTATTAAATCTGCAGTCTCTGGTCATCTCCTGTATTAGATCCACAGTCTCTGGTCATCTCCTGTATTAGATCTGTAGTCTCTGGTCATCTCCTGTAATAGATCTGCAGTCTCTGGTCATCTCCTGTATTAGATCCGCAGTCTCTGGTCATCTCCTGTATTAGATCCGCAGTCTCTGGTCATCTCCTGTATTAGATCCGCAGTCTCTGGTCATCTCCTGTATTAGATCCGCAGTCTCTGGTCATCTCCTGTAATAGATCCGCAGTCTCTGGTCATCTCTTGTATTAGATTTGCAGTCTCTGGTCAGCTCCTGTATTAAATCCGCAGTCTCTGGTCATCTCCTGTATTAGATCCGCAGTCTCTTGTCATCTCCTGTATTAAATCCGCAGTCTCTGGTCATCTCCTGTATTAAATCCGCAGTCTCTGGTCATCTCCTGTATTAGATCCGCAGTCTCTGGTCATCTTCTGTATTAGATCCGCAGTCTATGGTCATCTCCTGTAATAGATCCGCAGTCTATGGTCATCTTCTGTAATAGATCCGCAGTCTGTGGTCATCTCCTGTAATAGATCAGCAGTCTCTGGTCATCTCCTGTAATAGATCCGCAGTCTCTGGTCATCTCCTGTATTAGATCCACAGTCTCTGGTCATCTCCTGTATTAAATCTGCAGTCTCTGGTCATCTCCTGTATTAGATCCACAGTCTCTGGTCATCTCCTGTATTAGATCTGTAGTCTCTGGTCATCTCCTGTAATAGATCTGCAGTCTCTGGTCATCTCCTGTATTAGATCCGCAGTCTCTGGTCATCTCCTGTATTAGATCCGCAGTCTCTGGTCATCTCCTGTATTAGATCCGCAGTCCCTGGTCATCTCCTGTATTAGATCCGCAGTCTCTGGTCATCTCTTGTATTAGATTTGCAGTCTCTGGTCAGCTCCTGTATTAAATCCGCAGTCTCTGGTCATCTCCTGTATTAGATCCGCAGTCTCTTGTCATCTCCTGTATTAAATCCGCAGTCTCTGGTCATCTCCTGTATTAAATCCGCAGTCTCTGGTCATCTCCTGTATTAGAGCCGCAGTCTCTGGTCATCTTCTGTATTAGATCCGCAGTCTCTGGTCATCTCCTGTAATAGATCCGCAGTCTCTGGTCATCTTCTGTAATAGATCCGCAGTCTGTGGTCATCTCCTGTAATAGATCAGCAGTCTCTGGTCATCTCTTGTATTAGATTTGCAGTCTCTGGTCATCTCCTCTAATAGATTTGCAGTCTCTGGTCATCTCCTGTATTAGATCCGCAGTCTCTGGTCCTCTCCTGTCGTACGTTTCTCAGCAGTAATGATGTGCAGTATCCTCTAGCAATGAATGAGGAAGCAGAAATTATGTGTTGTAACCTCTAACAACCAGTCAGTGATCAGTAATAATATGCTGCATCCTCTGGCAACCAATTGCAATTGCTGCCTGATCTTCTGCAGCAAACTGATTTTGAGTCTTACTGCTATATGTTAAATTTCTTAGCCCTTCTACACACGGTCGGACATTCCAACAACCAAATCCGTCAGATTTTTTCCGAAACTGTTGCATACACACGGTCGGACAAAGTTTTGAAAAATCCGATCGTTCAGAACGTGATGACATTATTTCGTTACGACGGGACTACGTTCAGGCTAGTAGCCAATAGCTTTGGTGTAGGAATTTTATCTGAGCATGCGTGGCACTTTGTCCGATCGGAATTCTCTACACATAATCGGACAAAGTCCAATCGGATCATGTTGTCGGAAAATGTTACCGACAAGTTGGAAAATTTGGTCCGTCAGATACTCCGACAGAAACAGTCTGATGGAGACCACACACAGTCGGATTATCTGACAAAACGGTCCGATTGGACACATTCAGTCGGATTCTCCGACCGTGTGTACAAGGGCTAAGAGCGGTTGGGGGGCCCCAAGAAAATGTTTGCCCAAAGGCCGATCAACATTAAAGACAGCCCTGCCCCCTCCCACTGCCGCCTTCTCCAGGCTCTCCTGTGTGATTGGGGAACCCAGTAAGGATGCAACTGGTGGCATCCAGCTCTAGGCACACAGTGAGAGAAACAGATGTTGTTACTCTCACCGTGTGACATCAGAAACAAGAAGCAAGCATTTAGTCACTTCCTGTTCTGGCTCTTCGGTTACTTAGCCATTACCGATCAGACTGATTGGCTCCATTGGAGGCCAGAGGAGAGATTTGGTGTCTAATAGACCCCAGATCTCTCCATAAACAGGAACTGTCACGGCCCATGCTATTACAAGGGATGTTGTTCATGCCTTCTAATAGCAAAAAAAGTTTAAAAGGTGCAGCGTTGAAAAAATGTAAAATGAAATAATTTAAAAATTAAAAAAAATTAAAACAAATTTAAGTTCCCCCATGCTCATGTTTAAATGCATATGCATGTCCCGCATGCATATGTAAAGGCCGATAGCAGAACACGTGTAAGGTATCGCCGCAAACATAGTGAGAGCAATCATTCTAGCACCAGACCTCCTGTGTAGCTCTAAACAGGTAACTTGTAAAGACTTTAAAAGAATTGCCTATCGAGATTTTTAGGTACTGTAATTTGGCCCTGTTGCATGGGTGGACGCTATTTTAAAGTGTGACATGTTTGGTATCGATTTACTCAGCGTAACATCATCTTTTATAATTCACCAAACAGTTGGGAATTATATTGTGTCTTTGTGCATTAAATACAATTAAAGTGTATTTTTTCCAAAAAGTTTTGAAAAACTGCTTCACAAATATCGCAACACCCACTATTTTATTATCTAGGGTTTCTGAAAAAAATATATAAGATCAGGTGGAAAGCAAAGTTGCATGGGTTCTCCCTTCGACCTCACCACAGAACATGATAACACTGCATAGTGGTAGCTGCCTATAAAAAGCCGGTGGTGGAAGACAGAAAACAGAATCTGTTACGCGATGTGCATAGCCAGGTTCTGTTTTATACTTCTATAGTGAGTCTGGTGTGGGCATCCAGGGAGGGACTATGGCATGAGCAGGAACTTACTCTGCTTGAGTAATGCTCTGCTGCAGTGGGTCACCTCTCGTGGCGCTCAATAGAGATGCCAGCATTCCGAGAGGGGCAGTAGGCTGCTTGCACAGGCAACCCTTTGGAGGAGGAAGAAAGATCCATCAGGTAGGATACGTAATGTGCTTAGAATACACTATGGGTGCTGCCGGATACTGTCTTTATTCTTCTTCTCTGGTGCTGTTCTGATCTGCTGCCTTCCAATAAGCTGGCAGGGGGCTTGGTCCTCCTCTCACAGTAAGTTTGTGAGAATTATCTTTCCTGCCGACTGCCCAGAGTTAGTGACACTTTTTTTTTGATTATGATTTTATATTTTACTTAGATGTCTACAAAAAACAAAAAGGAGGAGCAGAAAAAATCAGAGAGAAACACAAGAAGTCTTTGGAACTTGATGCTCAGAAATGTGCCAAAATTTCGGATATGTTCAGTCTTCATGCACAGAGTTCCAGTGATCCCATGGCAGGGCCCAGTAGAGAGGTAACAAACATAGAACAAAAAACAATAGAAGGTGATTTAGTGGAATCTGTTGATGAAACATCAGAATTATCCACTGAAGAACATAGAGAATTGGGGCACACTGAATTACCAAGTAAACAAGTTATTATGGATGTTTCAGAGTGTCAAACTGAAGACATAGATATATCATTTAATTATTTTGCTTGTCCAAATAAAAATGAGCTTGCTGTCTTTTTCAAATATCATCCACGACAGAATATTCCAGATCCAGTGTTAAAAAAGGCTGCAAAACGTAAATATGGAACAAGTCGCAAATGGCTCACCTACTGCAATGAAAAAAAATCTATGTTTTGCTCTGTTTGTCTGGCTTTTCAAAGTCACAGGAAACAAATTATTTTATTGAAGGAATGACAGATAAACGTCATGTTCATCAAAGAATCGAAGAGCATGAGAAGAGTGTAATGCACAACTTGTGTGCCGAAGCCTTTTTTGTGAATTCCAGCAGTGCTGGCTGGAGTTGATGATCTACTTTTGTATAAGCAAATGTCTGTAAGGCGAGAACAAGTGAGAACCAGGCGGCAAGTACTACAGCGGGTTGTAGATGTAATAAAAGTTATAGGAAAGCAAGGTTTGAGTTATAGGGGAGATAAAGATGAGGCTGCCTATAATTTAGAGGACATAACGAAAGACTATGGCAATTTTTTAGAGTAGAGCTCATTCTTCTCGTCAGCAAGTATGACATTTGTCTGAAAGATCATGTAAACAAATGTATTGAAAACAGCAAGAAACTGCAGTCTTCTGGAGGAAAAGGAAGAGGATCTTTGATAACCTTGCTCTCAAAAACGACTGTGAACAAAGTAATACAAGCTATTCGGATGCTTATCCAGGAAAATATCTCAAAAGAAGTAAGGGAAGCCGGGATGTTTTCAATTCAGATTGATACAACTCAAGACATCACTTCAAAAGATCAATGCTCCATAATTGTTCGCTATGTGACTGATTGTATCAATGAAAAGCTTCTTGCAGTTGTTGAATGTGAATCTTCAACAGGGCAAAACATTTTTAAGTTGCTAATGGAAGTCTTAAAATCATGCAAACTTAATATTACAAATTGCATTGGCAATTCAACGGATGGAGCAGCAAATATGCAAGGCCAATACAATGGTTTCTCTTCCTGGCTGTCAACTGAATCACCAGGGTAAATTCACATCTGGTGCTATGCACACATTCTGAATTTAGTACTTGCAGATACAACAAAGGTGATAGTTGAAAGTGCATCACTGTTCAGTTTGTTGAATGAAATTGATGTCTTTATCCGTGATTCTTATCAGCGCATGAATACCTGGGAACAAGTTAGCCAGGACCCTCACCATCGAAGAATTTCAGTAATTGGGGAAACGCGTTGGTGGTCAAAAGATGCTGCTCTAAGAAAAGTGTTTGGGGAATTTTCAAATCCTGATTCTGCGTTGTTTGTTAGTCTACTGTACACTTTGAACAGAATCGAAGACAGCGTCTCGTCAAAACCTGAGGTGCGTGTTAGAGCAAAATCTTATGCAGAATCCTTACTCAAGTATGAAACCATTCTTACAGCACAAATTTTTCGGAGAATATTTGAATTGACAACACCATTGTCCAAATATCTGCAAACAACTAGATGGATATCTCAAAAGCTATTCAAATGGTACAGGGAACTTATGAAAAACTTAAAACAATCACACGAGATTTTGATTCCATACAAATGACTGCTGAAGTTTGTTAAGTTGGCAAATGACAAGATTCAAAAAGAAGAAAGTTACCACCTAGAAGTACAGACCGCTTTGCCTAAAAAAAGAATAAGAAAAAGAAAGCGAATGGCTGATGAGACTGTTGACGATGTAGCAGTTTCTGATGCTGTTTCAGGTTATGAAATACGTGTGCACAATGTAATTTTGGATACGGTTACAGAGAGCATGAATCGCCGCTTTCTCTCCTGTGGGACCCTCTATGCCGACTTAGCTTGCTTGGAGCCAAACAGCTTTTCTGATATAAAAAAATCTGGACTTCAGCACCAGCAATGGAAGAACTCAGCAAACGATTATTTAGATTTGATGAGGGAGCAACATCAGAAAATTTGCGTTCCCAACTGGCAAATTTTGCAATGCAGTGGGACAGGCTGAAATCATCACCTCTTGAAGAATTTAGCATTGTAGAAGATGTATCTATGGAAAACCAGGAAAGCAAATTAACAGAATCAGAACTGATCAACAAATCTTGCATGGCATGTAAGAACTGTGCCATTTGCTGCTATAAGATTCTGCAGCGCTATAATTTGTTAACTGATGCCTATAATGTCATTGGTTTAGCCTACAAATTTTTGCTTACATTATCGTTTACTCAAGTTGCCTGTGAAAGAAGTTTCTCCACACTGAAGTTTATTAAAACCCGTCTAAGAAGTTCTGTATCTCAAGAGCATTTGAGCTCTTTGATGCTGATGGCAATTGAAAAGGATATACTAATGAACCTTGATTCTGATGATGTCATTGACAGAGTAGCAGAAACCAGTGAACTTCTACGAAACTTGCTGAATCCTTAGTGCAGTTATTTTGTTCTGTCATTTTGAATATAAAAAAATATATGCCAAAAAATGTAATATATTTTGCTATTTGTTATTGTATTGAATCGTTCATTAAAGATGTTTCACCTTATATATTGCATTCAGTCTATCATTTATTATCATATATTTACATAATTCCAAATGATTGACAAGATACAGTGACTGAAGCAGGCTTAATATAACTAAAATACATAGAGAAACCGTTTGCCATTATTTGTAATTTTATTTTTTTTAAATGGGCTGCTCAGCTTAGAATGCCCGGGCCTATTTTATGTCCCAGTCCGGGCCTGCCAAGGTGGATGCAGCATGTGACCAATGCTGTATCTGTCAACCGGCGCCTTGCACTGAGAATAGAGCGATCAAACATCGCCAAGGGGGATCTGTGAGAATCGAGCCAATCAGAGAGCTGCTGCGTGTAAGTCAGCCGCTCTCTGCTCTGCTCCTCCATGCTCACTTGGAGCACTAGGCTGCGGCAGGGAGTGGTTTGCTTAGAGGCTGAGATGGCTCGCAGTCCAAGCACCTGGCATATCCGGACTTCCAGAGTCGGGATGACACGGTGCCTGGACTGATCTGTGTGATGTCAGCAGAGAGCAGACTTCAGACCAGCTGAAAACGGGAGAAGCCCAGCCAAATGAGCTCATGCATGACTACAATACGAAATACAGACATGTAACTTTTACATTATAAACATTGTAAGTTTTTTTTTAAATTTAAAAAGTTACTTACCATTATTTTTTATCAGTAAGATCTGTTAGATGTAAGAATAAAAAAAAGTATTACTAGATCACAAAAAATTACAAATTAGGTTAAATGAGAAATAACTAAAATTATATTTTGTATAGTTAGTAAAGAAAAAATGTACATATGTACACACATAATATGTATAGTAACGCGCATATAATGAAACAAAAAATGTTGTGTATAGGTATATATAAATACATACATACATACTGGACACTTTATTATGTACAGCTTTCAAGCACCGTTTTGAGTGTAGAACCGGAAGGATCCATCAGAAGATGGGGACACTGTAGCCACAATGGGATGGACATGGTCAGCAACAATACTCAGGTAGGCCGTGGTGTTTAAAAAATACTCAATTGGTACCAAGGAGTCCGAAGTGTGGCAAGGAAAATATCCCCCCCCCCCCCCACCACCAGCCTGAACCGGGGATACAAGGCAGGATGGAATGATTCATGCTTTAATTTTTTTTTAATGCAAATTTTAAACCATAACATCTGATTGTTACAACAGAAAATGAGACTCACCAGACCAGTCAACATTTTTTCAATCTTCTATTCTAAAATCTGTACCATTAAAAACTCTGAACTCACATATGAAGTATGGATTTTAACACACACATAACAAATGGTCCATAATGGAGACACACGTACCCATCCCCCCCAAAAAAAATTAAGCAACCAATGCACATAGATGATGCTCTGTGAATATTTACTCATTTTTAACACGATTATATATCTATATAACATAGAGAAAGTTTTTGTGCAAATAGTTGTAAATTAGCAGTTTTTGTAAAACTCCCACCATCCCATCTAACATCTTCCCATCTTCTTCAGTACATCTAGATGCATAAATGAATTTTGTTGCTGAGATTATTTTTTTTTTTATAATAGCTGTACAGAAAAAAGTAGCCGCTGGGTATAGATATACATATATTATATATACAGGTATTAACTTACATTACTGTATGCACGTACAAAATGTTATCAAAAATACTCTCAGGAAAAAAAGGAGAGAAAGGGAAAGAGAAAAGAGAAAGAGAGAGGGAAATAAAAAGAAAGAAGAGAGGGGGGAAAGAGATAGGGGTGGGTAGTCACCGTGGGTCTTCTATGCGCCTGTTCATGTCCGATCCTCCCGAAGGGTCCAGGTATTCCACACCACATCGTGTGCTTCTAACCGATCCTGTATCCTGGCGGTCATCTTTTTCATCAACTCCACATCTCTGATTCTAGCGTGAAGAGCACCAGGGGTAGGAGGCTGTGTCTTTTTCCACTGAAAGGCAATAAGGCACCGCGCGGCTGTCAGGATGTGTCGGAAGAGTTTCTTTTGGGCTTTCGAACGTTTAGGAAAAGGGATGCCGAGCAGGAAGGTTTTAGGGGTCAGAGTCAGCTGCTGGTCTAGGATGCAAGCCAGAAGGTGTTGAACCTCTTTCCAAAAAGGAACTATGCGGGGGCATAGGTACATCTTAGGGAGCTTGCGCCAGAGGCATTGCAGATGAGACATAGATCCCAATAAGCGGGCCTGGGGAACCAATGTCGCCGCACTCCAGAACATACTGTTAGGGTGAGTCGGGGCCAACCAAAGCTTTTCAATTTCCAACCATTGGTTATAGGATCTCTGGGTAAACCAGGAGGCAACCACGCGGAGCTGGACCGCTTGGTAATACCTAATGAGATCAGGAAATGCTAGACCCCCATCTGAACGTGAGGCCGTCATTACTGAACGAGGTATTCTGTGGCGTTTATAGTTCCACGTAAATTTGAGCAGATCTGTTTGTAGTTTTTTCAAGTGTGGATAAGGTATGGGAATGGGGAGGGTCTGGAAGAGATAAAGGAGCTTGTAATTTTCACCAAAGCTATCCTACCGAGGAGGGAAATTTGGTGCTTCCGCCATTGCGAGAGTAGTTGCCTAATAGATACGTATAGGGGCGGAAAGTTTGCCTGATATAGGGAGGCGAAAGTTGAGGTGATGTTTATCCCCAGATACTTAAGGGAGGTAGACTTCCAATTGTAGGGGAAATTGGATCGTAGATGATCTACCTCCAGGGGTGGGATATTAACTGGAAGGGCCTCCGACTTTGAGGCATTGATTTTGTAACCCGATAGGGCACTATAGCAGTCCAGCTCCATGTGTAAGTTGGGCAGGGAGATCCTGGGTTGGGTCAGGGTAAGGATAACATCATTCGCAAACAACAAAATCTTAAATTCCTTATCTCTAACCGGTATACCCCTTATAGCCCGATTCCGTCTAATGGACGCCGCCAGGGGCTCTATGCAGAGGGCAAATAATAAGGGTGATAGGGGGCATCCCTGGCGCGTACCATTGGAGACAGAAAAGGTCAAAGAGGTAGCGAAGGGGGTCTTAACTTGAGCGGACGGATTAGAGTAAAGATGTCGTATGGCCCACAGGAATGGTCCCCCTATCCCTATGTGGGTCAACGTGGCGAACAGGAAGGGCCACCCCAGCCTATCAAAAGCTTTTTCAGCATCCAAACTCAAAAGCAAGGACGGCACGCCCTCCCTATTCGCCACATCGACCAGGTCTATCACCTTCCTGGTGTTATCTCCAGCCTGGCGGAGGGGGATGAAACCCATTTGGTCTTTGTGGATAAGGGAGGGGGGGACCATGTGGAGCCGCAGGGACAGCAGTTTTGTAAAGATTTTCAAGTCTGCATTCAAGAGCGCTATGGGCCTATAATTGGCACAAAGGATGGGATCTTTATCAGGCTTAGGGATCAGGGTAAGAAAGGAGCGTTGCATATCCGAGGGGACGGGAGTGTTCTGTAGAAAGGCGTTAAAAAGTTTACTCATGTGCGGGAGTAAGAGAGGCAGAAATGCTTTATAATATTCGTAGGGTAGGCCGTCTGGACCTGGGGCTTTATGTGCTGGCAGGGACTTAATGGCCTGTTCTATCTCTTCTTCCATGATGGGCATGTTTAAAGATGCTAGGTCTGTTTCCTGAATGCGAGGGATACCGCTTTCTGACAGGTACTGCTGCATGCGATGCGAGAGCTCTAAAGGCAGGGGATCGCTGGGGATGTCGGGGTTGTTATACAGTTCCGCATAGAAACCCGCAAACGTGTCAACAACATCTTTGGGATGGGAAACAACAGTGTTGGATTTATTTTTGATCTGGTGTGGAGTGGACAGGAGGGTGTTGTCTCTAAGTTTCCTCGCTAAGAGGGAGTGCGCTTTATTACCCCTGTCATAATATGCCTGTTTTATCCGAAGGAGAGCCTTTTCCACCCGGCGGAGTGCCAAGTCACTAAGCGCCATACGCAGATTTGTTATTTTTTTGGGGAGTCGCAGGGACGGGGAGGATTGTAGTTTCAGATCCAGCTGTCTGAGCTCCCTCTCTGTGTTTAATTTGGTGGCCGCGATGTCCCTCTTCATGGCTGATGAAAGTGCCATGCATTTACCGCGTATGACCGCTTTGTGAGCCTCCCACAGAGTAGAGAGAGTGACATCTGGAGTGATGTTTTCCGTAAAATAGTGGTTCAAAGTCTAAACTAATTCTGATTGGGAGGGAAGGTGTTGTAGGAGAAAGGTGTTCAATTTCCAATTATAGGGCCGAACGACAGGGGAGCCCAAGTCCAGGGTGAGTAGGATTGGGGCATGGTCCGACCATGAGATCGGTAAGATAAGGGCACTGCGTGCCGCTCTTAGTGTAGCATTATTAATAAAAAAATAGTCGATGCCGGAGTGCATCTGGTGGGGGGCTGAAAAGTACGTATACTGCCGGTCCGCTGGGTGGAGAGTCCGCCAGACGTCGAAGAGTGCATAACGTCTGGTAAGCTGATGAAAGAGCTTCGAATCCCTGAGGGCTTTGGCTGAGGGCGTTTGGGGGGTTGCCACCAGGCAGTCCACAGCAGCCGAGTGAGCTAGGTTAAAGTCTCCACCCACCACCAAATAACTGTGGTCAGCCTTGAAAAGGCGTGACAGGACTCTAGAGATAAAGCTATGCTGGCGGACATTGGGAGCATACAGGGTGCAAAGGGTGATCGGTTGAGACTGCCATGTACCCTTGAGTACCAGGAAGCCCCCCGAGGATCACTGTAGTGGTCAAGATAAGTAAATGTAGTTCCATGTTGAATCAGAATAGCCACCCCCACTCTCTTATGGGACCAGGGGATAAATAAGTGAGTGGGAAGTGTCTGGAGGCGAAGGCAAAGGATCCCCCTTTATCAAAATGCGTCTCCTGGACAAGGATAATGTAAGCTCCTGACTGTCTAAATTCCCTTAGTGCCAGATGGCGTTTCCTGTTTGAGTTTAAGCCATGGACATTCAGGGAGAGAATCTTAGCCATCAGTCAAGTCATGGGGGGGAGGGGGTTTGGAGATGGAATCTTACCTGATAACGACGTCCAGTGATGACCTCCAGGAGCCAGGAGTGCGCTTGCCCCATTGGGAGGACCTGAAAGACATGTCTCGAGGACCTACAGACTGCACCGTGGTGACAAAGGGGGGAAAGTAGGGAAAGAGAAGAAAAGAATGTTAGAACAGCAAGAGAGAAAACTTATATCATGCACGAAACTGTAACACATCAAAACGTACAACATTACTTAACCTTGAGTGGGCAAATCGCTCAGGTCTACACGGATTTCCAGGGGGCCACCAGACCCAGAGCCCAAGGACCGGGTCAGGTGGCTGCATGGGAGTCCAGCTCTCCACATTCGTTACTGTAAAAGGGATAAGAGGCTATGGACCGAGGAGAACCGAAAAATAATTGTTGCAACAATGATCGCAAAATGAAACCTAGGGCCCCGGGTACAGGACTAGTGAACCTGGGAAGGAGGGGGTGGTGTGAGAACGAAAGGAAACCCACTCTCTCTGGTCTCCCAAATGCCAGCCTAAGGGCAGGAAGTCAATGGTAAGGCACCAGGGGGGGAAGGGGGGAAGGGAAACAACGGCGACCAGCAGCAATGTAACGTTCAGACACCAGTCCACCGGTCAGCCAAAAAGAAAAATTGACCTTTCTCCCTATAACCACGAGGGCGGAGGGGAGCAACAAAGGAGAAAAAGGAACAAAAAGAAATGAGGCTGGGTATGTCAGCCATCCCGGTTTCTGGGTCGTTGCAGAGACAGAAACTTCTGCCAAAGCGTTGGTGGTGTAAGCGGGGTAGCCACGAGATCCCAATCAGGCAGCTGGGGAGGGCGGATGCCCAGTTCCTCACAGAAGGCATGTAGATCTTCTGGATACCGCAGGGAAGCTGACTTGCCTTGATGTTTGGCGGTGGGGCTGAATGGGAATCCCCAGCAATAAGGAATGTTTTCGTCTTGCAAGGTTGGAGTAGTCTGCGTTTTTGTAGGGTTATCCAGGAGAGGTCTGGGAAAAGTTGCACTTGAATATCCCGGAAGGTCACCACTTGGGCCAGGCGGGCCTGCCGCATAATGTCCTCTTTAAGGGGGGAACGGGTTAATTCTACAGATAACGTCCTTGGGGCTGGAGTTAGCATTCTGTGTGCTCTGTCCATCTCAATAAACTTGGTGGTGGGTTCTCCCAGGAGATTGTTAAATACTTCCTACAGAATAATCTGTATGTCCTCCGGACCATCCGCCTCCTGGATCCCCGGACCCTTATGTTATGCCTGCGCCACCCTGTTATCAAGGTCCTCCACATGACGCTGCATATCTCTCAATAACATGCGATGATCGGCCCCTTGTATTTGGGTCCTATGGACCGCTATCTTGGTCTCCTGAATCTCCTCCTCGGCCATCTCCACCCGGTCCGCAAGGTGCTTAAGGCCGGAGTGGAGCATTTGTATTTCCGATCTGCATGTAGATTTAAAGTGGAAGTAAACTCCCCTATCGTTTTCGGCCAAGGAAGCTGCCATCTTTGCCTCTGTTTAATCTTCAACTGCTATGGTGCTGCACATGTGATTTGATATGACACCAGCCATTGGATGGTTTGATAGTTTGGCTGAGAGCACAGCCAATGTGCAGTTAGCATTCCCGGCATGCCTTTTTTTTAACTGTTTAAATCAATGGGTCTTCTTTAGTGGGTATCGCTTGCAGATAGAGCTGCCACTGTGGGTGCAGAGATGGGGGGCAGGGCTCCCCAGGGTTGCCCTGGACTGGATGTAGGCGAGGTGGCAAGGGTCTGGAATCCACGGGCCTGTCGGCATATGTTGAAGGAGCGGGCCTAGGTGGTGAGTCCCACACCCCCGCCCAGGTGGGTGCAGAGGCCGGAGGAGATGGCCGGCTCTGTCCCCACTCTACCCGTGGGGACAGATCTGTGGGGCACATGGAATGTGCAGAGGAGGTTGGGGATCCACACGGATGATGCGGGGGGCTGGGGGCCTGTGAAGGAGCCAGCCTTTGGGCTTTAGGTGGCGGTGACCGGGTGTCGGGGTCCTGGTGGGGCCCTCCCATCCTCCCGGGTCCCTGGTAAATCCAGGTCAGGGGCTCCCTGGGGGGGGGGGGACAGGGCAGGGAAGTCCATGATATCCTGGCTGGAGGGTGACCCCAAGGATATGGCAGGAATGTAGGGGTCCGAAGCTGCCCGAAGCAGCCAGGGAAGTGCCTCAGGCCTAGCTGGGCCGGCCCGATAGGCAGCCGAGGCCGGGGTCTGACTCACCACACCGGAGGTAGTGGGGGCCGAGGCTTTCCCCTGCGAGGTCCCGTCCCCTCGAGGCTAGGTTGGCGGCTGGTCGGCAGGCTGCGGCCCGGGGACAAAGCCGGGGATGGCACGGTGGCTGCAGTCAGCACCATCTTGGGAGATCCGCCGGCCGGGAGCTCCATCGGCGGGAAGAAGGAGCAGAGGTCCATTGCTGAGCCCAGCGGGACAGCGGAGGGTCCCCGGGCGGTAGATGAGCGGGTAGCCCTGGATCTACCCATCGGATGGCGGTGGATGGTCCCCGTTAGGTGCCGATAAACGGGCCTGGCGGGAGAGCGAGAAGATTACACTGCCATCGGTTTTAACGTTTGTAAGTTGGATGTTTGAAAGTAGGGGATTGCCCTATATGCTCTGCAGAAATGGCGGAACAAGGTGTTGGTGTTGCCACAACATTGTAAACCCTCAAAGTGACTCTTGGTGGGCGCTGGAGCGCCCTGCTGTGAACGATTATATCAAGAATTGTAATTACATGGCATTGTTGAACAGTGGTAGAAAAATTGGGCCTTTGGTGGTTGTGGTGGTGGTGCTGGTGCCACAACACTATAAGTCCTCACAGTTACTCTCGATGGGTACAGGAACGGGCCCTGCTCTGAAATATTATATCAAGAATTGTAATTACATGCCCCTGTTAAACAGGGGCTGAAAAATTGGGCTGGTGGCACTGGTGCTGGTGCCACGACACTGCAACCTCTCCCATATACTCTAGTTGTAGTGCAGGAATGAGCCCTGCTGCAAAGCATTGCATCAAAAATTTTAATTACATGCCCCTGTTAAACGGGGGCTGAAAAATTGGGCTGGTGGCACTGGTGCTGGTGCCACGACACTGCAACCTCTCTCATATACTCTAGTTGTAGTGCAGGAATGACCCCTGCTGCAAAGCATTGCATCAAAAATTGTAATTAAACGCCCCTGTTAAACAGGGGTTGAAAAATTGGGCTGGTGGCACTGGTGCTGGTGCCACGACACTGCAACCTCTCCCATATACTCTAGTTGTAGTGCAGGAATTAGCCCTGCTGCAAAGCATTGCATCAAAAATTGTAATTACATGCCCTTGTTAAACAGGGGCTGAAAAATTGGGTTGGTGGCACTGGTGCTGGTGCCATGACACTGCAACCTCTCCCATATACTCTAGTTGTAGTGCATGAATGAGCCTTGCTGCAAAGAATTGCATCAAAAATTGTAATTAAACGCCCCTGTTAAACAGGGGCTGAAAAATTGGGCTGGTGGCACTGGTGCTGGTGCCATGACACTGCAACCTCTCCCATAAACTCTAGTTGTAGTGTATGAATGAGCCCTGCTGCAAAGCATTGCATCAAAAATTGTAATTAAACGCCCCTGTTAAACAGGGGTTGAAAAATTGGGCTGGTGGCACTGGTGCTGGTGCCACGACACTGCAACCTCTCCCATATACTCTAGTTGTAGTGCAGGAATGAGCCCTGCTGCAAAGCATTGCATCAAAATTTTTAATTACATGCCCCTGTTAAACAGGGGCTGAAAAATTGGGCTGGTGGCACT
This sequence comes from Lithobates pipiens, assembly GCF_037356315.1. NCBI lineage: Eukaryota > Metazoa > Chordata > Amphibia > Anura > Ranidae > Lithobates > Lithobates pipiens. Next base: position 228,737,411 of record NW_027507784.1, read on the forward strand.
GGTGCTGGTGCCACGACACTGCAACCTCTCTCATATACTCTAGTTATAGTGCAGGAATGAGCCCTGCTGCAAAGCATTGTATCAAAAATTGTAATTAAACGCCCCTGTTAAACAGGGGCTGAAAAATTGGGCTGGTGGCACTGGGGCTGGTGCCATGACACTGCAACCTCTCCCATAAACTCTAGTTGTAGTGCAGGAATGAGCCCTGCTGCAAAGCATTGCATCAAAAATTTTAATTACATGCCCCTGTTAAACAGGGGCTGAAAAATTGGGTTGGTGGCACTGGTGCTGGTGCCATGACACTGCAACCTCTCCCATATACTCTAGTTGTAGTGCATGAATGAGCCCTGCTGCAAAGCATTGCATCAAAAATTGTAATTAAACGCCCCTGTTAAACAGGGGTTGAAAAATTGGGCTGGTGGCACTGGTGCTGGTGCCACGACACTGCAACCTCTCTCATATACTCTAGTTGTAGTGCAGGAATGAGCCCTGCTGCAAAGCATTGTATCAAAAATTGTAATTAAACGCCCCTGTTAAACAGGGGCTGAAAAATTGGGCTGGTGGCACTGGTGCTGGTGCCATGACACTGCAACCTCTCCCATAAACACTAGTTGTAGTGCAGGAATGAGCCCTGCTGCAAAGCATTGCATCAAAAATTGTAATTGAACGCCCCTGTTAAACAGGGGTTGAAAAATTGGGCTGGTGGCACTGGTGCTGGTGCCACGACACTGCAACCTCTCCCATATACTCTAGTTGTAGTGCAGGAATGAGCCCTGCTGCAAAGCATTGCATCAAAAATTGTAATTAAACTCCCCTGTTAAACAGGGGCTGAACAATTGGGCTATTCGCACTGGTGCTGGTGCCACGACACTGCAACCTCTCCCATATACTCTAGTTGTTGAGCAGGAATGAGCCCTGCTGCAAAGCATTGCATCAAAAATTGTAATTAAATGCCCCTGTTAAAGAGGGGCTGAAAAATTGGGCTGGTGGCACTGATGCTGGTGCCACAACACTGTAACCTCTCCTATATACTCTAGTTGTAGTGCAGGAATGAGCCCTGCTGCAAAGCATTGCATCAAAAATTGTAATTAAACTCCCCTGTTAAACAGGGGCTGAACAATTGGGCTATTCGCACTGGTGCTGGTGCCACGACACTGCAACCTCTCCCATATACTCTAGTTGTTGAGCAGGAATGAGCCCTGCTGCAAAGCATTGCATCAAAAATTTTAATTAAACGCCCCTGTTAAACAGGGGCTAAAAAATTGGGCCTTAGGCACTGGTGCTGGTGCCACAACACTGCAACCTCTCCCATATACTCTAGTTGTAGAGAAGAAATGAGCCCTGCTGCAAAGCATTGCATCAAAAATTGTAATTAAACACCTCTGTTAAACAGGGGCAGAAAAATTGGGCTGGTGGCATCACCCGGAACCAAAAATGTGTTTCCAAGATATCAGCGGAGGAGGAAGAGGATAGACAGTCAACATAACAGGACAGTCACTCAGCATCAGCATAGGCAGTCTTGAAGGGATGTGATATTTTAAAAAAAATTATTCGGTTACATCAGCTGCAGGTGCTTGGTAGTCAGTGGACAGGCGCACCCTGTGATTGGTAACAAAGCCACCAGCAACACTGAAGGTGTGTTCTGAAAGAACGCTGGATGCAGGACAGGCCAGTAGCTCAATTGCATACTGTGCAAGCTCTGGCCAGTGATCCATCCTCAAGACCCAGTAAGCCAGAGGACTTTCGATAGGAAAGCTGTCCAAGTCTGACCTTGCCCCTGGGTATTCCTGCACCATGTAAATCAGACGCTGGCGATAGTTGCTGGAACTGATCATACCTTGGGGCTGCGGACTAAAAAATTGTCCAAATGCATCGGTCAGATGGAAACCTTCTCCACCACTCCTTCTGACCGATGACTCAGCAACACGTTGTCCAGGACAAGGAGTTTGTAACCTCCCAGTCTCTGGGAATGCATTGTACAGACCTTTCTGCAAGACCTCCCGGAGATGTCTCATCCTCTGCTCCCTCTGCGACGGCAAGATAAGGTCTGCAACCTTACCCTCGTACCGTGGATCAAGGAGAGTGGCTAGCCAGTAATGGTCCCTCTCCTTGATCCGAAGAATACGAGGATCCTTCCACAGGCTTTGCAGGATCAGGGAGGCCATGCAGCGTAGGTTAGCTGAGGCATTCGGTCCGAAGTCCTCTGGGTCACTAAGGATAACATGATCCGCAGCTACCTCCTCCCAGCCACGGACAAGTCCATGGGTTTCTTGGGACTGTAAATCATCCCTACAAGACTGCTGCTGCTGATGCTGAGTGCCAGACTCCACCCCCATGCTGACACAATAATCATCCTCCTCCTCTTCCTGTGTGATGGGTGGGACAGCAAGAACACTGTCTGGATAAAGGGGGCCTTGAGAGTCAAGGAAGTCCTCCTCTTCCTGCCTCTGTTCTGCCTCAAGTGCCCTGTCCATTATTCCATGCAGCCTATGCTCCAAGAGGTGGACAAGAGTTACAATGTCACTGATGCATGCACTGTCACTGCTCACCATCCTTGTGGCCTCCTCAAATGGTGACAGGACAGTGCATGCGTCCCTGATCATGCCCCACTGGTGTGGTGAGAAAAAACCGAGCTCCCCTGACCCTGTCCTGGTGCCGTAGTCGCACAGGTACTCATTGATGGCCCTCTGCTGTGTGTGCAGCCGCTGCAGCATGGCCAACTTTGAGTTCCACCTGGTGGGCATGTCACATATAAGGCGGTTCTTGGGCAGGTTCAACTCCTTTTGGAGCTCAGCCAGCCGAGCACAGGCATTAAATGATCTGCGGAAATGCACACAGACTTTCCTGGCCTGCTTCAGGACATCCTGTAAGCCCGGGGACCTGCCCAAAAACCGCTGCACCACCAGGTTAAGGACGTGAGCCACACAGGGCACATGGGTCAGTTGTCCCTGTCGGAGGGCAGAGAGGAGGTTGGTGCCATTGTCGCAAACCACCAATCCTGGCTTAAGCTGGCCTGGCGTTGTTATATTCTTAATATCTAAATTGTAATTGGCTTTATTATACTTTATTCAGAATATAATTCTCCATACTGTGTGAAAGAAACTTTGAGTCAATAAATTCTATGTTATGACTTGCATAGCTGGAAAAGTAAACATTTAAAACCTGTCAGGATTTTGATAAATGTTGTTTATGTTAAATTCTCCAGTTCATTATATATATGTTTTTAGAAAGTCATTTTCTATGTAATTGAGAAGCTCTATGTAATTGAGAAGCCCTATGTAAATTGAGACAATATTTTTCTTAGAGTCTGAAATCCTCCCTCAACCCCATTTCCTGCCATTTCATCAGAAGGTAAATTGTGTTTTAAGTGTTAACATATGTTACATTGATTATAAGTAACCACTTATTAGCCCACACTTTTGTAAAGGAGGAGTTATCTTTCGGGCTGGAGATTAGAGAATGGTTGATATAGTCATAAGACTGGGAGTGAGACTTCCTGTTGAATCCTAGACACACAACTAGGCAGATGTGCTCTTGCAAACCCATCAGCCTAGTAGAAACATCTCATGCACACAGCTTTCCAGCATACAAAGGGTTATTCCGCCATTTTAGACAATAGAAGTTACATGGAAATAACCTTAAATCTTTCATAACACAATTTTTAAAGATACAAATGATTATTATTGTACTATTTTTTGTAAGTATTTTTTTCTATTTAAATGTGTACAAATAAATACACATTTTTGAATTACGCTGACTCAGAACTAATTAAGGAAATTTGTCTCACAAGATTAATCGATCTCACCATATATACTTAAGACTTTGAAATATTTATTCATTAGTTTCAATATTTTTACATTGGCTCAGCCATCCAGTCAATCATAAGTCGGAAGTTTTTTTTTCAACTTCCATCCTTTGATCAGAGGGGAAGTGATGAACAGAGATTAACTTCGCAAAGATTGAAAAGAACCTAGAAGAACATTTGATCGATTGATTGTGAAAGACCGGAGAATTTCAGATATACAGAAGTCTTGAAAGACGGTGGACAGCGGGAAAACTGATGAGTTTTATATTTGGTGAGTAGAAAAGTAATATGGAATTTGTAGATGTTTTAGCTGATGAAAGTAAATTAGAATTTACAGGTTTATCGAAACAGGTCTCTGATGCTGTTTTATGGAAATCTATGTATAGTCAATGCTTACAAGCAAATACTGAAATTGAGAAAGCTAAATTTTCATTAACGAAAACTAAGAGGAAACTACGTAATGTAATGAAATTTATTTCAGTTTTTAATAATATGATATTTGATGAGCCAGAAAACAAATGATTTGTGTAGTAAATCAAGCAGCAAGTAAAAATGTAAGTGAAAATATACAAACACATGAAAATGTATTTTTTGAACCTAGCTGTTCAGGTTGTGAAACTTTTTGTACGTATATTGAGCATTTAGAGAATGAAGTAGAATTGCAGAATAATGTAGCTTCAAAAGATTTTCGGTAATTTCAAAGAAAGTTGAGAAAAAACAGTCAGATGCAGCAAAATCATCGTTTATACCGGACAATCCGGTTGACATACAGGATACTTCTTTGGATGATGTTCGAAAACAGAAATTGTTAGAAAGAGCGTCTAGACTTAAGTTGCAAATACATGATCAGCTGATGAAAATTTTGAAAGATATCCCTCGTTATGATTCAAGAGCAGATGTGTTTTTCAACGGGGATGTCTTTGAAAGTTTTTGTGATCGTTTCAATTTGAGTGACAAACAAAGGAATAAAATCTTTTGTTTATGGGTTCCTAGTCACATAGCAAGACGTTTAGTCAAAACACCCTATCTTGATAATTATGGCGCTGAAGTTCATAGTGATGCATCTGAAAGACTGCGTCAGTTGTTGAAGTGTATTACTGGGGAAGAAACCCCAACAGCTGAGTTATTGGATTCTTTAAAAGTAACAACACATGATGATCCATTTCATTTTAGTGAAACATTTGCAAAGGCATTTAAAATGGTGTATGCAGTGGATGAAGAGACTTCTGCATTAATAAGGGCATTTGTTCACAAATTTACATATTTAGACCCTGCATCAATGGCGCTAGCTAGTCAAAAGTAAACTTTGGATGATGCTACCTCAGTTATAGATCTTGTAAGGAGACAATTAAAGAGAAGTAACTTAAAATCAAAAATTTCTGTCATTCAGGATAGCAATTCTGAATTAGACAATCAGAAAGATGTTAAAGCAGGCAATACTGCCACCGTCAGGAATGGCAGGGCAAGACAGTTTGATAAAAAATCAATAACTTGTTTTTTTTGTCAAAAGCTTGGTCATTATAAATCTCAATGTAGACAGTATTTAAAACATATTGAGTTGAAAAACATTGGAAAAGAAAATGGATTAGTATCCAATAAACCTTCTGCCCCACCTTCAACAGAAGAAGTTAGACATTTTTCTCCTTATGCCCCTCTGAGAAGGGAAATGAAAGAGATTGGAATGAACATGAATGCTCATTTAAACGGTGATAGCAATGGGAGACAGCCTTTGTTATCGGCCCCATGACAGATAGAGGAAAAGGAAATAATTTATCATTCTCTAGTACATGTTGCCCCTATATTTTTAGACAAAAGTGGACGCCCTTATTTAAAAGCTAAAATTAATGGACAAAAAGTGAAAACTCTTTTGGATACAGGTGCTCAGATTAGTGTCACTGGTTTGAATTTACCTGTTTTATCGGACGCGGCAGTTTGTACAATTGTCGGGTTTAATGGAACAGGTGATTCTCAAGCTAAAATGTGTAAAAATGTTTCTTTTGAAATCCCAGGTTATTTGCAAACTGAAATAGACATGTGGTTTTGTAAGGGATCTGAAAATATTATCGGAACTGATATTTTGTATCAAAGAGGATGGATTATTGATTTAGGCAATGGAGTGATTTGGAAGGGTTCAGCTAATCGTAAGTCTGTGGTAATTGATCCAGCTGATTATTCAGAAGTGGGAAGCATTTGTTTAACAGAAGCAGTTGACACCGATTACAAATGGCCTGATACAGGAGATAATTTGAAGTTAAAACAAGTGATACAGTTACACAAAAAACTTTGGAGTCAAAAAAAGAATGATGTTGGCTTATTTAAGGATATTTTAGTCAATATCGAAGGAAGGGATCATCCCTTTGTGAAGCCATATAAATTACCACCAGATTCTGATGAACCTGTTTCATTGATCATACAAGAGTTTTTGGAACAGGGTATTATCAGGAAAGCAAATTCGGTTTGATTGATCTAAGAATGCTAAACAAATACATACCCTGTTGTTCGCCTATTGTAGTGGAAACACCAGATATCATGTCACAGTTAAATGCTAATGCAAAAGTTTTTTCTGTATTAGATATTGCGAATGGATTTTTTAGCATTCCTTTTGCCAAAAGCTGTCAAAATAAATTTTCATTTGTTTTCAAAAATATATCGTATGTTTTCACAAGACTTCCCCAAGGCTTTCATAGTTCCCCATCTATATTTCATCAGGCGTTGGCAAATGTTTTATCAAGGTTCTCTAGACCTGATTTTTTGATTCAGTATGTAGATGACATACTTCTTTCAAGTGAAAATGAGGAGGAGCATTTGACTCTTCTGGCAGAATTGCTGACAATTCTGCAGGAAGAAGGTCTAAAGCTAAATACACGCAAAGTTCAGCTCATGAAAAGTGAGGTAAAATTTCTAGGAATTTTGATTGGTCCAGGGAAAAAGCAGCCTTTGCAGGAACGTATAGAGGCTATTGCATCTTTACCTGTACCAACTACATTCAAAGCATTGAGACAATTTTTGGGATTGGTGAATTTTTCCAGAGATTTTATTGAGTAATTGGCAGAGAAGGCGAAACCGCTATATGACTTGTTAAAACATACAGAGGATAATGAATTTGGTCCCTGGACAGAAGTTCAACAAAAAGCTTTTGAAATTTTGATAAATGATTTGCAGTCAGCTCCTGCATTAGCAACAGTGGATAAACAAGCACCATTTGCTTTGCAAGTGCATGCTTCAGAAATTGCCATCTCAGCTGTTTTGCTTCAGAAACAGGGAGAAGATTGGAGAATTCTTGGGTATTTTTCACGTTTAATTACCCCAGTGGAGAGGGGATTAGACGAATGTGTTAGACAATTAGTGGGTGTGCATTATGCAGTAAAAGCAACAGAGCATATTGTAGGATTTAACAAAATAATTTTACAAACCCCACATAGTACCTTGAAGTTCCTTTTTGAGAAAAATGTTTCTGGAGTCTATAATCAAAGATTTTCTCAATGGTTGTTGGCTCTGTCACCTAAACAAATACAGGTTGAGCACAATGCTAAGTATATTCTTCCTCAGTTGATGGAATACAATGGGCTAGAACATGAATGTTTGTGTGAAGTCCATGATACTCATTCTCCTCTTTTTCGTAGAGAGGCAGAGAAAATTGATGAGCCTGTATTTGTTGATGGTTCGAGATATTGTATGTCAGGCAATTATTATAGTGGGTATTCAATTTGGTATCCAAAACGTAAGTTGCCAAAAACACAAGTTGCCAGGACATTTTTCAGCTCAACGAGCAGAACTTGAAGCAGTAAAAACTGCATTGATTATTGACAAGGAAGAGAAGAAAGGTTCACTAGCGATTTATAGTGATAGTTCATATGTTGTACGTTCTCTCACCGATTACTTACCTATTTGGAAACGTAGAGGTTTTGTGGATTCATCCAATAAGACTCTTGTGCAGAAAGAGACATTAGAAGCAGTTTTTGACCTTGCAGAGAGTAATCCTCTTGCATATGCTATTGTAAAAATTCCAGCACATAAAAAAGATGATAGTGAGTTATCTGTAGGTAACAGAACAGCAGTTTCATTGGCAAAGGAAGCAGCTTTGCATGGGAAGTTAGTAGTTCAACCTGAAATGGTATCAATTAATGTTGTGAAGAAAACAGACACACAGATTCCTTCATTTTCAGAGGAACAGAAAAGGGACACGTCACTTTCTTCTTCCTCACCGGTTGACACAGGCTCTTTGGTTTATGAAAACGGGATCTTATGTCATGACTCAGACGGAATTCTATGTCCTGTTATACCACAACACCTACAGGTGGAATTCACTAAATTTAACCATGATAGTTTAGGTCACATTGGCAAGCAAAAATTACTTGAAATTCTTAAAGAGAAATTCTATTGGGACAAAATGGTGGAGACAGTAGACAGTGTAATTAAATCTTGTTTAATTTGTGCACAGGTGAATCCTAGACCAAAGGGTCAGAAACCTCCATTGCAAAGAATTCCTCCAGCAGATGGACCTTGGTCTTCTATCCAAATAGATTATATAGGGCCATTACCATCAGGGAAATATGGATACAGATTTGCTTTGGTTTTGATAGACATTTTTTCAAAATGGGTAGAACTAATCCCAGTACGTAAAGATGATGCTTTAACAACTGCTAGGATGTTGATTAACCACTTCAGGACCGCCGTATTGCCAATGTACGTCAACACAATGGCACAGGCAGGCACAATCACGTAGATGTACGTGATTGCCTTCCAGCGGGTGGGGGGTCCGAACGGACCCCCTCCCGCTGGTTACGGCGGTCCGGTTCGCTCCAGGAGCGCTCCATGATGAGGGGATGGCCGTTGGTTTTCGGCCACCCCCTCTGGATCGCTCCTGGCCAATGAGAAGCTTCCTCCCCTGTGTATTGTTTACACAGGAAGGAGGAAGTGATATCATTCTCCTCGGGGAGGTCTTTTTGACCGGACTACGAGGAGAAGACTAATAGTAAGTGTGCACCAACACTACACTGACATGTAGGTACACACAGGCACACAAACCCCCCCCCGATCCCCCCCCCGATCGCCCACCGATCCCCCCCGCCCCCCCTCCCCCCCCAGTCACAGTGTCACTGATTGCATTGATCATTTCTTTACTGATCAATGCATTCAGTGTCAGTTGTGACAGTAAAAACTGTCAGGACAGTTAGTGTTAGGTACAGGGTAGCCCCCTATCACCCCCCAATAAAGATTTAACCCCCTGATTGCCCCTAGAGTTAACCCTTTCGCCCCCTTTTGCCAGTTTCACTAAGCGATCATTTTTCTGATCGCTGCATGTGTCGCTAGGTAGCTAGTTATTTTTTTAGGTTCACCGCCAGGTTTTTATATCGCTAGGTACCCCGATATACTACCCAATAATGGTTTTAACCCCCTGATTGCCGCTAGTTAACCCTTTCACCCCCTTTTGCCAGTGTCACTAAGCGATCGTTTTTCTGATCGCTGCATTAGTGTCGCTACAGTCGCTAGGTAGCTAGTTATTTTTTTAGGTTCACCGCCAGGTTTTTATAGCGCTAGGTACCCCGATATACTACCCAATAATGGTTTTAACCCCCTGATTGCCGCTAGTTAACCCTTTCACCCCCTTTTGCCAGTGTCACTAAGCGATAATTTTTCTGATCGCTGCATGTGTCGCTAGGTAGCTAGTTATTTTTTTAGGTTCACCGCCAGGTTTTTATATCGCTAGGTACCCCGATATACTACCCAATAATGGTTTTAACCCCCTGATTGCCGCTAGTTAACCCTTTCACCCCCTTTTGCCAGTGTCACTAAGCGATCGTTTTTCTGATCGCTGCATTAGTGTCGCTACAGTCGCTAGGTAGCTAGTTATTTTTTTAGGTTCACCGCCAGGTTTTTATAGCGCTAGGTACCCCGATATACTACCCAATAATGGTTTTAACCCCCTGATTTCCGCTAGTTAACCCTTTCACCCCCTTTTGCCAGTGTCACTAAGCGATAATTTTTCTGAACGCTGCATCAGTGTCGCTAGTGTCGCTAGGTAGCTAGTTATTTTTTTAGGTTCACCGCCAGGTTTTTATAGCGCTAGGTACCCCGATATACTACCCAATAATGGTTTTAACCCCCTGATTGCTGCTAGTTAACCCTTTCACCCTCTTTCACCAGCGATCACAGTATAAGTGTCACTGGTGACGCTGGTTAGCCAATTAGTTATTTAGGTTCCCCGTCAGGTTTTTATATAGCGCCAGGGACCCCCATATACTACCTAATAAAAATTTGAACCCCCTGATTGCCCCTAGTTAACCCTTTCACCACTGATCACCATATAAGTTTTACGGGTGACTCTGGTTAGTTTGTTTTTTATAGCATCAGGGCACCCACCATTTATTACCCAATAAAGGTTTAACCCCCTGATCACCCGGCGGGTGATATCAATTAGGTTTTAGGGTCAGGGTCTGCGTCGCCCCAGGCAGCGTAGGTTAGTGCCAGTACCGCTAACACCCACACGCAAAGCATACACCTCCCGTAGTGGTATAGAATCTGAAAAGATCAATATCTGATCTGATCAGATCTATACTAGCGTCCCCAGCAGTTTAGGGTTCCAAAAAAACGCATTGTTAGCGGGATCAGCCCAGATACCTGCTGGCACCTGCGTTTTGCCCCTCTGCCCAGCCCACCCAAGTGCAGTATCGATCGATCACTGTCACTTACAAAACACTAAACACATAACTGCAGCGATCGCAGAGTCAGGCCTGATCCCTGCCATCGCTAACAGGTTTTTTGGTAGCATTTTATATTCAAATCCGGAAGGCAGTGCTTGGTTTTCGGGGTCCCGTACGTGGCTAGGCTCCCAAAAAGTCCCCCACATGTGGTATCCCCGTACTCGGGAGAAGCAGCAGAATTTATTTTGGGGTGTAATTTGACTTCTGCCCATAGCATGTGTGAGCAATATATCATTTAGTGACAACTTTGTGCAAAAAAAAAAAAAGTTTGTAATATTCCCGCAACTTTTGGCAAAATATAAAATATTCCATGGACTCAACATGCCTCTCAGTAAATAGCTTGGGGTGTCTACTTTCCAAAATGGGGTCATTTGGGGGGGTTTTGTGCTATTTTGGCATTTTATGGCCTTCGAAACTGTGATAGGTAGTGAGGAGTTAAATCAAAAATTTGCACCCTTAGAAATCCTGAAGGTGGTGATTGGTTTTCGGGGTGCCGTGCGCGACTAGACTCCCAAAAAGTCCCACACATGTGGTATCCCCGTACTCAGGAGAAGCAGCAGAATGTATTTTGGGGTGTCATTTCACATATGCCCATAGCATGTGTGAGCAATATATCATTTAGTGACAACTTGGTGCAAAAAAAAAAAAGTTTGTAATATTCCCGCAACTTGTGGCAAAATATAAAATATTCCATGGACTCAACATGCCTCTCAGTAAATAGCTTGGGGTGTCTACTTTCCAAAATGGGGTCATTTTGGGGGGTTTTGTGCTATTTTGGCATTTTATGGCCTTCGAAACTGTGATAGGTAGTGAGGAGTTAAATCAAAAATTTGCACCCTTAGAAATCCTGAAGGTGGTGATTGGTTTTCTGGGTGCCGTGCGCGACTAGACTCCCAAAAAGTCCCACACATGTGGTATCCTCATACTCGGGAGAAGTAGCGGAATATATTTGCAATTCCACATATAACCATGGCATGTGTGAGCAATATATCATTTAGTGACAACTTTTTGTAAAAAATTTTTTTTTTTTTCGTCATTATTCAATCCCTTAGGACAAAAAAAATAAATATTCAATGGGCTCAACATACCCATCAGCAATTTCCTTGGGGTGTCTACTTTCCAAAATGGGGTCATTTGGGGGGGATTTGTACTGCCCTGCCATTTTAGCACCTCAAGAAATGAGATCGGCAGTCATAAATTAAAAGCTGTGTAAATTCCAGAAAATGTACTCTAGTTTGTAGACGCTATAACTTTTGCGCAAACCAAAAAATATACGCTTATTGACATTTTTTTTACTAAAGACATGTGGCTGAATAAATTTTGCCCTCAATGTATGACTAAAATTTAGTTTATTCGATTTTTCTTATAACAAAAAGAAGAAAATATCTATTTTTTTCAAAATTTTCGCTCTTTTTCCATTTATATCGCAAAAAAAAAAAAATCGCAGAGGCAATCAAATACCATCAAAAGAAAGCTCTATTTGTGGGAAGAAAAGGACGCAAATTTCGTTTGGGTGCAATATTGCATGACCGCGCAATTACCAGTTAAAGCAGCGCAGTGCGAAATTGCAAAAAGACCTCTGGTCCTTAAGGTGTTTATTGGTCCGGAGCTGAAGTGGTTAATCATGTTTTTCCAGTTTGGGGTATACCAGCACATCTCAGTAGTGACAGAGGATCCCATTTTACAGGTAAAATCATGCAGGCAATGTGTAAAATTTTGGGTATAGAACAAAGATTTCATGTGCCATATCACCCACAGTCTGCAGGTATTGTTGAGAGGATGAATCCAACAATTAAATCTAGAATTGCAAAAATGTTGTTGGACAGAGGAAATACTTGGGTTGATGTTGTTCCTTTTATTTTAATGGGTGTAAGAAGCACAATTTCTGCTGCTACAAAGTATTCTCCATTTGGATTAATGACAGGAAGGAAAATGCCACTTGTATTTCCCCATGAACCTTTTTTGTCTACACCTCAAAGAGAGGCGATAGAAAAGTCAAAATGGTTGCAGATGTTACAAGATAATTTGAACAGTATCTTGCCACATGCAGCTACATGTATGCAAAAAATGGTTCCTCCTCATATTTCTAAGTTTGAGAAAGGAGGTCAGCTCATGGTAAAGAGTTTCAGGAAAAGTGGGCCATGGCAAAGTAATTGGGAAGGTCCATTTGACATTCTGGATGTTCGAGGGGTGATGGTACAGGTACAAAGACCTCTTAATTCAGTGAAAAACGCACGTAGACAACAAAAAACGTGGGTACACACTGATCAATGCAAACTTTATATTCCGAGATAATGATGCTGCCTTTCTTTTTTCAGGAATTAAATATAAAAATCGAATCTGAAGAAAGTGCGTATTCCAAAAGAAAAAAGATGTCAGCACAACAAATGAAAAGTGTAAAAGAGAGAAAATGTATCCTCATCACAGGATTCATCTTTTTCCTAATGACAATTTTATTTGTGATAATATATATCAAGAACTGCTCAAGTTATGCAAAGACTAACAGCATTGAAGGATTACACAACAAAGGTCACATGTTATTCAGAAATAAGAGAGATGTAGACACTGATATCATTACAGATGAACAAAAAGATAACAATGCTGATATCATTACAGATGAACAAAAAGATAACAATGCTGATATCATTACAAAGGACAAAAATGATATTGATATTAATGATCATGATAAAAACCATGATTTTAGATATGTTGATATAAATACAGCAGAAGATTTGTATGGATATATATGTATTGGTCAAGGGTACGATTATTGTTTACAATTGTATTTCATTCACAGCAATAATATTGACATCAAAGTTAAAATAGAATCCAAAACAAATTTTGTTAAAATGCAGGGATCTTATAGACTAAATAACAAAACCGGAACTTTTGAATGTAACATATTGTTGAGGAGTTCCTGGTCTATATTTTTAAAGGGTAATGAGTCAACAATTTGGTCTGGAGATGTGGATAATAGTATGTCAAGATCTGGAAAATCACTTTATCCATTAGATCAATATTTTTATCTTTTTCAAAGTTTTGTAAAAATATTAGATCCAGAACATCTAAACATCATTGGAGATGTAAGAACATGGGATTTTAAAGTAACAAGGAAATTTACTCAAATAAGGGTCAAAATTGATATCTTTATAGTTGATAAGATTGTTCCAGAAATTAATATTTTCCCACAATCTTTGAAAATTATGGAAGATAAAGATAATTTGCATTTGATATGTGATACAAAAATATCTTTACCTCAAAATTCATTGTTGACTTGGAAAAGGAATGATGAGTTTTTGGGTAGTTTTCTTTATAGTTCTACTATCATAATTCATAAAGGAATTTTTGGTAGTGTGAATTGGATCAATGATACATTTGTTTATCAACAAATGAGAGTATCTTTGAATGATACTGGCATATATGAATGTTGCATATCAATAGAAAATTATCCGGTGAAATGTGCAAAGGCAAGTGTTATTGTTATGTCTCCAAGGAAAACTCCATGTGTCAATAAGAAAAGTTTCTCTGCAAGCCCTTTTCAGATTAACCATTTCCAATCCAGAACTCTTTTGAGAGAAGGAAAATTTGTCATTATTTTGTGGAACTTTAATGTTTCAGAATGGAAAATTTCTACAAGGTTTCCACAATGTCAAGGACATCTGGTTAATATGGAATTGGGTATTGAGAGATGGTTTGGAATTAATAATAGAAATCATAGCAGAAATAAGCGTGGTATTGTTGAAGGTATTTTAGGAGGGATTGGCACAATTGGGAGTATAACAAATAGTATGGATATTAATACTTTAAAGTCTGATCTAGAAACCGCTGGTTTAGTGGGAAGTAATGGTATTAAAATACAAAGACATTTAAATCAGATTGTAGAAAATATGGTAATTAAAACTGCTAATATAATGGGTCCATCTATTTTACATCTTCAAAATATTACTCTTGATTTGATGAGAAGTGAACAACATTTTCATATAGCCAGAGCATGCTTAGAGATTCAAACAGAATATTCCACTAATTTTAAAATAATTGCGCAAGCATTTCAGAGTGGAATAACTCCTCTTGGCATTTTACAGTATTTGCCCAAAGAATATTTATATGCGATAAATCATACAGATTTATGGGTAAATAAATGGATAGGATGCAAGCAGGACATATGTTATAGTTCTTCTATGATTCCAATAGCCGGAAAATAACAAATTTTGGTTCCAATCACTGTTTTGGGATTACCTGTCAGTAATACACAATTATTATACTATAAATTACAGTATACAGATTTTGTATTTAACAATGAAAATTCTGAATTAGAACAATTAGATTTGTCATCATGTTTACAATTCCAGTCTAAAATTATATGTTTACCTAATCAAGATAAAAGCATATTTTATTCTTGTTATCATAATCACACATTATGTTCAGCAAGAACTGAAAATGAAATTAGTTCTGAATTAATTACTCGTGTAGATAAAAAGAAGGTTTGTTTTCAGATTATGTCAGATACAGAAAGGGTTAAAACTTTTTTCTCTTCTTATACAAATACAGAAAACCTAAATCAAGGGTTGTATTGTATAGAAGGAGATATTGTTGCAATAAGTATTAATGGGTTGAGAACAAATTTAACAAATATGTTTATGAAAAATATTAGCGCTCTTCCTACACAGTATAATATTTCCCAAATAGATGAATTTCCATGGGAAAAATGGGCAAATATAATTCAAAAGGATCAAGGTTTATTAATAGCTTTGGCTAAGGAATTGCAGAATGCAGAAGTATTGTTTAAACATGAACAAGGTAATTTGCAAGAAATATCGCATCAGTGGTCAGAATTTTCAGGAAGTAATTGGTGGAAAAAATTTAGTAATAGTGTATCCATGTGGGGAAAAACTTTGATAACTTCAGCAGCAGGAAATATTTTATCACATCCTATTGTAATTATTTTTATTATTATCATGTTATTTCTTATATTCCAGTTATGTTTGATGTTTAGAATGAAAAAATTATATTATCGAATTAGAAGTGATATTAAGAAAGGAGATGATTTGTTACAAAATAAGTTGAAAAGGAAAATGGGTTTTGAAGGTACGAATCCAATTGTACATGAGAAAACATTTGGAGTTATTGAATCAAAGTTTGTTTGAATGTGACATAAATGGTGATGAATGAATTTTTAATCTGAAAAATATGATTAGTATTCATATTTCAGAGGGGAATGTTATATTCTTAATATCTAAATTTTAATTGGCTTTATTATACTTTATTCAGAATATAATTCTGAGTCTGAAATCCTCCCTCAACCCCATTTCCTGCCATTTCATCAGAAGGTAGAATTGTGTTTTAAGTGTTAACATATGTTACATTGATTATAAGTAACCACTCATTAGCCCACACTTTTGTAAAAGGGGAGTTATCTTTCGGGCGGGAGATTAGAGAATGGTTGATATAGTCATAAGACTGGGAGTGAGACTTCCTGTTGAATCCTAGACACACAACTAGGCAGATGTGCTCTTGCAAACCCATCAGCCTAGTAGAAACATCTCATGCACACAGCTTTCCAGCATACAAAGGGTTATTCCGCCATTTTAGACAATAGAAGTTACATGGAAATAACCTTAAATCTTTCATAACACAATTTTTAAAGATACAAATGATTATTATTGTACTATTTTTTGTAAGTATTCTTTTCTATTTAAATGTGTACAAATAAATACACATTTTTGAATTACGCTGACTCAGAACTAATTAAGGAAATTTGTCTCACAAGATTAATCGATCTCACCATATATACTTAAGACTTTGAAATATTTATTTATTATTTTCAATATTTTTACAGGCGTCAACCACCTCTCGGCCTGCCCCTGCAGAGCTGACAAAATATCTGCCCCAGTGTGGCTCCTGTCCCCCAAACAAACCAGCGCAAGCACAGCATGGCATTGTTTTGCCTGCGTACTTGCGCAGCCCCTTGAACGCCTACAGAGCACCACTGGTTCCGAGGACAGAGGGACAAGGGGCCATGGAGGAAAAAAAAGAGGAGGGGGTGGAGGAGAGAGGTGTGTCACAACCAGTAGTAGCATTTTGGATGCGTGGTGGCGGAACAACCTCCAACACTACTGCACCTTTTCCTGCATCCTTCTCAGCTGCCAGAAGAGTGACCCAATGGGCCGTGAAAGACAGGTAACGTCCCTGTCCATGCCTGCTGGACCATGAGCCATCGGTAATATGCACCTTACCGCTGACTGCCCTGTCCAGTGAGGCAAGGACATGCCGGTAGAGAGCCGGAATCGCCTTCCGTGAGAAAAAGTGGCATTTGGGGACCTGCCACTGAGGAACCGCACATTGCACAAACTCACGGAAAGGGGCCGAGTCTACCAACTGAAAAGGTAGCAGTTGAAGTGCTAGCAATTTAGCTAAGCTAGCATTCAACTGCTGGGCATATGGATGGCTGGGAGTGAACTTCTTTCTATGGTCCAGCAGCTGGGGCAGGGAAATTTGCCTGCTACAATCGGATGTGGCTGTATTGCTAGCAGAGTGCCCGCAAGCACTTGGCTGTGACACACCTAATTCTACACCTTCATTCCTCTCAGTGCAGGTTTCAGAGAGGACTGAAGGTCTAGTGGGGTTGTAGATCCCAGCTGATGAGGAGCAAGGAGAGGTCCGCTTTGTTCTTTGGTGTGGGTCTTTGAGGTACACTTGCCAACGAGCTGCATGGCAGGTCAACATATGTCTGGTCAAGCATGTGGTGCCCAAGCGGCTGATGTTTTGGCCACGGGAGATACGCTTGAGACATATGTTGCAAATAGCAGTGGTGTGATCTGATGCACTGGTATCAAAAAAGGCCTTTTAGAATAACGCGCAGAGGCAGCGCCCTGCACAGGCGGAGCTCTGCGGTGTGATTCAGTCGGTGTGCTGCCCCTAAGCTGGCCCCCAGAGGGCATCCTGCCTCGTTGGAGATGTGCCTCCTCCTTTCTCCTACCAGGCACCCATGTGGAGTCAGTGCCCTCATCATCCCCAGCCTCTTCATCGCTGGAGCAAACCTGGCAGTATGCTGCAGCTTGTGGAACATGACTGCTAGATTGGTGTCCTCCTTGAGCATCCCCTCTCTCTGCGCTCACACTACTGCCTTTGTTAGGTACCTGGGTGGTGAGCCTGACTTGGTGGAAGGAGACCTCTCTTACGGCTCTGGTTCAAGTCCCCCTGAAATGGGAACAGAGGGACAAGAGCACAGCGGGGTAGGAGCGTCTGGCCAGATGCAGCAGCGGATGCTGATGAGATGGAGATCTCCCAGATGCAGGAACTTCAGCAGCAGATGGCAGCAAGCTGATGATGGTTGGCAAGCTGACTGTGGCGACTGGATGGACAGTCCATGGACCTTGAGAGGCAGTAGCAGGTTCAGGAAGGTCTCTGAGCAGGAGAATAAACAGGACTGACAACAAGCAGGAACCAGCAGGGGAGAGGCAAGAAGAAACGTCAACAGGCAGAGGTTCAGCAATGGTAATCAGTCCGAGATAGGTCAAACAAGCCGAGGTCGGGGCAGGAGAGAGCAGCAGAGTCAGACAGGAGCCGGGTCGGGTAATCGGGTAAACTTCAGGCAGAAAAATGGGTTGCTTCAGGTACTAGCTGCAGACAAACAGCACAGAACATCTGCAGCTGTACATTTAAAAAGGGCCACTGGCGGCAATCGCGTTAGCGCGCACACGTGCGCGCGCGCACCCGAACGGCGTGCACCCGCGCGTGCCTGAGGCGCCCGGCGGCGCGCGTGCACGCGCCTGAGTGGTGATCCACTCGCACGGAACAGACGGATCCCTGACAGCCTTCCTCTAGCTGAGTATCATCATCAGAGCCTAGAAAACACTGGGCATCTTCCTGGAGCATGAACCCAACACTGTGCTCAAAGAGTTCAGGGGACCCCTCAGGAGGACATGGTGGGTCTAGGGAAGGAGTCACTGATGATGACATTGAGACGAGGGAAGAGGATGCGTTGGCAGCTGCTTTGCTAGTACCCTGAGCCTGGTTGAGAGAGGATGAGGAGGATTAAGAGGGCTTGGTCATCCACTCTACCAAGTCTTTGGCATGATGCGGCTCAACGCGTCCAGCTGCCGAAAAGAAGGACAAGCATGTCCTATGGCCACGTGCTGATGACGATGCACCGCGTCCATGACCAGTGCTGTTGTCTCTAGACACAGAGCCTGCTTGCCCTCTTTTATCGGCTCGTGCCTGTCTGCCTCTCCTTGTTGGCCTTCCCGACATGGTAATGGCCTGAAGGGAGATGGAAAAACCAGCAATTGGGTAGTGTATATTGTGCTGGAGGCACACAACACCCACTAACTCCTGCAGATGCCTTTATTATAGAACAACAGGAATTAAAGGGTAGATACCTGTGTATACTGTGCTGTGCTGGAGGCACACAACACCAACTAACTGCTGCAGATGGCAGATGGTTCAATTACAGAAGAGCAAAATAGGTGGATCAAGGTGTATACTGCGCTCAGGGCACACAGACAACACCCAGAAACTCCTGCAGATGGCTGATAGCTCAATTACAGAAGAGCAATATAATTAGCTATATAGGTGGATAATGGTCTATACTGCACTCAGGTTAAACAGACAACACCCAGAAACTCCTGCAGATGGCTGATAGCTCAATTACAGAAGAGCAATATAGCTATATAGGTGGATAATGGTATATACTGCGCTCAGGGCACACAGACAACACCCATAAACTTCTGCAGATGGCTGATAGCTCATTTACAGAATAGCAATATAGCTATATATGTGGATAATGGTGTATACTGCACTCAGGTCACACAGACAACACCCAGAAACTCATGCAGATGGCTGATAGCTCAATTACAGAAGAGCAATATAGCTATATAGGTGGATAATGGCGTATACTGCCCTCAGGGCACACAGACAACACCCAGAAACTCCTGCAGATGGCTGATAGCTCAGTTACAGAATAGCAATATAATTAGCTATATAGGTGGATAATGGTGTATACTGCACTCAGGTCACGCAGACAACACCCAGAAACTCCTGCAGATGGCTGATAGCTCAATTACAGAAGAGCAATATAGCTATATAGGTGGATAAAGGTGTATACTGCGCTCAGGGCACACAGACAACACCCAGAAACTCCTGCAGATGGCTGATAGCTCAATTACAGAAGAGCAAAGAGCAATATAGCTATATAGGTGGATAATGGTGTATACTGCACTCAGGTCACACAGACAACACCCAGAAACTCATGCAGATGGCTGGTAGCTCAATTACAGAAGAGCAATATAGGTATATAGGTGGATAATGGTGTATAATGCGCTCAGGGCACACAAACAACACCCAGAAACTCCTTCAGATGGCTGATAGCTCAATTACAGAAGCGCAATATAGCTATATAGGTGGATAATGGTGTATACTGCTCTCAGGGCACACAGACAGCACCCAGCAACTCCTGCAGATGGCTGATAGCTCAATTACAGAAGAGCAATATAGCTATATAGGTGGATAATGGTGTATACTGCATTGAGGTCACAAAGACAATACCCAGAAACTCCTGCAGATGGCTGATAGCTCAATTACAGAAGAGCAATATAGCCATATAGGTGGATAATGGTGTATACTGCACTCAGGTCACACAGACAACACCCAGAAACTCCTGCAGATGGCTGATAGCTCAATTATAGAAGAGCAATAACGCTAACTAGGTGGATAACGAACGGTGTATACTGCGTTGAATGTACACAGAGAACACCCACTATCTCCTGCAGACGCCAACACACTACACAAGTCCGCCACGCTGGCAGCCTTATATAGTGTGGGGCTTGTACTACACAGCCTGCGCTATGATTGGCCACAGGCATCCTGCCTGTGGCCAATCATGGCTCTCCTCGCTGCCGGCGCTGTGATTGGCCAAGCATGCAGGGTCACAGTGCATGCTTTACCAATCATGAGCAAGCAATGCACTGCTATGGCGCAGTGCATTGTGGGCCGTGAGCGCCACACGAATTTGGCGCAAATGGCCCACAGAGTTCTGGCTTCGCCAAACGGGCGAAGAGCCGGTGTTCGACTCGAACACCAAGCTCATCCCTAGTTGTTATAAATGCAGTATATTTCCTGGTTCCTGGAGGGAGGAGGGGAGGAGGGGTTTGCATAGCTAAGGGGCGGCAACTTCCTCTGACACTGCCGTTGCTATGGAAACCTGGCCTGAAACCTATTTCACTGCTTGTGCAGCACTGAGCATGTGCGAGAGTTGCAAGGCTGAGATCCAGGAAGAAATAGTCTGGCTTCAGATGCCTACACCTAAGATGGCCACGGTCTGCTGCAAGTTTATAGATGTGATTGAGAGGGCTTTCCAGTGACCACGAAAGTCCAGCTCGAGCTAATCAAGGAGGGGCACACCTTACAATAAAGTTACAAAATGCTGTAATAACCTAACAAAATGGACCTTTGTTTACAGACTAACTTTACCAGAATGCATTAAGCTTGTGTATGATAAGGGTATGATAGGTTATTTTTATTTAAAAAGTCACATTTTGGTCGGAACACCACTTTAAAGAGGAAGTAAACCCTGATGGGCTTACTTCCTCTTTGATTCCCTGCAATGGTAAAGCATAATGGACTACTATGCATACTATACTATGCATACCTGACACAGGAGCCAGCAAAGTCACCACTGTCCCCTTGTGTACGGAGCCTTCATCTTCTTGGTGGGTCTCGCTGCTCCGGCGCTGTCATTCGACAAAGCCACGATGACGTCACTCCCACGCATGCGCACGGGAGCCGCCACTTGCGGCATATTGCCGTTGACAGCGGCGTGCTCAGTGTGCATGCACCGTAGACAGCAGTGCCTGTGTTTTGGGAAATATCTCCTAAACCATGTAGGTTTAGGAGATATTTCTTGGACCTACAGGTAAGCCTTAATCAAAGTGGTTTGTAAGGGTTTACAACCACTTTAAAGCTAGTTTCACTATCCACTGAAACCCAGTGCAAAGCAGAGATTTTAATGAAAACCAAAATACAATACAGAAAATGCAATAGCTTTACTTAAAAAATATGTAAAAAGTACAAAAATAGAATTCACTTAAAAGGAAATGGTGCCTAGAGAGAAGGTGGATGCCAAAAGCGCATGGCTACACACACACACAAAGGAAATGGAGCAGTTTCCACTCTGGGATGATTTGCGAGCTGAAAAGCACAAAATCCTTCAAAATGTGGTTTCTCTTTGATAAAAGGCTAACAAGATCAAACTGCGCCTCTAAATCACCTTTTTAAAACAGGACAGACCGTACTACTTACCTCGCACTAAGCGTTGAAATCTGCACCAAAGGCTGAACACAGCAGACACAACAAGATGGCTGACGAAAGCCACAGCACAGCACATGGTAACAACCAACAAAAGAAAATGGCAGCCAAATGCAGTTGTTTTTCCCGCCAAAACTAAAATCCAATACAAAAATTGCCACTCTTGAACTGAAAAGTTGACAAAAAGTACAAACACAGAACACATGCTATCCAATGAAACAACAACAAAAGGAAATGGAAGACGAAAGCCAGGAAATAACAAAATGGCGCCATTAACACATGCAAAGCAGTTGTTCCCACCAAAACCAGCACAAACATCCCTACTAGCCAAACCTTCTCCCCACACAAACTGACAAAAATGGGACATCACATTTAACGCATAGACAAACACTTTAAGCTAACTCACATTTGAAAGTGTTAGTTACATAAAAAAAAGCACAACTTAAAACATACACTTTTTGTCCCCACCTAAATTTCATATACTCACTGTGGCATTAGCTTCCATAACAAGCCATTGAGACATACAATGATGTTTGCATGTTTGCTCAGAACATCAGTTCCCTTCTCACAGGGCATAGCCCATTCAACACAAAACATTTTCCTATTGTAACAAACATGGGATAGCCATCCTGGCTGCCCCTCCCCCAAGCCACATGGCACACAAACATACAGTTACAAACTGCTCTACAAGAATCATGTAGAGCATCTACTTGTCCTATACATAGGTAAAAAAAAATCACAATTCATCCATTTCTCATTCAGTTACTTACACAACTATTCAGCCACACACACATTGTACGCTGATTACATAACATACAGTTGCTTACACATAGACGCGAGCTGCGAATCCAAATCACACACACTCTCACGCACACACACACAGACATGTGATCAAAATTCCAGCATTATTTCAAAAAGATAAAAAAATGTGTTCTTTTCGCAAAGCCGAGCCTCCCCAACGCATCAGGCAGAGAAAATAAAACCCTTTTGTCTAAGGACAACAAAGTTTTGATGTCCTGGACTGGGATCCTGTGCAGAGGGGGGCTCCGTTTGTTCCATAAGACCCTGGCCCGTCATGTTAACTGTCGTGGATAGGGATGGCCTTGCGGTTCGCCCAGTGGTGGGTTCGTGGCGAATTTTGCGCGTTCGTGATTCGCCAAAACTGGTGGACTTCTGCCGCTGCTTGCGCGACGGACATATACGTTTATATTGTGAAAGAACTTTGACCCATGATGACACATCCATCGTGGGGTACAGGACAGCCAATTGAGACATTTCAGCACATGGACAATTGGACATTCCCCCTACCTTATAAATAGATCTGATCTGGCGGCCATTTTACATTCTGTCTTTTATCAGTGTAGGGAGAGGTTGCTGTGTGGAGCAGGGACAGACTGTAGTGACACAAATCACTAGCTATTAGGTCCACAAAAGTCCTATTAAGGACTGGTATAGGTGTACAGTATATAGGGTTCTGGTGCACTGCTGCTGACTGCTGTGCTGCTGATTGCTGAGTGCACTGCTGACCGATTCTGCAGCTGTCTTTTGTCAGTGTAGGGACAGGACGCTATGTGGAGCAGGGACAGTCAGTTTAATCACTAGCTATTAATATTAGGCCCACAAAGGTCCTTTTAAGGACTGGTATAGGTGTACAGTGTATAGGGTTGTACACGTATAATATACTTTCTTTCAAATATAGAAAGCCTATTATACTTGACTGCTGAGCTGAGTGCTGACCAATACTGCAGCTGTCTTTTATCAGTGTAGGGACTGAGGGACAGTCTGCAAATCACTAGCTACTAGGTCCACAATGAAAGGGTTAATCCTGTGTCTAGACCTTAGATCCAATGTATTGTATAATTTCAGATATATCTGGAATCAGTTCTCAAAGAACATATTAACGACACTCACACCACGCTGTCCCTTGAGAACTAATTGTATTGAGTTATCACAAAGTGATTCATATAGTAAATTACACGTCACACAGAATAAGACATGCGCAGTAAACATCAAGACGGTTACAGCTGATCAAAACAAAACGCTATTGTTCTAAGCTTACTAAAAGAATGTGAGAAAAAGATAACAAAGCATGAGACAGTTCATAATTTCTCCAGTAGCTGAAGGGATTCTGAAAAATGTGTGAAAGTTTTAGATAAGTGTGTCAGAACAAGTGAGTTACAAGAATCTCACGTTGAGACAGTTATCTGAGAAGTTAAAGGGGTGTTCAAACTGTACATTTTGTAAAATGGAAGTTTGTGAATATTAAGATGGCTGACAGAAACAAGATAGATGCTTAACATAACCTTTCAGCCCCCTCTTAAGTCATAGAATGACTTTCTACAGATCCGCAGCCTCCTGAAATATACGGTTCTTGCTAGGTTTGTTATATTCGTTTACATAAAGCTGCAGATATTGTGTACATGCGTGAGAAGGTTGGTGTCATGTATCAGATAAGACCAGAACTGTGTGGACTGCAACAGAGGAAACCCAAACGTGTATAAGTGAAATATGAAGATTTATTAAGGGAAGTGAATAATATAAATACAACCACACAGTGCAATAAATCAACCAACAGAGACCCCCAAATAGCAACAGACAGATATGTACAATAAATGGGAAATACCAGGATCATAAACGATAGCCAAGCCAGGGTCATGCACAGAGGATCAGTAGATAAACACAGGGCAGTCCAGAATCAGAGACACAAGCCAGGCCAAGGTCATACACAGGGAGATCAGCAGATGGGGTAGGAACAGAGGACAAGGAGAGGATGGGCGGATCAGACTGCAGGGCAGGGATGATGGTAACAGGTGGAACAGGGTAGGGATCAGGACAGGGAAACAGGATCAGAAACGTGGGTCACAGGTTCAGGGCACAGGAACAGGTTCAGAATCAGGCTCAGGATCAGGATCAGGCTCAGGCTCAGGCTCAGGCTCAGGCTCAGGCTCACAAGCAGCAGGTCAGGGCACAAGGACAATACCAAGGCAAACATGTGAATGCTTGCCAGCTACTTATAGGCCTGTGATTGGCCTCAAGTGTCACCTGATTGCAGGAGGTGCTGTCTGCTCCACACTGCCAGGATCCATCCGCTGGTGGACGCTAGTACTGCAACCCAAAGATGACATAACATCAGCAGGGAAAAGCTCTCCTGACAGTTCCAAACTGCCAGGAGACACCTGCTGGTGGACCTCAGTACTGCACACCAAAAGACAGATATTATCAGCGGATGGAACATTTCCTGACAGTACCCCCCCTCAAAGGAGCCGCCTCCGGACGCTCCAACTAACTGCTGCTGGGACAAGTCCATGGCATCAAGCTGGGCAGCAGGCGGAGTCACATTAAGCTGGATATGAAGACAGTCTAAAATATTAAACCAGGCGATGGGCATCTCAAGCTAGATAGCAGGCAAAGACATAACAGGCTTAGCAGCAGGCACATCGAACTGGGCGGCAGGCTTCGGTTCATCGGCAGGGTCCGGGTTGTCGGGCTGGGCAGCAGTCACCTTGAACTGGGCAACAGGCGCATCAGGCTGGGCAGCCAGCACAGGCACATCAAGTGGGACAGCAGGTACATCAAGCTGTAAAAATTACAAAAAACACTTTACTCTCTAGTAAACCAGCCGCTGACACACTAAAAGTGGAAATCTTAGTAGGATCAATATAAAGAATAGGTACATCAAGCTGGGCAGAGGGCACCGCAAGCTGGGCAGCGGGCATAGGCACTTCAAGCTGAGCAGCAGGCACAGTCACTTCAAGCTGGGCAGTGGACACAGGCACTTCGGGCTGGGCAGCAGGCACTTCAGGCTGGGCAGCAGGCACAGGCACTTCAAGCTGGACAGCGGGCACTTCAAGCTGGACAGCGGGCACAGGCACTTCAGGCTGGGCAGCGGGCACTTCAGGCTGGGCAGTGGGCACAGGCACTTCAAGCTGGAAAGCGGGCACAGGCACTTCAGGCTGGGCAGCGGGCACTTCAAGCTGGGCAGTGGGCACAGGCACTTCAGGCTGAGCAGCAGGCACTTCAAGCTGGGCAGTGGGCACTGTCACTTCAGGTTGGGCAGCGGGCACTTCAGGCTGGGCAGCGGGCACAGGCACTTCAGGCTCATCAGTGGGCACTTCAAGCTGGGCAGTGGGCACAGGCATTTCAAGCTTGGCAGCAGGTACTTCAGGCTGGGCAGCGGGCAAAGGCACTTCAAGCTGGGCAGCGGGCACAGGCACTTCAAGCTGGGCAGCCGGCACTTCAGACTGGGCAGCAGGCACAGGCACTTCAGGCTGAGCAGCAGGCACAGGAACTTCAGGCTGAGCAGGGGGCACAGGAACTTCCGGCTGGGCAGCAGGCACAGGCACTTCAGGCTGGGCAGCAGGCACAGGCACCTCAGGCTGGGAAGCAGGCACAGGCACCTCAGGCTGGGAAGCAGGCACGGGTACCTCAGGCTGGGAAGCAGGCATGGGCACCTTAGGCTGGGAAGCAGGCACAGGCACCTCAGGCTGGGAAGCAGGCACCACAGGCTGGGCAGCAGGCACGGGCACCTCAGGCAGGGCCACAGACAAAAGCACATCGGACCGGGAAGCTGGCACATTGGACCGGGAAGCTGGCACGTCAGGCTGGAAAGCAGGCAGCGGCACGTCAGGCTGGAAGGCCGGCACCGGGACATCAGGCTGAAAGGCTGGCATCGGGACGTCAGGCTGGAAGGCTGGGGCGTCATGCTGGACATCAGGCACTGGGACGTCAGGCTGGACAGCAGGTACTGGGATGTCAGGCTGGACAGCAGGTACTGGGACGTCAGGCTGGACAGCAGGCACTGGAACATCAGGCACATCAGACTGAGGCACATGAACTTCTGGCTGGATAGCAGGCAGATGTTTGGCAGAATCAGGTAAGCTAGCAGGTTCAGCTGGCATGCAGGCAGACTGGAGCAGGTTGGTTGGTGTGGAGGCTGGTTGTGTTACTGGCAGGATCAAATGGATAGGAAAGAACTTCCGTCTCTTTTTAGATTTAGCTACTGAAGTCCTGTAGGTAGCTGCAGATCTATAAGTAGGGGATGAAGCAGACTGGAGAGAAGGGTTGGAATATGGCAGGGAAGAGGTTACAGTGGCTGGTGGAAGTTCTTGAGGGATAGTAGGCAACGGCAAAGAGGCAGGTGGATTAAAGGCAGGGTATGTGCAGCAGGAAGAAACAGGGTATTGATATTTGGTGGGAAGTAGAATATATTAGGCTGAAACTGAGGTTGCCATAGGTGATGGAGGAAGGGACTCTTGGGCCAGCAGGTGCTTGGTAGCAGAGATGGTTTGTTGTGGGCTGGCTGTGGCTGATTGCAAAATACCAGACCATGCTAAAAGTAGTGGTTGTACAAACTGCGGGTTACATACTGCCTATCTGACAAGGGATTGTACAGAATCAACACATTCTATTATCATGTTGGGAACAGGCTGTGTAATGCTTAAAAAAGTAAGGGGAATCATCTTCCAGAAGCCATACCAGTGATGTGACCTGATTAATACTGAAAGGGGGAGAAAAATCATCATGGCCCTCTGGGATGCAGGGCAGGGCCAGGTCTGTGCAGATTTGAATTAATAGCTGAACATCCCCAAACAGCATACAGCCCTGATTAACCCAGGAGTGAGCTAAACAAATGGTTTCCAACAGCTGATCACTGGTCCACTCTTTCAGTGTCTAGCGGAGATATTCACTACTCTCAGACGCCAGCAAAGCATAATAACGAATCACCTCTAAATTAATTTCAGAAGCAACCTGAACCAAGATGGTTCCTCTGTGTAGTCACTTCTGGTCAGGAATGGCCTTGGTATTCTGTCATGTATCAGATAAGACCAGAAATGTGTGGACTGCAACAGAGGAAACCCAAACGTGTCTAAGTGAAATATGAAGATTTATTAAGGGACGTGAATAATATAAATACAACCACACAGTGCAATAAATCAACCAACAGAGACCCCCAAATAACAACAGACAGATATATACAATAAATGGGAAATACCAGGATCATAAAAAATAGCCAGGCCAGGGTCATGCACAGAGGATCAGTAGATAAACACAGGGCAGTCCAGAATCAGAGACACCACCCAGGCCAAGGTCATACATAGGGAAATCAGCAGATGGGGTAAGAACACAGGACAGGGAGAGGATGGACGGATCAGACTGCAGGGCAGGGATGATGGCAGGGCCTGACTGGCCTACCGGGATAGCGGGAGATTTCCCGGTAGGCCGCCTGCCCTGGGGCAGATTTTGGTTGAGGCTGCATTGCTCCTCTCTCCTCCTATATGGATCACACAGTGCGGGCTGGCTGTGTGTTCGGCCGCCGCGATGTAACACTGTCCAGCCCCCCCAGACCTGCTCGTATGATAGTAGATAGAATCAACGCTCTGCCTATCATCCGAGCAGGTCTGGGGGGGCGGGACTGTGTTACATTGCGGCGGCCGAACACACAGCTAGCTCGCACTGTGTGATCCATAGGAGGAGATGCCGCCTGTACAGCCTGCTCTATGTGCCTGGATAGGAGGATCGAGGGGGGCTGCATATAGAGGAAATGATCTTTCTATATTCCTCCATGCAGCCGCTGAATTCTTGCAGGAGGGAGAGGAAGAGAATCAAGCATTCAGCGGCTGCATGGAGGAATATAGAAAGATCATTTCCTCTATATGCAGCCCCCCCCCGATCCTCCTATCCAACTTATTTTACTGCTCCCCCAGTTCACCTTGTGCTCCCTGCCCCCCGTGCTCTGCTCCCCAACCACACTCTCCTGCCACCCCTGCTCTCCACTCCCCCCAGTGCTCTTACCCCCCAGTGCTCCCCCCTAGTCCTCTTACCCCCCCAGTGCTCTCCCTTAAGTGCTCTTCCTCCCCTCTCTCCCCAGTGTTCCCCCTCAGTGCTCTTACCCCCCCCCCCCCACTGCTCTCCCCTCAGTGCTCTTTCCCCCGCTCTCCCCCCCAGTGCTCTCCCCTCAGTGCTCTACCCCCCTCTCCCCCCAGTGGTCTCCCCTCCAGTGGTCTTCCCCCCCGCTCTCCCCTCCAGTGCTCTCCCCTCAGTACCCTTTCCCCCTGCTCTTCCCCAGTGCTCCCCCCAGTGCTCTCCCTCCAGTGCTCTCTCTCCCCAGTGCTCTCCCCCTAGTGCTCTTCTCCCAGTGCTCTCCCCCTAGTGCTCTCCCCCCAGTGCTCTCCCCCCCAGTGCTCTCTCCGTCCAGTGCTCTCCCCTCAGTGCTCTTCCCCTCAGTGCTCTTCCCCCCCGCTCTCCCCCCAGTGCTCTCCCCCCCAGTGCTCTCCCTCTCAGTGCTCTTCCCCCTCAGTGCTCTTCCCCCGGTGCTCTCCCCATCTCAGTGCTCTCCCCCCAGTGCTCTTCCCCCCCGCTCTCCCCCCAGTGCTCTCCCCCAGGGGCTCTCCCCCCAGTGCTCTTCCCCCAGTGCTTTCCCCCCAGGGGCTCTCCCCCCAGTGCTCTTCCCCCAGTGCTCTCCCCCCAGTGCTCTCTCCCCCAGTGCTCCCCCGTGCTCTCCCCCTCAGTGCTCTCCCCTCAGTGCTCTCCCCCTGTTCTCTCCACCCCCCAGTGCTTTTCCCCCCAGTGCTTTTCCCCCCAGTGCTTCTCTCCTCAGTGCTCTCCCCCTCAGTGCTCTTCCCCCTCAGTGCTCTCCCTCCAGTGCTCTCCCCCTCTCAGTGCTCTCTCCCCAGTGCTCTTCCCCCCCCGCTCGCCCCCCCCCCAGTGTTCTCCCTCCAGGGGCTCTCCCCCCAGTACTCTCTCCCCTAGTGCTCCCCCCGTGCTCTCCCACTCAGTGCTCTCCCCCCTGTTCTTTCTCACCCCCCAGTGCTCTCCAGCTCTCCCCAGCACTCTCCAGCCTCCACCCCAGTGCTCTCCAGGCCCCCATTCTCCCCACCCCTGTTCTTTCTGGCCCCCTGGTGCTTTCAAGCCCCACCCATCGCTCTCCTGCCCCCGTGCTCTCCACCCCTGTTCTTTTTGGCTCCCCCCAGCACTCTCCACTCTCCACCCCTTTACTCTCAACTCCCCCCTGCATTTTGCCCCCACCCATGTGCTCTCCAACCCTGCCAGTGCTCTCCACCCCCCATAGTGCTCTCCAGTCCCCCATTCTTTCCACCCCTGTTCTGTTCTTTCTTGCCCCCACTGGGGCTCTCAAGCTCCCCCATTGCTCTCCACTCCCCCCGCTCTTTGTACCCCGCAGTACTCTTCCAGCCCCTGTGCTCTCCAACCCTGTTTTTCTGCCCCCCCAGTGTTCTTCACTACCCCACACTCTTAGCCCCCCCAGTGCTCTCAGCCTACCATGCTCTCTGTGTTCTTTTTGGCCCCCCCAGTGCTCTCAAGTTCCCCCCAGAGCTCTCCACCCATGTGTTCTCCAACCCCGCCAGTACTCTCTGCTCCCCCTTCTCTCCAGCTCCCACCCAGTGCTCTCCACTTCCCCAGGACCAGAGGACAGGCTGACTGGGGCCGGAAAATGAAGATGGCTGAAGGTGCAGGTGGCCAGGGACCACTCCATCTCACAGCAAACAGATCCTCTGGAAGGAGCACCGTCCCCATCCAAAACAAGAACAGACCCTGCCTGCTGCTGGCCATCATGGATATCCTGCTGGCATGCAAGGTACCATACCGAGCATCAACAACACACCTTCCCACAGACGGGGACTGCAGACTGGGACATGGGGCACAGGAGGGGCTGCATTCATGGGTATAGTGAGGCTGCATTCATGGACACAGTGAGACTGCATTCATGGCACAGTAAAGCTGCATTTGATGGGCACAGTGAGGCTGCATTGGTGGGCACAGTGAGTCTGCAATGGTGGGCACAGTGAAGCCGCATTTGTGGGCACAGTGAGACTACATTCAAGGGCAGAGTAAAGCTGCATTTGGTGGGCAAAATGAGGCTGCATTGATGGGCACTGGCGAGGCTGCATTGAGATCTTGCATCAAGTCTGCAGTCTCTGACCATCTCCTGTATCATGTCTGCAGTCTCTGAGGGATTCTGGAGAGGAGTCAAGAGTGGGAGTGCCACCAGGATGGGGGTCATGGGAGAAGTCAGACTTGTGTGGTCTGTGGAGAGGAGACTATAGGATAAAACCAGAGCCACCAAGCTGGAGCCGACTGACTGAGCCCTGCACAGTGCACCTGAGAGTAGGTCAGTGACAGCACCGCCAGGCCAGTCTGAAGGGGGGGTGACTGATGTAAGGGGGGAGTGAATACGATAATGTAAGGGGACACTGATATAAAGGGTTTCCCCCTTATATTAGTAACCCACCCCCCTTACCTTAGTGTATTCTTTCTGCGGAAGGTGGTCTCCCCCCCACGTTCTGAGTTCCTGGGGTCCCCCCAGGATGATTGACCACTTACCACTTTTAACTGAAATTTGCATATATATATATATAATCCTGTGGGATTTCATATTTATATATAATACACTCTTTATTAAATGTGCTTTAAAATGTATGGTTTTTGTTTTCAGGAACAAGGAAATAATGACGTTATGCTGTTGGGCTGGTATAATAATGCTGTGGGGCTGGTATGACATTTTTTCCAGGGCTGGTTTTTATTCTCAGTCCGGCCCTGAAAGATGGTAACAGGTGGGACAGGGTAGGGACCAGGACAGGGAAACAGGATCAGAAACATGGGTCACAGGTTCAGGGCAAAGGAACAGGTTCAGGTTCAGAATCAGGATCAGGATCAGGATCACAAGCAGCAGGTCAGGGCACAAGGACAATACCAAGGCAAACATGTGAATGCTTGCCAGCTATTTATAGGCCTGTGATTGGCCTCAAGTGACACCTGATTGCAGGAGGTGCTGTCTGCTCCACACTGCCAGGATCCATCTGCTGATGGACGCCAGTACTGCAGCCCAAAGATGACATCAGCAGGGAAAAGCTCTCCTGACAGATAAACAAATAAGAAGGGGTAACACCCCACTAAAGGGTCAGAGGGTGCTGTTCGCCCCTAGATTATATTGAAAAACAAAAGAAGAAAAAGATATCCCCTGGGGTGGGGTTTTTGGCAGCAATATAATATCTGTAAGGACGTATATTTGTACACAGTAGGAGTAACTACTGAGAAAGCAGAAAAATAGAGCGAATTAATTATTATATAAATGTTTATTAGCATAAAAAGAGAATTGAATAGATGATACAATAGTCAAGAATTGAACTCCACTTGGCAATAAAAAACATAATATAAGTGTACATATATGGACAAAAAATGGTTATATCACATGGACACTATACACCTATATACATAGTGAAAGAGTAACTCTGACGCGTTTCGACCCTCACAGGGGTCTTCTTCAGAAGGTTTGTCTATTATAGAAGAAAAAAACAACTATAAATAGATATCCATAAAATTGTTCATCATGATATGCTAAGAACAGTTTGCTGCAAGCAAAATATATATCTGGCACCACAATATTATATAGTTACCAATTAATGTGCATCACAAACGGTAAAAATATGGTCCACAGTGGAGATCCTCTTTAGGAGACACAGGTAGTCCAAGCCACTTCTCTCCCGCCCTGTATATATGTGCCAAGAATCATACAGTTGATATTAATCGCTGTACCCAACCGAAGAGGAAGGGAAGGGAACGGAGTCCAGAGGAATGGCTTGCGAGGGATCACATACCTAAATCCACCTCCAGTATGATACACAGAGGAGGATATAGGCATCAACAACTAAGGGTCAGATGGGACGCACCTGCAGCAAAATAGGATGCAAAAACGCTAATTAGGTACTGCCCGCTCCATAAGTAGTGGAGAGGGCCCCACCCTAGTAATGTGTGAAAAGGTAATTAGAGACTGACAAAATAGTGTCAAAAGGGAGTGTGCTGATGAATACAATATAGTGCGTCGAGTGAGGGGCAAAGTCAAAAAGTAAAAATAAGTGAATATGTGTAAAGACCCTATTACCATCGCCACATAGTGAGGAAATAAAGCAGTGAGTGAAAAAGAAAAAGAAACAAAACAACCACATACATAAGTGAACACTGACAAGAAGTGAGTGTGCGAATTGTTAAGGTAAAAGAAATATTACCTATATACGTCTTCCAAGTGAATGAAAATTCATTGAAAGATAGGCCCAAAAAAGTATTAAATGTGATAAGATAAAATGAAAAAAAACTTGTAGTCCCAGCCTCAGGGGTCATATGAACTCCCACTTTGTGCTCCTAGGTACTCCAATGGGGCACAGGAGGTCTTAGTCTGTGAATAAATATAAATAGGCAATAATGAGCATAAAAACCTGTGGTATAGGTTGGAGTGCCTGTGAAATCAAGAAAGTGATTTACCCTTTACAAAGCAAGAAGTCAGTGAGGATAGTTTCCTATACCGGGAGGGATAAATTGCCCTCCCTAAGGGTGGAGTATATATACTATATACCTGATAGTTACCCAGCTGTATCGACTTCCAAATCGTCACCGGCAGGCCCCGCCCAGCCCTCCGTTTGTTCGCCATGGTCGCCATAATGGCCGACCGCATGTGGTCCCCCCGGCGTTCCGGAAGTGACATTCCGGAAATGACGGAAAGAGAGCAGCTTCGTCGCACTGGCGTGACGTCAGCACGTCATGCCGCCCGCAGAGATCACGCGTGTGCAATGAGGTGCCGCGTCCGGAGCTGTCCCGGAATGCCGCCGGCCAGACGACCTTTACCCGCTTGATCCATGGGAACATAGGGGAGGAACCCGCGCGCGCACGGGTCTGTCCCCTCGTCCGGCCGGGAAGCCATGCCAGAGGAGTCCGTCCTATCAAGAACAGCGATAATGCAGACCAAAGGCACCATCTAGAGGAAGGGGGAGAGAAATGTACATAGACAACCATGTCATAATACATAAAAATTCCATTAAAAAAAAATCGCTTAATTAATATTGGTATGTATTACAGATATTATGAGTGTACATGAAAACAACATCTGCTCAGGGGTGTATTGAAATAATGGCAAAATGGTTATGAAATAGTAGATTTTTTTGGAAATTTCCTGACGAATAGTTGACAGTAAACCCACAAATAAATATATTGTGGGTCATATATCCAGTATCAAAAAAATTCAAGAAAAATCAAGACAAATCAAAAGAGAGTCAAAACGAGGCATGTAATCAAAAACAGATCAACAAAAATTCCTATTGTGTCTTGCCTGAGATGAATCCCTTAAGGAATGGAGCGAACGAAATTGCTTCGTTCAATCCTGGATAGATGGTAGCATTTAGTCTAAAAATCCATCTCTGTTCGTGTTGGAGAAGGATCTTATTCCAGTCTCCTCCTCGATTAGGAATGTGTATACGATCGAGTATGGCAAAAGATACCTTAGGCATCTTGTACTTATGTATGGCGACCACATGTCGTCCTAAGGGTAGATAATAATTGCCAATCTCCATACTGTAAATGTGTTTCGCTATCCTTTTATGGAATTCCAATTTAGTTTTCCCAACGTAGTACGCACCGCATTCACACTCCATGAAATATACGACCCCCCGCGTTTGGCAATTAGCAAAATGTACAGGGCGAAATGTTACACCGTTGGGTAGGCGAATTCCTAATCCAACACGAACAGAGATGGATTTTTAGACTAAATGCTACCATCTATCCAGGATTGAACGAAGCAATTTCGTTCGCTCCATTCCTTAAGGGATTCATCTCAGGCAAGACACAATAGGAATTTTTGTTGATCTGTTTTTGATTACATGCCTCGTTTTGACTCTCTTTTGATTTGTCTTGATTTTTCTTGAATTTTTTTGATACTGGATATATGACTCACAATATATTTATTTGTGGGTTTACTGTCAACTATTCGTCAGGAAATTTCCAAAAAAATCTACTACTTCATAACCATTTTGCCATTATTTCAATACACCCCTGAGCAGATGTTGTTTTCATGTACACTCATAATATCTGTAATACATACCAATATTAATTAAGCAATTTTTTTTTTAATGGAATTTTTATGTATTATGACATGGTTGTCTATGTACATTTCTTTCCCCCTGCCTCTAGATGGCGCCTTTGGTCTGCATTATCGCTGTTCTTGATAGGACGGACTCCTCTGGCATGGCTTCCCGGCCGGACGAGGGGACAGACCCGTGCGCGTACGGGTTCCTCCCCTATGTTCCCACGGATCAAGCGGGTAGGTACCACCTGCTCCTCCGGGAAAGGTCGTCTGGCCGGCGGCATTCCGGGACAGCTCCGGATGCGGCACCCCATTGCGCACGCGTGATCTCTGTGGGCGGCATGACGTGCTGACGTCACGCCGGTGCGACGAAGCTGCTCTCTTTCTGTCATTTCCGGAATGTCACTTCCGAAACGCCGTGGGGGAGACCACATGCGGTCGGCCATTATGGCGACCATGGCGAACAAACGGAGGGCTGGGCGGGGCCCGCCGGTGACGATTTGGAAGTCGATACAGCTGGGTAACTATCAGGTATATAGTATATATACTCCACCCTTAGGGAGGGAAATTTATCCCTCCCGGTATAGGAAACTATCCTCACTGACTTCTTGCTTTGTAAAGGGTAAGTCATTTTCTTGATTTCACAGGCACTCCAACCTATACCACAGGTTTTTATGCTCACTATTGCCTATTTATATTTATTCACAGACTAAGGCCTCCTGTGCCCCATTGGGTACCTAGGAGCACAAAGTGGGAGTTCATATGACCCCTGAGGCTGGGACTACAAGTTTTTTTTCATTTTATCTTATCACATTTAATACTTTTTTGGGCCTATCTTTCAATGAATTTTCATTCACTTGGAAGACGTATATAGGTAATATTTCTTTTACCTTAACAATTCGCACACTCACTTCTTGTCAGTGTTCACTTATGTATGTGGTTGTTTTGTTTCTCTTTCTTTTTCACTCACTGCTTTATTTCCTCACTATGTGGCGATGGTAATAGGGTCTTTACACATATTCACTTATTTTTACTTTCTGACTTTGCCCCTCACTCCACGCACTATATTGGATTCATCAGCACACTCCCTTTTGGCACTATTTTGTCAGTCTCTAATTACCTTTTCACACATTACTAGGGTGGGGCCCTCTCCACTACTTATGGAGCAGGCAGTACCTAATTAGCATTTTTGCGTCCTATTTTGCTGCAGGTGCGTCCCATCTGACCCTTGGTTGTTGACGCCTATATCCCCCTCTGTGTATCATACTGGAGGTGGATTTAGGTATGTGATCCCTCGCAAGCCATTCCTCTGGACTCCGTTCCCTTCCCTTCCTCTTCGGTTGGGTACAGCGATTAATATCAACTGTATGATTCTTGGCACATATATACAGGGCAGGAGAGAAGTGGCTTGGACTACCTGTGTCTCCTAAAGAGGATCTCCACTGTGGACCATATTTTTACCGTTTGTGATGCACATTAATTGGTAACTATATAATATTGTGGTGCCAGATATATATTTTGCTTGCAGCAAACTGTTCTTAGCATATCATGATGAACAATTTTATGGATATCTATTTATAGTTGTTTTTTTCTTCTATAATAGACAAACCTTCTGAAGAAGACCCCTGTGAGGGTCGAAACGCGTCAGTGTTACTCTTTCACTATGTATATAGGTGTATAGTGTCCATGTGATATAACCATTTTTTGTCCATATATGTACACTTATATTATGTTTTTTATTGCCAAGTGGAGTTCAATTCTTGACTATTGTGTCATCTATTCAATTCACTTTTTATACTAATAAACATTTATATAATAATTAATTCGCTCTATTTTTCTGCTTTCTCAGTAGTTACTCCTACTGTGTATAAATATACGTCCTTACAGATATTATATTGCTGCCAAAATCCCCACCCCAGGGGATATCTTTTTCTTCTTTTGTTTTTCAAGCTCTCCTGACAGTTCCAAACTGCCAGGAGACACCTGCTGGTGGACCTCAGTACTGCATGCCAAAAGACAGATATTATCAGCAGATGCAACATTTCCTGACAGTTAGTCTGGTGTAGTGCATTTGCTAATACAAAGTAGAATAAGCTTGAAAATCAGGTAGCCTATCAATCCTAACAATAGTACTATGATAATCATAATCACTATGTCCTTTAACCATGAAAACATTACACCTAAACCCAAACTAGAAAAGGGGTTCCATCCATAATTACCTATGTCTTTTGCTTGTTTCATCAATTCATTTACCTGTGTTCGATGTTGATTCATAACGTCATAGTAGTCTGGGATTTCCAGGCTGGTATTGTGAAACCATGTACAACATTCATAATTTTGGGTCATTTCGCATAAACCTGTCAGAGCTGCACTCATGCTTTCAATAGCCAATTCGTGTAACTCTAGTTGTCTTCTAATTGCTTTGAGCTCGACATTGAGTAGTCCTATATCTTGGGAGTTTTTTTTTTTCCATAACATCATTTATCAGACTAGTGTAGTTATTTAATTTGTTCATCATGGTTATGCCCCATCCTGTCCAGGATGAAAACCATGTCCATGACTTATTTGAAGTAGAAAACATAGGTGGGTTTTCTCTCTTGTATTTATAAGTTAACCCATGTACTGGATTTGAAGTAACTTGTATGTGATGTTCCTGATTCTGCCCTAGGACTGACATGACTAGTACAAATTGTGCTAAATAACACCATCCTTTCACTCCCATGGGGATCCACAGGTAACAAATTTTAGCACAGCATATGTATGCCTCAAATGCAGCACTAACAAGTTTACTCACATGTATCCCAGAGGTTGTATTCCTGTATGTAGTAAGTTCACTAATGGTGTTGTTAAAGTGGTTGTAAACCCTTACAAACCACTTTGACCTGTAGGTCCAAGAAATATCTCCTAAACCTACTTTAGGAGATATTCACCCGAAGACAGCCACCGCTGTCTACGGCGCACTGGGCAGGCCGCAGATCGCAGCGATATGCCGCGAGTGTCGGCTCCCGTGCGCATGCGTGGGAGTGACGTCATCACA
This sequence comes from Lithobates pipiens, assembly GCF_037356315.1. Classification (NCBI taxonomy): domain Eukaryota; kingdom Metazoa; phylum Chordata; class Amphibia; order Anura; family Ranidae; genus Lithobates; species Lithobates pipiens. The sequence goes on from NW_027507784.1 coordinate 228,775,123, forward strand.
GCTCCGGCGAATCACGGCGCCGGAGCAGCGAGACCCACCAAGAAGATGGAGGCTCGGAACTACAGGGGACAGCGGTGACTTTGCTGGCTCCTGTGTCAGGTAAGTGACACATAATGGACTACTATGCAATGCATAGTAGTCCATTATGCTTTATCTTTGCAGGGAATCAAAGAGGAAGTAAACCCATCAGGGTTTACTTCCTCTTTAAGGGATTGATTTTTGTAACTACACATATGACCTATGATAATTTTACTGGTGTGGAAGGGAATATCCTTTAAAAAGTTAAATACTGACTAGGAATACATACCTATTCCGTTCGATGTATTGCCTAACTGAACACACCACTTGGGTTCATGTGTCCTTCCTAAAGTGTAAAACATAATACTCTGATTGCGGTACCTTTCTGAGAAATTCTTAATACTTAAGACTAGAGTATTTTCCAATAATGACTTGAGGTTTAGAGGGACAGCTAAAAGTGGGATCTTAGAAGTTTCTGGATGTAACTTACTACAAATCCAGCATTTTTCATATCCTGACTTTCTAGCATAAGTATATTTAAATTTTAATAGTAAAATTTTTCCAGAAAAACCTGTTTCTTTGATCAATTCATTAGAGACATCTCTTTTACTGCGATTTCTGAGGTGAAAGTCAGTATAGTTGGTGTGTATTTCGCTTTTACCACATATGAGTTTCAAGGCACCTAAGTCATCAGGATGAAAGATACAGTTAGTTATTATCCACACTGGGACAAAGATCAGAAGTAGAAACGTCACCAGAAGGCATTCCCAGAAAGCTGTGGTGAAATGAGTGACATCACTGTCCTTTATTTCTGTACTTGTCTTTTGAGGACTTAAAACACCTGCTTCACCTCTTTTCAGCCTTTCTTCAATTCCTAGGCTTAGATCAACCTTCTTTACTCTGCTGGCATGGATCCAAGTAGGACTTTCCTCTGTAAGGATGGAGGTCCTGGTGACGGCTACCACTTTGGTCACTGGTCCGAATGGAACCTCTTGCGGCTACCTTTCTGAAGCCTCTGGACCACAACTTGATCACCGATCTGGAACGGGTGGGTTGGTACCTGTGAAGAAGAAGGAGAAGTGCGAGCAACTCTTCTTTCAACAATATCAAACGTTTCAATTATTTTTTTTACATATTCCTCCTGTATTTGTTCCAAATCACCTTTCTCTACCATCAAGGGATGATTAGCCCACGGTATGGGGAATGGCCTACCCATGAGTACCTCAAAGAGGGAATAACCCGTCACACTGTGAGGGGCCATTCTGATTTCAGCTAATACAGCTGGGAGAACTTTTTTACACTTGCCAAAATTGCCACCGGTAGCTTTCCTTATCCTGTCTTTAATTGTTCTATTCATTCTCTCTACAATCCCTTAACTCTGTGGTTGGTAGGGGAGGTCTATTTTTAGTACTTTTACAAGATCTTGGCAGATTTTAGCTGTGAAAGCTGGGCCATTGTCTGAATTTATTTGCAATCGACATCCCCATCTAGGAATAATTTCCTGTGTGAGGATCTTCACTACAGTTTGTGCGTTTTCATTGTTGGTGACAAAGATTTCTGGCCAGTGTGACATCATGTCCACTATGACCAAAAGCTATTGTTTCTTTCCTTCTTTGGGCATATGTGTATAGTCTATCTGTAAATGGGTAAACAGTGTAGTTGGGTACTCAAAATGTTCATGCTTTGATTCCTTTGGGTTTGTTGGATTGTTCCTAATGCAAGTGACACATCTCCATACAAAAGCTTTGACTAGATTAGGTAATCCTGCAATGAAAAAATCTGCATCTAGGAGTTCACATGTGGCATACCAGCCCTTGTGACCCAGTCCATGGTATTGTGCAATTAACAGGGGGCGCTAGCAACAGGAATACACGGTTTCCCCTCTTTGCAGATTAATCCTGTTTTAGGATCCTTTTGTACCATCCCATCACAGTTCCATTGCGCAATATCATCAGGGGTGGCAAAAGCCTGCAGTTCCGTGAGCCAATGTGTCTCTTTCAGGGAACATGGCTGAGGTGTTAGCATGGGCATTTGAATGTCTGCCTTTTGTGTAGATGCAGCTTCTTTGGCTATTCTGTCAGCTGGGGCATTACCTTTGGCTATATCAGTCATTTGGCCTGTATGTGCCTTACAGTGCATGATAGCTAGTTTTGAAGGCAACTGAATTGCATCTAGTAATGCTGTGACTAGGTCAGAGTGTGAGATGCACCTTCCATCTGCTGCCACATATCCTCTGAGAAGCCATATTACACCATGGTCCCAGACCACACCATGAGCATACCTGGAATCGGTGTAAATGTTTACCTCTTTCCTGCCAACAGCTGGCATGCACGGTTAATGCTATCAATTCAGCAGCTTGTGCAGACTGATAGGGTATTGGATTGGCCTCGAGGACAGTATCCGGCAGTTGGACAACAGCATATCCCGCATGATAGACATTATCACTTGGTCTGCTGCAAGAGCCATCAACAAAAACTGTTTGTCCGGTAGGAATTGGTACTGAAAGCATATCTGCTCTAGGTAAATTGTCCTGATGTATTGATTGTGTACAGTCATGAGGTGGTGGTAAGTCATCTTGTTCTCCTTTAAGACCTAATAAGGCATTCAAAATTAGAGCTGGGCCAGAGTTTAGGTTTGAACTTTTTATTTTCAGGTTTGGATTGGATAGGAGAATGACTTCATACCCACTCAATCTTTGTGCTGACATATGCTGAGTATGTAAAGTTTTGAGAAGTGTGGTAATGTTGTGTGAGGTGTGTAAAGTAGTGTTATGGCCCAAGGTAAATGGTGCTGCATCTCTACAACCATAGCACAAGAAGTCAATGCTCTGAGACAAGCAGGCATGCCTTGCACCTGTACTAGAACCACCTTTTTGAAATAACAACCATTGGACTGTCAGTGAAATCATCTGAGACAAAAGGAAAAGCTGGGACACTACCCTCTGGGCCCCATCATTGTTGTTGATTTCCCCATTTGATTGGAAATGTTGGACCTTTTTCGATGGATGCCTGTGGTTGTTGTGTCCGGTTAGTAGGGACAGAGCTGGAGTCGGGAGTCTGAGGAGGGGTGGGGTGAGGACACTGTCTCACCCAGTGATCCTCAGCACCACAATTGAAACATCCATTGTTTCTAGAGCGACTCATCCCTCTTCCATTTCTGCCTTTAAATCTGCCTCTAAAATTGCCTCTGCCTCTAAAGTTCCCCTTCATATTCCCTTGGAAATGTTGTGTGGAGACATGCGACGGCTTTGGTATATCAAAACAACCTGCTGCATCTTTCTGTGAAAGAGCTTTTCCAAAGTTAGTTCTAGAAAGTGTTGACCATTCAGTAATCATTTGTTTGACTGGGACCACTAAATGGGGTTTGAGATTACTCAGGAAAGTCTGGATCAATAATGGATCCAAAATTGTCAGAATACCCAAACCGCCTTTCTGTCCATCCTGCCATATGATCCACCCAAGGGTTAACTAGGCAGTGATGTACATTCCATTTTCCTATGAAAACAAAACAATTTATCGTGCTTGACTGCCACCTAGCGGTGCAGACAATCAGACAACAGTGGGAATCAGACAATCAGACAATACCTCAACTTAGATTCCTTTAACAAAAAAAAATCAGTACTGTCCTGATACTTTTTTATACTAATACAGCTACAATCACTTCAAGTCTGTAACAGAATAAATTTGGAACAAGTTCAAGAGTATTTCAGGCATACAATAAACGCACAATCTTGCTCATGGAGCTGCCGTTTTGTTTCAGACAAATTTAAACCACTTATGAAATTAACTTTGCAATGTACATTAATCTGTTTACCTTTCCCAAAATAGCTTTACCCAAATTGTAACTTTATAACCTCCGGGAATACCACTCATCAAGTATGCCTTTTGGTTCTTGAAACAAAAGAGCAGTTCACATATACACACTCAGCGCAATTCATTCAGCGTGATACTTTTAACGCAAAGAAGTTATACAATCATAAACAAAGTTTACACAATATATTGATCATCAGTCACCAGTTCTGTCCCGAACAGAACTAAAACTCTAGAGTACTCTATAAATTCTTCTAAGGTCATCAAAACCTTTTCAAGTGTCCCCAAAACATTATATGACCCCTAAGCTCATGACCAGTCAACTTATCTATACTTATCTATAACCCAACAGCAATCTCTGTGGGATGGAAGCCAAGTCACACACCTGACACCTGGACCCGGCAAGTCAATTTCACTCAATAAGAATAGAATTATCTTACCGAGCCCGTTAACCTTTAAAAGTAGCCTTCCAATCCCGTTAAGGGTAGATATCCATCCCGGACGAGCCCCCAGTGCTGAAAGGGTTAATCCTGTGTCTAGGGTGGTCCCTTCAACCTCTCAGACCTTAGATCCAATGCATTGTAAAATTTCAGATATATCTGGAATCAGTTCTCAAAGAACATATTAACGACACTCACACCACGCTGTACCTCGAGAACTAATTATATTGAGTTATCACAAAGTGATTCATATAGTAAATTACACGTCACACAGAATAAGACATGTGCAGTAGACATCAAGACGGTTACAGCTGGTCAAGACAAAACGCTATTGTTCTAAGCTAGCTAAAAGAATGTGAGAAAAAGATAACAAAGCGTGAGACAGTTCATAATTTCTCCAATAGCTGATGGGATGCTGAGAAAATGTGTGAACGTTTTAGATAAATGTGTGAGAACAAGTGAGTTAGAAGAATCTCATGTTGAGACAGTTATCTGAGAAGTTAAAGGGGTGTTCAAAATGAACAAAATATAAAATGGAAGTTTGTGAATATTAAGATGGCTGACAGAAACAAGATGGATGCTTAACATAACCTTTCACACAAAGGTCCTTTTAAGGACTGGTATAGGTGTACAGTATTTAGGGTTATACACGTATAATATACTTTCTTTCAAATATAGAAAGCCTATTATACTTGACTGCTGAGCTGAGTGCTGACCGATTCTGCAGCTGTCTTTTATCAGTGTAGGGACTGAGGGACAGTCTGAAAATCACTAGCTACTAGGTCCACAAAGGTCCTTTTAACTGGTATAGGTGTACTATTTGGTGTGCAGTATATAGGGGTGTAATACACGTATAAAATACTTGCACATATAGAAAGCATAGTATAGTGCATTTCCACTGTGCAGCATTGTGACTGCTGATCGGTTCTGCAGTGTTGTGAATTCATGAAGAAATACATTTAATATTCACTGACGGAGATGAGAGATTTCAGTAGGCCTAAAAAAAGGTGGATGAACTATAATGTTGATATTATTGAACTATGACCTCTTGGAGAACTTTAAAGCAAAGTACAAGATCTCACAGGTTTTTCCAAATGTTAAAGGGATTAGCTATATTTTAAAGTTCTACAAGCCTGTATTGAGACAACCTGAACAAAAGGGGGATTTTGTCATAACATATACATCAAAATATCATATTTTGTTAATTTTGTTTTAGTCTGGTAACATTTAGATCAGCAGACCAAAGGACCACTTTCCCCTCCCATCAGAATTAGGTGACCAATTTATATGACCCATTGAAAAGCTGGGCTGCGACAAACAAAAGTCTCAAGCTGACTCAGACTGAAGCCACAATAACTTTTAAGTCAAGGAAGGTTTAAATAAATAAACCTATTGTATCAGAGAGTGAACAGATATCCTAAAGTCAACCTCAATATGGACTCAGATGTCAATGAGACAATGACTAAGATACAAAGTGGAGGTCTACCCCAACAGGGCAAATAAGACACCTCTATTAGAAAAATAAACAATGGGATTGTGTCCTGAACGTTCAAAGTTCATTTGAGACGCTCCAAGGAAACATTGAAAATTGTGTATATTTTTACATCATGAATATACGTATATTAGAAGCAGGGATATGATATTTTACTATAGTACAAATGTCTCAAAACATGGTGTGAGAGGAATATACAGGCAGACATATTTCAAAAATACTTGAAGTGATTCAAACTGTATGTGATATTTGTGGGTCAACAAGGAGATATTGTGGGTGGTATCTAGTGATCTGGGGAACTTTGTCATGGAGAGATTATATATGAAAGTGTGATCATAAGTAGAAGTGTTTTAGCAACGAATTAGCATTATATAAAACATATAATCATGATTATAACTGTATAAGAATTTAACCTATGTTTAGATAAACAAATATTGATTGGATACCTGAATTATACATGTATCCATATAGATAATAATTGTATGTGATATTGTTTGATATATATCTAACCTGTGTCCTTTCTAAATGGACTGAAGATTAATAGATATACATTGATATGCATATATATCACCATTTTATGCAAGTGATTAATCAATAATTATGTTAAGCGTATTTTATATTATACTATCATTCCTGAACACTCAAGATATATTCGTTAGAACATATATAAAAAACGAACGCATATTATAGAAATAAAAATATTAACTTAAAGAAATAATACCACAAAACACATGTGAGACACCTGGTGGTTAAAGGTGCTATTACTTTAAAATCACGGAACTACTGGGAAAGGTGATCATTAAGTCTGCCTGCCAATAGTAAAGGGACACATACCCTCTGGGCAGAACTTAGTATAATTTTATGACCTTTTTGTCTAAGAGGATATTTAAGAAACTAAAAAGATGGTCAAAGGAGAGAGAGCTGGAGGGAGAAGAGCTGGGAAAGAGAGTCAGGGGGAAGCTTAGGGACCCCCCCTGAGAAGGGACACTGGAAGACTCCCAGACAACTGACACTCATGCACTATGCATGAATACATATTTTTACATTCACGAAGATCCCTGCTCCTTGGAACTCGGAGGTCACACAAAGTAATTCCTCTGTAAAAGGATCCATGTTGAAGCCACGGCAGACATCTTAAAATTCCTGGTAACCAACACTCCACACTAATAGTCATATTGGAAATGGGTAAATATATGTTTATCATCTATTCTATGTTCTCTTAAATATTGATTTTTTTGAATATTCTATTATTGAAAATATTTCTCCCGAATCAATAACCGCCTTTTAGATTTTTCTCTAAATTTAATTTTTCATTATAAATTTCTTTTTTTTTGCATAGATGCCAATTTTATTGACAAACTAATGTCTAATTTATTTCACATTGTTAACCACTTACTTACCTGCAGTATAGTAACGGTTGGACGTGTGAAATACGGACATTCTGTTTAATTGTCAATTATTAAAAAGGTTATCGATTCTACCGAGAAGTGATAATGGTGATAATGGTGTCCAAGGTACTACTACGCCCAGTTTGAGGGTGTTTCCATTAATTGTCAAAATGATCAAGTAATGCAATCTGTATTTTAATATTTCATGTAAATATTTGTCTTTTGTCAACCAATAAATGTAACTATTTTGTATGATCACTCGTCTCCGTGAATAAGTTTCACATGTATAGACTGTGTCATATAGATTGATTCTGTATCTTAAAAATATCTTCGTTAAAAATTACTTAATAAATATTGTGCGGGGAAAATGTCCTTAAAAAGCACAACAGCAGCGATACTACAAAGAGTGACAAACGCAATTAAAAAAAAGTATTATAACTGGTGTGATAGAACAGTGGCCCCCAAAAACGACAGATTGAAGCAGGGTGTTATATACCTTCTTCCACATACATACTGTACTTCTCTAGAGACTTTTGTCACAGGGTCATTTAAAAAATGACAGGCAGAGGAAGAGGCAGGCTCTTCCGCAGGGGTGGTAGGGGTAGGGCAGGAGCAACAGACTTGAGCCAAAGTTACAAATTGCAGAAGGTGCGTGCGATTACGTCAAAGGACGCACCAGACTTGGTTGAGTGGCTCACTTAGCCTTACTCTTCTGCACCCTCCTCATCCTCTCGATCTGCACCCTCTTCTTCACTCTCTGCTGTGTGCACCCCCAAAGACACTACCACCAACATCACCTCCACCATATACCTTCCGCTTGAGTCACAGGAATTATTTTCCGATCCATCACAAGACATTTCCGGTGCGCAGCCACTCTTGCATTGGATCAGGAAGAGGAGGTAGCAACAACCGCCACTCAGCAGTCTGACAACAGTACCCAGATCAGCCCAAGGAGGAGGTTGGTCCCCGGTCTTGCTGCCTACTCCGAGATCTCTAATTATAGCGGTGGGGAAGGTGACGTCTATGATGACGTGTCTAGTGATGACACGTGGGTGCCCACAAGAGAGGAAGAGGAGGGGAGTTCAGAGGGAGATATGGACCAGCAGATAGAGAGGAGAAGCAGACAGAACTTAGATTGCACAGGAGGGACAAAGCAGACTGCTAATGTATCAGGAGCGAGGCATCAACCATGTACGGTCACATCTGGCGCTCCCAGGATGCCGGTACATGGCTCTGCAGTGTGGGCTTTTTTTAACGTGTCCGCTGCTGACAATAGTGTTGCCATCTGCAATCTTTGCAGTCAACGCATAAGTCGCGGTAAGCCCAACACTCACCTAGGGACGACCGCCTTAAGAAGGCACATGAGCTGCCATCACCGAGCTCAGTGGGAGCAATGGAACCCACAAAGCCACACTCCAGGCTCTCACTGTCCAGCCTCATCTTCTACTGCTCCTTCTCCTCTCTCCTCCCAATTGTCCCCCACTCCACCCTCCATCATGCTGTCCTCACGTTTTTCTGCAAAAGGCAGGCTTCCGTGGGCCAAATGTTCGAGCGTAAAAAAATGATGATGCCAGATAACCCTCTAGCCCAGAACTAATAGCCCACCAACTACTGCCATATAAACTGGTGGACTCGGAGGCCTTTTGAAAATTTGTGGCCATTGGAACACCACAATGGAAGGTCCCAGGAAGGAATTATTTCTCACAGAAGGGCATCCCAGAGCTATATGGCCATGTTCAGCGGCAAGTGAATGTATCTCTGGCACACAGTGTCGGTGCCAAGATACATCTGACCACAGACACGTGGTCTAGCAAACACGGGCAGGGAAGGTATATAACTTTTACTGCCCACTGGGTGAACCTTCGGATGGCCGTTAAGCATGTAACCCGGAGTACCCGTGTATATTTGGTTTTACAGCCACGGATTGCATGCAGGCCTGCCTCTTCTTCTCCTCCTCCTACTCCATCCTCCTCCCTCTCCTCCTCACTGACTGCTCCTTTTCCGCTGCTAGCATCTCTTCCGCTGCGCCGCCCAAGATCCCCAGAACCTATTCGACATGCCAGGTGAGACTTTGCCATGCTGTGCTCCTTCTGTTGTGTCTGAAAGTCAAGAGCCACACTGGCCCTGCACTCCTTTCAGTTTTGCGTTCACAGGCAGATCAGTGGCTAACACTGCTCAATTTGACAGTTGGTGTGTGACAACGGTGCCAATCTGCTTAGCGCATTGAAACAGGGCAAAATTACACATGTGCCATGCATGGCACACGTCTTAAACTTGGTCGTGCAGCGATTCGTTGTCCAATACCCTGGGGTCCAGGACATCTTGCGGCAGGCAATGAAAATTTCGGCCCATTTCAGAAGATCTTACATGGCCATGGCTCGCCTTGCTGACATTCAGCGGCGACACAATCTGCCGGTCACACGTCTTATTTGCGATTGCCTGACGCGATGGAACTCAACCTTCTATATGCTTGATAGGCTGCTCCAGCAGAAACGTGCAGTTAACGACTACCTGTATGAACTCTTCGGCAGAACAGGTTCTGGGAGCTTGGTTTTTTTTCACCGCGCCAGTGGCTGCTCATGCGCGACACATGCAGACTTCTGCGGCCATTTGATGAGATCACCAAACTGGTCAGTCGCAGCCATGGCGCCATCAGTGCCATGGTACCTTATGCCTTCTTTATGGAGCGTACATTGCGTTGTGTCATTGATCAAGCCGTGGAGGAGCAGGAGCAGGAAGATGAGGAAGCCGCAATGCTGGATGAATTCCCAGGGGGGCTACTCTATCTGAGACAAGTCAACAACAGGAGTCTGAAGAGGAGTCAGAGGAGGATGGTGCCAGGGCGGATGAGGAGGAGCAAGAAGAGCATGCTTTAAACCTTTCTGGGATCCCTGTTGTTGTGCGTGGATGGGGAGAGGAGAACGACGAGGACAACATTATCCTGGATGATGAGCAGGGGCCAGGCCACCACACCGCTTCCAGTTTAGTGCAAATGGGGGCCTTCATGCTACAGTGTTTTAACAGGGACCCCCGTATAAAAAGCATAAAGGTCAAGGACCAGTACTGGGTGGCAACGTACTTAGACCCCCGGTACAAACACAAAATGGCAGAAATGTTACCACCGTCACAGAGGGCTGTCAGAATGGAGCACTTACAGGCCTTGCTTCGAGAAATGCTGCATTCTGCTTTTGCGTGCGCTGGCAGAGGAGAAATTCCCACTCCCAGAGAAAGAGTTGCGGGTACCAATCTAACAGCGCCTGCAAGAAGAGGGCGGTTTGAAGATGTGTTGGTGCCTTCTGATATGAGGTCATTCTTTCAGCCGACCCATCGACAGGTCTCATCCGGATCCAGCATCAGGGAACACCTAGACCGACAGGTGTCCGACTACATCGGGTTAACGGCCGATGTGGATGCTCTGAGGAGTGATGAACTCCTGGACTACTGGGTGGGCAGGCTTGACCTCTGGCCAGAGCTTGCCCAATTTACAATGGAACTGTTGGCTTGCCCCTCGTTTGGCTCACTTCCTTGTACAAAAAAGCACACCATACTATATGTCCGTACCCTCCTGTTTGAAGAGGTTGTGCGGTGTCATATTTTTGGGTCCCGCATCGAATTGCTGGTATCAGTGCTGCTGTCAGTGCTCTCTATGTCGGCGCTGGTGTCAGTGCTCTCTCTCTATCTCGGTGCCGGTGTGGTGTCAGTGCTCTCTATCTCGGTGCTGGTGTGGTCTCAGTGCTCTCTATCTCGGTGCTGCTGTGGTCTCAGTGCTCTCTATCACGGTGCTGGTGTCAGTGCTCTCTATCTCGCTGCTGGTGTCAGTGCTCTCTCTCTATCTTGGTGCTGGTGTCAGTGCTCTCTATCTCGGTGCTGGTGTCAGTGCTCTCTATCTCGGTGCTGGTGTCAGTGCTCTCTATCTCGGTGCTGGTGTCAGTGCGCTCTATCACGGTGCTGGTGTCAGTGCTCTCTATTACGGTGCTGGTGTGGTGTCAGTGCTCTCTATCTCGGTGCTGGTATCAGTGCTCTCTATCTCGGTGCTGGTGAAAGTGCTCTCTATCACAGTGCTGGTGTCAGTGCTCTCTATCATGGTGCTGGTGTCAGTGCTCTTTATCTCGGTGTTCGTGTCAGTGCTCTCTATCTTGGTGCTGGTGTCAGTGCTCTCTATCATGTTGCTGGTGTCAGTGCTCTCTATCTTGGTGCTGGTGTCAGTGCTCTCTATTACGGTGCTGGTATCAGTGCTCTCTATCTCGGTGCTGGTGTCAGTGCTCTCTATCTCGGTGCTGGTGTCAGTGCTCTCTATCACGGTGCTGGTGTCAGTGCTCTCTATCACGGTGCTGGTGTCAGTGCTCAGTCTCTATCGCGGTGCTGGTTTCAAACAGTGAGGGAGATAGCAGCGGAGAAGCCAATCAGCAGGCAGTGCCAGCACCATGGCTGAGGATCAGCACTGGACTGGCACCTCTGGACCACCGCAGTGGAGCCCTGCATAGGTGGGGTAAGGGCCGGACAGAGGGAGGGGCTCAAGCACAGGTTGGCACACTGGGACACTGGCACAGGACTGCGCTGCCCTGACTGTGGCACTGATCATCTCCTGCATCCCCTTCATAGCCTGGCCTGACCTTGCCTCTCATCCATGGCCTTCATGCGCTCCTGAATTGTCAAAATTTCACAGATAAAAAAAGAATGCTTGTCGTTGTCAATCCCAGATTCACTTAATACTTTTGTTTTGTCAGTGTCCATGTTGTGGGGCTATGTGTGCACAGCTAGTAAGTATTTTGTGGCTGAAAATATGACCTGTACGTTTTTAAGGTTCGCCTGCCATTAAAGTCAATGGGGCCCGCCACGAACTTTGCGGTTCGCAAACTTTTGGCCGCGTTCACAAAGCGTCTCGTTGGAAGTTCGTCCATCACTAGTCGTGGATATTCCACTACACTCTTGTGCTAATAAGCGCCCATTTCCATCTTAATGATATAACACTTTACTTAGCTATCAACCCACTCATCCAAATATTCAGACATCAAGTGTGCTTTTACTTATTATTTTAACTGTACCTATGACAATTGAGTATAACCTGATCTCATGGAACCTGAGGGGGTTGAGTGATGGAGTGAAATGTCAGGCACTTTTTTCTGCACTAAAATAGTACCGATCTGCGGAGGTGTTTGCAAGAGACACATCTTTGATCCAATACCTTGCCTGTACTTGAGAACTATGGTTATCAAATGCAATTTTACTCCAAGCACAACACCTACTCTAGAGGAGTTAGTATATTCATTTCCAATGAGGTATCCTTTATTCTACTACAATCTTGTATGGATAACAAGGGTAGATACATATTCCTTATATGCAAATTGGCTAGAATGCTGTGTATTGTGGTGAATAAATATGTGTGTGTGTGTGTGTGTGTCCCTCCACCTTTCTCTTGTCTCTCTGTCAGTTTAAAATGTTTAGGTCAATTTATTACTTCTGGGAGACTTTAATAACTTCCTTGATAAGAGCAGGGATACATTTTATCCACACAGTGGGCAGGGCTGCTGACCCTAGTGGCCCCACTCCATACGCTAGATTAATTTCAGAGATCTGGCTTGAAAGATGTCTGGATCGTCAGGTACCCAGACAAGAAGTGTTATTCATGATATTCTGCTACACATAGGGCCTAATTACGTATAGACTACTGTTTATATAATGCTTTCTTTTTTCTTTTTTTCTGTGGTGTGTGAACATACTCCAAAAACTCCACTCTGTGCCAAAAAAAGTGTACACATAAAGAGTCATACACAAAGTATGAAACGGGTGTACACATAGTACTCCAAAGGAGAAGGACCTTGACCCTGATTCTCCGGGGTGTTAGGCTCCAGACAGGATCTGAGGTACTTACACTTGGTCCATCTGGCCGAAACCAGACGGACCCCATTCTTTGGAAGGTCTGCTGAGACAGACCAGCTCAAGTACTAGGTGGGACTCCCCCGAAGGGAGACCCCATAAGAGAGGGTGAACTAAGCCAGAAGGCCATGTCCACCCCCTCTCTAGATGTCCATGGCAGGCCCGAGGACCTACACCCCACCAGTCACACGTGCAAAACAAAAAAAGACAAAAAAGCGACAAAACGGGCAATAAATGAATAAAGTGGGGGGAAGGAAGTGGAAGTGACCATTGTGCAATAAAATGGCCAGCCCTTCGGCCAGGAGTAAAAGATTCCTCTGGTCCCAGCCAAGAGGCCCAGCCCAAGAGGCAGTTGGGAAAAAAGTGTGTGGTAGTGCAGTGACCTTGGTGCTGCAACAAAAAGTGACCCTCACTCACAGTGAAGTTACGGCATCCCTAGACTACCACTCCAGGGGCACATGCAGCATGGGCTTCTTTCAGGCCTGGACCTTCAGCTGGACCAGTGAAGCCCCCATCCCCACCAGATAGGGACCCCTTCTGGTTTTCAGGGAGAACCATGTCCAGGATTCGGCTCCTATCAATACCAGCCTTCCAGGCCCCCCATCATAACAGTGGATTTGCATTGCAACGCCCTGACCCACCCAAAGATCAGGGTGACGGCTCCTCCAACAGACGCTGACAGGAACAGAGACCACACCAATCCTAACCAAAAGGCCGGGATGTCCCGGCCTCCGGCCAGACCAGTGCAGCACCCATCCTCACTAGGGGCACCCTTCTGGCTCTCTCAGGCTCGACCCATGAACCAGCCTCCAAACCTAGGAGCACTCGGGTTTGGTCCCTGTCGATATGAACTGTCTAGGTACCATTACACCAGAGGATTTGCATAGCCACCTCCCCCCATAAGAGTAGCACAGTGCCTCCCCTGGCAACTGATAAGAACAGATTAAAAAAAAACATTTTTTATCATCAGTAAACTACAAAATTAAGCCCAACATAAAATCCTTCACCAACAGAAGATCAGGTTTCGCAGTTTCACATCATTCTGATTTTCAAAAGGGTAAAGAAACATAATTTCATCCAACTCTTTATCAATTTGAACTAAGGAGTTTTACTTCTCCACTCTCCAAAGTTTATCAGTTTCTACTTTGCCGACTTTGTGCACCTCGAACATATAGCAAGTATATAGCCTTGCTAAAATTAGTTAGCAATACATTCAGGGGACAGCTTTTCTTAAGAACTAGTATGTTCTGGACTGAACAAACAGCTTCACTTAAGACTATAAAGAAAATCCAAGATGTTCTTACCTCACCCTCTACCTAGGCAGACACATACTGCTTGATGTCTGGATTACGTGTCCTTAACAGAGGAGGAAAAAAGTAGCGGAAGATCCTCTGGATTCTCACTGTAAATGGACAGCTAACAACAAGTGACCTAGATATTCTAGACTGCCACATCCTACCCTCGGGCACCTATTAGACCTACACAGGTCTTGATTCTTCATAAAGGTTCTTGTAGGTAGAGTTATGCAATGTCATCCAGGATATGTCCCTCTGCTTGTTGGAAAAGCCCGCTATTTCAAACCTTGCCCACATGAGACTCGCTTGTCTAGAGCTTAGATATGTCACCAGACTCACTATTTCCCTCCCCCTCAACCTCTTCATAATTAGCCTTTTTGCCAACTCTCCAGGTCTAACATCCTCCACACATAGTTGTTTTCTGATTGTCTCCAAACACAGGTAGAACAGAGCAACCACCAAAGCGTATGGTCTTGTCAGGTCCTTTTGCAACCATTTCCACCAAACGAAGTGCCATCCACCCAGATACTTTGCCATAAAGGCCGCCCTACTTCCTCCATGTATCATCCTATTTCCTAGGAATAGAGTAGAGTGTAACTTTAAGAATGTCTCAATATTAGGGAAATCAAGCCCGCCGTTCCCCTCCCTCCTTATCACCACTTCCAAGCTAATATTTCCATACGGGATCCCCAAAAAAAACTGAAAAGCTCCTTTATAACCTCTTTAAAGGAGGTAGTACCACACAAGTGTACAGTAGCAAAGAGAGGATCACAGCTTTAATTATTAGGGTCTTACCCCACAGAGAATTCTCTCAGCTTCCAAAAACCCAACTTGTTGACTTTTTTGCGACTTTTAACACTTCACTCAGTTTACAGTCAAAATATATCCCAAGAACCTTGACTTCCTCCACCTCCATTACCACATCAGGCTTGATGGGGATTGTTCAGCCTAATTGGCATCTCTGATATTTCTGTCAATTGACAGCCATGCCAGTAATGCCGCAAAAAATTCGCAACTGTAACTTAGCATGATCCAGGTCGCTCTGTAAAGTTCCTATCATTACAATGTCATCCGTGTATGATAGTGTCTTAACGCTCAACCCACCACTACCTGGGATTATAAATCCCTTATGTACTTTATCCAGCTAAATCCTCTGCAAAAGAGGCTCAACCACGGCAATAAAAGCCAGGGGCGAAAGTGGGCACCCCTGCCTAACTCCAAATTTTACCATGAACAGATCACTCAAATTTCCATTCACAAGCACCTGGCTTGAGATATTCTTATACAGACCTGCAATTGCTTTCAACATAAGTGCAGGAGGCCTGTGCTTTGCAGCACCTGCAGCAATAAAGCATTTGACACCCTATCAAAGGCCTTCTCGAGGTCAATACTTTCGACAACTAACGGGCCATTCTAAGAACTGGAATAAAAAAATCATATCCCTCAGGAGAATCAGATTATCTGAAATTCTCCTACCAGGGTGGCACAAGCCTGATGGTCACTAATTAATTAAGTTCGCTGCCACCTCACTTTCTAACTTATAAATTCTTTATTTTTTCCTCTTTTCTTTCCATAGATTTCACATTACATTTCATTATATATCTACTTTCTAACTGTACCTGCAGTAGTCTTCCAGGGATAATTACTTTATAACTTAAAATTTTTACTTTACTCCCTTTTACCATCACACCGACTCCATTTTTGCAAGATTATGTGGCAGACCATACAGACTGCCCATTCTACCTGGCAGCATTATTGAGCATACATTCCTGCATGCACACTATATGACAACCCACCTTGTTCAGCTTATCAAGGACAGCAGCCCCCCAATTAAGGAACAAACTCACATTCACCAAGTAACCATGTAAGTCATTCGAACAATCAGACAGTCTGCTTGTCAGGAAAGGGTCCATCCGCTGGTAAGAGCCATCATTTGGCGTGCAATACTGAGGTCCACCAGCAGGTGTCTCCTGGCAGTTTTTAACTGTTAGGGGAGACTTTCCCTGCTGGTATTATGTCATTATTGGGCTGCAGTACTGGGTCCACCAGTGGATGGATCCTAGCAGCATGGAGCAGACAACACTTCCTGCGCTCACGTGTTACATCTCATAAATACCCGGCTAAAATAAATAACCATGCTTGTCTTGGTATCTCTCTCCCTGTGCCCTGACCTTGTTGACTGTATTCTGACCTTGAGCCTGCATCTGACCCGACCTGATCTCTGCCAATCCCTATCCTGAGCCCATCCTGGACCTGTCCCTCATGTCTCCTGTTTGCCTTGGATCCCTCCTCTGCAACCCATCCATCCACCCTCTCCCTATCCTGTTGGATTCCTGTCCTTACCCATCTGCTGATCTCCCTGTGTATGACCTTGGCTTGGCTTTTGTTTATGATTCCAGTTCTTCCCTGTAAAAATATTTGCAAATGTCTTATATATCTCTTATATATATCTGGTGAGACCGATTGAGATTGTGAGACGAATTTCCTTAATTAGTTCTGAGTCAGCGTAAATCAAAAATGTGTATTTTATTGTACACACTTAAATGGAAAAGAATACTTACAAAAATAGTACAATAATAAAATACCTAAAATGGTGGAATAACCCTTTGTATGCTGCAAATAGCTGAGATGTATGTTTGCTGAAAGTCTGCTTAGTTGTGTGAGTAGGTTCCAACTGGAAGTCTTACCACCTAACTTTTGTTTATATAAAACAGACTTCTAATTTCACGCCAAAAGAATAAACCCTCCTTCACAAGGGTGTGGGCTAAAGAGTGGTTACTATAATAAAGCTACCATCTGTTAACACTCATGAGTTGGGGGAAGTAAAACTAAACAACATATCAATTACATAGACATAGATCTCTAAAAGCATATATATAATGAGGTGGGGAAGTAAAAACTAAACAATGTATCACTTACATAGAATTAGATCTCTTAAAAGCATATATAAGATATACAATATTCATCAAAATCCTGACAGGTTTTAAATGTTTACTTTCTCAATTACCGCAAGTCAAAACATAGGATTAATTGATTCAAAGTTTTCCTTTCACACAATGGAGAATTCATATTCTAAATAAAATATAATAAAGCAAATTAAAATTTAGATATTAAGAATATAACATTCCCCTCTGAAATATGAATACTAATCATATTTTACAGATTTAAATCCATTCACAACATTCATTTCTCATTCAAACAAACTTTGATTCAATAACTCCAAATGTTCTGTCATGTGTAACTGAATTTATAACTCCAAAACCAATATTCCTTTTAAGCTTGTTTTGCAACAAATCATTTCCTTTCTTAATTTCACTTCTAATTCGATAATATATTTTTTTCATTCTAAACATCAAACATAACTGGAATATAAGAAATAACATAATAATAATAAAAATAATTACAATAGGATGTGATAAAATATTTCCTGCTGCTGAAGTTATCGAAGTGTTTCCCCAAATGGTAAACTATTACTAAATTTTTTCCACCAATTACTTCCTGAAAATTCTGACCATTGATGCGATATTTCTTGCAAATTACCTTGTTCATGTTTAAACAATACTTCTGCATTCTGCAATTCCTTAGCCAAAGCTATTAATAAACCTTGATCCTTTTGAATTATATCTGCCCATTTTTCCCATGGAAATTCATCTATCTGGAAAATATTATACTGTGTAGGAAGAGCGCTAATATTTTTCATAAACATATTTGTTAAATTTGTTCTCAACCCATTAATACTTATTGCAACAATGTCTCCTTCTATACAATACAACCCTTGATTTAGGTTTTCTGTATTTGTACAAGAAGAGAAAAAAGTTTTAACCCTTTCTGTATCTGACATAATCTGAAAACAAACCTTCTTTTTATCTACACGAGTAATTAATTCAGAAATTATTTTAACATTTTCTATTCCTGCTGAACATAATGTGTGATTATGATAACAAGAATGAAATATACTTTTATCTTGATTAGGTAAACATATAATTTTATACTGGAATTGTAAACATGATGACAAATCTAATTGTTCTAATTCCGAATTTTCATTGTTAAATACAAAATCTGTATACTGTCATTTATAGTATAATAATTGTGTATTGCTGACAGGTAATCCCAAAACAGTGATTGGAACCAAAATTTGTTATTTTCCGGCTATTGGAATCATAGAAGAACTATAACATATGTCCTGCTTGCATCCTATCCATTTATTTACCCATAAATCTGTATGATTTATCGCATATAAATATTCTTTGGGCAAATACTGTAAAATACCAAGAGGAGTTATTCCACTCTGAAATGCTTGCACAATTATTTTAAAATTAGTAGAATATTCAGTTTGAATCTCTAAACATGCTCTGGCTATATGAGAATGTTGTTCACTTATCATCAAATCAAGAGTAATATTTTGAAGATGTAAAATAGATGGACCCATTATATTAGCAGTTTTAATTACCATATTTTCTAAAATCTGATTTAA
This sequence comes from Lithobates pipiens, assembly GCF_037356315.1. Lineage (NCBI taxonomy): Eukaryota > Metazoa > Chordata > Amphibia > Anura > Ranidae > Lithobates > Lithobates pipiens. The sequence goes on from NW_027507784.1 coordinate 228,793,916, forward strand.
ATGTCTTTGTATCTTAATACCATTACTTCCCACTAAACCAGCGGTTTCTAGATCAGACTTTAAAGTATTAATATCCATACTATTTGTTATACTCCCGATTGTGCCAATCCCTCCTAAAATACCTTCAACAATACCACGCTTATTTCTGTTATAATTTCTATTATTAATTCCAAACCATCTCTCAATACCCAATTCCATATTAACCAAATGTCCTTGACATTGTGGAAACCTTGTAGAAATTTTCCATTCTGAAACATTAAAGTTCCACAAAATAATGACAAACTTTCCTTCTCTGAAAAGAGTTCTGGATTGGAAATGGTTAATCTGAAAAGGACTTGCAGAGAAACTTTTCTTATTGACACATGGAGTTTTCCTTGGAGACATAACAATAACACTTGCCTTAGCACATTTCACCGGATAATTTTCTATTGATATGCAACATTCATATATATCAGTATCATTCAAAGATACTCTCATTTGTTGATAAACAAATGTATCATTGATCCAATTCACACTACCAAAAATTCCTTTATGAATTATGATAGTAGAACTGTAAAGAAAACTACCCAAAAACTCATCATTTCTTTTCCAAGTTAACAATGAATTTTGAGGTAAAGATATTTTTGTATCACATATCAAATGCAAATTATCTTTATCTTCCATAATTTCCAAAGATTGTGGGAAAATATTAATTTCTGGAACAATCCTATCAACTATAAAAATATAAATTTTGACCCTTATTTGAGTAAATTTTCTTGTTACTTTAAAATCCCATGTTCTTACAACGTCTCCTTTTTCATCTCCAATGATGTTTAAATGTTTTGGATTTAATATCTTTACAAAACTTTGAAAAAGATAATAAAATTGATCAAAGGGATAAAGTATTTTCCCAGATCTTGACATAGTATTAGTAACATCTCCAGACCACATTGTTGACTCATTACCTTTTAAATATATAGACCAGAAACTCCTCAACAATATGTTACCTTCAAAAGCTCCGGTTTTGTTATTTAGTCTATAAGATCCCTGCATTTTAACAAAATTTGTTTTGGATTCTATTTTAACTTTGATTTCAATACTATTGCTATGAATGAAATACAATTGTAAACAGAAATCATATCCCTGTCCTACACATATATATCCATACAAATCTTCTGCTGTATTAACATTAACATCTCTAAAATTATGATTTTTGTCATATGCATTAATATCAATAACTCTATCATTTTTGTCCTTTGAAATTATATCAATGTTCTTATTTTTTTGTTCATCTGAAATTATATCAGTGTCTATATCTCTCTTATTTCTGAATAACATGTGATCTTTGTTGTGTAATTCTTCAGTTCTGTTAATCTCTGCATAACTGGAACAATTCTTGATATATTGTACCACAGATAAAATTGGTACTAAGGAAACGATGCATCCTGTGATGATGATACATTTTCTCTCTTTAAAACTTTTCTTTTGTTGAGCTGACATCTTTTCATCTTTTTGGGATCCATGATTCCTCCAGATTAGATTTTTATAATTCATTCCTGAAAAAAGGAATGCAGCATCATTATCTCGGCATATACAACTTGTTATACCCACATTTTTCTTTCTACATACATGTTTCACTGAACTGAGAAAGTATTTGTACCCCTTGAACATCCCAAAATGTCCATGGACCTTCCCAATTACTTTTCCATGTTCCAACTCTTGAAACTCTAGCTTTGCCTGTGACGTGCATCTCACCATCTCTGGGTGTGACCTCACATGTGACAATTCTTTAATCATCTTTATCCTTTCTGTCTTAGACTTGTGCCAACAATATCTAATTTTATTTTAAATAAACCTTTCTGTTCCTGGTCAACTTGATAGACCGCTTATCTTGTACAAAAGATAATTTTGGTTTAATAACAAAATGTTACAAAAACAATATCAATTGTAGAATATCAAAAATAGATTATTCTTCCAATGAAAATTAAATCGGATATGTGTGAATTTAATAACAATTCTTCATGATATATATGTATCTTGTGTGTACTAGAGTGAACATTTCTCTGGACTGTGTGTCCTCGTATTACAAGATCTACTCTTAAAACACCAGCCCCCACCTTTTTCCTTTCTAAGGTTCATCTGGGCAGGACAGTGCCACAGAATGAGCAATTTCCTTCCCACCTTTCTAAAACAATGGGTGTAACTCATTCTAAATTCCTAAGGGTAGCTACGAATCTGATATGTATAAAAACATTTTAAACATACACAAACCTTTTTACCTTAAAACAAATACTACATATCAGTATATATAATAATCTCTTAATCAAGAAACATTGTAATATAAAAGACTTATATTTTTAGCTAACACAATGACACTTTTTTTTATCATAAATTAACTTCCTTTCTCAACTGAAAATGTATAGAGAAACCATTTTTTTTCATAACATCTGCAACCAATTTTGACTTCACGAGGCAACACAAACACAATTTTCCTTTCTCTTTTAAACTCAAAAGGAGAATACTTTGTAGCAGCAGAAATTGTGCTTCTTACAACCATTAGAATAAATGGAACAACATCAACCCAAGTTTTTGCTCTGTCCAACAACATTTTTCAATCCTAGATTTAATTGTCCGATTCATCCTCTCAACAATATCTGCAGACTGTGGATGTTATGATACATGAAATCTCTGTTCTATGCCCAAGATTTTACACATCCTCTGTCACTACTGAGGTGTGCTGGTATACCCCAAACTAGAAAAACATGATTAATCAACATCTAAACAATAGTTAAAGCATCATCATTAGTGAATCCCACCTGTAGGTGTTGTGATATATGAAACACAAAAACCCTTTTTAGTCATGACACAAACTTATGGTCTAATGACCCAAATAATAATTTTGTGACACCCGATGAAAGAAAAAGCGACTTGTCCTTTTTGTTCCTCTGAAATTAAAGGAATCTGTGTGTCTATTTTCTTCACAACATAAACTGGGACCATTTCAGGTTGAACTACTAATTCTCCATACAAATCTGTTTTCTTAACAAATTGAATATGTCTGTAGTCCTAATGTGTACAGCTAACTCTCTGTTGTCTTAAACATAATGTATTCATTCAGTTGCTAATTGAGTACCATGCTGAAAATGTATTCAGTTACTGAATACAAAACTATTCTTTTACCCTTCTTTTCAAGTGAACTAAACCTTTCAATGTTCAGCCTGAACAAAACAAAAATAAAAACATAATAATCATAACAATGAAACATTGATAAAAAATAATAATCCAATGGATTATCCTTGAAAATATAAAAATGATATCAAAGTCCTCAATAATATTCCAAACGTCAAAACCAAATCTTTTAAACTCAAATCAATAACTTTATTCATAGCAAGTAAACATCAACCAGAAAATTCTTACCATATCTGCAGTTAATTTAAGGACTGCTAACCGTTTTCACAGTGTTATATGCTACATAATGAAACCTTTCCTGTCTTAATGGACTATTTTCAGTTTGCAATCTTTGCCTTTGGGTCTTAGAAGGGAAATAAGTTTGATTATTATGACCTCTATACTTCAAATTACTACACCAGCGTACCGAGTAAACCTCATGATGCCTTGGCAAAGTTTTCGGATAATACAACCTCTTTTGTATATCATTATTATTATTATTAGCCAACAAACAAACCCTAGATATGTGACCCTCTCGTTTAAGAGTTGCTCTTTTTGTATAAACTATGGCAATGAAAATTTACATTTCTGCTTAATATCAGTATTATTGAAGTCAACTGACTTCCCACTTTCATTGTCTGAGGAAATATTAACATTTGACTCATCACAAGACATAACGCTCAGGTCTGCCTTTGTCACGTGTTCAAGATCCTCCATTTTTAAGCACTGAGCATGTGCAGAGAATTCAGCTTGCAGTAATTGGGTCTTAAGCAGACTTAGAATATTCTCATGTTCAATTTTTTCCTGAGTCAAAAAAACTATTTGACTTTCTTTTTCTTTAAACGATTGCAATAATGCATTCATTTTATGTTCCAATTCAACTTTTTCAGTCAATAATTGTTCAGTATATTTCTTCTCCTGCGTTGCTGCAATTTCTATTGCATTCTCTAAATGCTCAATATACGTACAAAAAATTTCACAACCTGAACAACTACCGTATATACTCGAGTATAGGCCGACCCGAATATAAGCCGAGGCCCCCAATTTACCCCCAAAAAAACTGGCAAACTTATTGACTCGTGTATAAGCCGAGGGTGAGACATGCCTGTCCATCCCTGTGTGTGTGTCCGTCCATCCCTGTGTGTCCGTCCATCCCTGTGTGTCCGTCCATCCCTGTGTGTCCGTCCATCCATCCCTGTGTGTGTGTGTGTCCATCCATCCATCCATCCCTGTGTGTGTGTGTCTCCATCCATCCATCCATCCATCCCTGTGTGTGTGTGTCTCCATCCATCCATCCATCCATCCATCCCTGTGTGTGTGTGTCTCCATCCATCCATCCATCCATCCCTGTGTGTGTGTGTCTCCATCCATCCATCCATCCATCCATCCCTGTGTGTGTGTGTCTCCATCCATCCATCCATCCATCCATCCCTGTGTGTGTGTGTCTCCATCCATCCATCCATCCATCCATCCCTGTGTGTGTGTGTCTCCATCCGTGTGTGTGTGTGTGTGTGTGTGTGTGTGTGTGTGTGTGTGTGTGTGTGTGTGTGTGTGTCCAGCCTACCTGTGTCCCGAGCCTTTGTCCCGAGCCTCCGTCCCGTGTCGTGCCTTGCCTTCGTCCCGTCCCGTCCCGTCCTGTCCTGTCCCGTGCCGTGCCTTGCCTTGCCTCCGTCCCGTGCCCTCTTCGTCGGCGGCCATTGTAAAATTCAAAAGCCGCGCCTCCTCCTTCGCCTGTGATAGGCGGAACACTGAATTTCCCAGCAGCCTGTGTTCCGCCTATCACGGACGTCGTATCATCCTCGTCCGTAGTACGAGGATGAGAAGATGCCCGTGATAGGCGGAACACAGGCTGCTGGGAAATTCAGTGTTCCGCCTATCACAGGCGAAGGCGGAGCCGGAGGCGCGGCTTTTGAATCATAGAATGGCCGCTGTCTGTCTGCTCGACACGCTGATCGAGCGGGCAGACAGCGATGACTCGAGTATAAGCCGAGGGGGGCACTTTCAGCCTCAAAAAAGAGGCTGAAAATCTCGGCTTATACTCGAGTATATACGGTAGGTTAAAAAATACATTTTCATGTGTATTTTCAGTTACATTTTGACTTTGTTTTCCTGGCATATCAAACACCATAGTATTACATTACATAATTTTTTCTTTGTTTTAAATAATGAGAATCTATCCTTCTCAATGTCAGCATTTGCCTGAAAGCATTGATTATACATTGATTTCCATAAAACAGCATCAGAGACCTGTTTCGATAAACCTTTAAATTCTAATGTACTTTCATCAGCTAAAACATCTACAAATTCCATATTACTTTTCTACTCACCAAATATAAAACTTTTCAGTTTCCCGCCGAACTCGAATTCAAATCTGTCAAGACTTCTGTATATCTGAAATTCTCCGGTCTTTCACAATCATCAATATCATAATTTTCTTCTAGGTTCTTTTCAATCTTTGCAAAGTTAATTTCTGTTCATCACTTCTTTCCCCTCTGATCAAAGGATGGAAGTTGAAAAAAAAAACTTCTGACTTATGATTGACTGGATGGCTGAGCCAATGTAAAAATATTTGCAAATGTCTTATATATCTCTTATATATATCTGGTGAGACCGATTGAGATTGTGAGACGAATTTCCTTAATTAGTTCTGAGTCAGCGTAAATCAAAAATGTGTATTTTATTGTACACACTTAAATGGAAAAGAATACTTACAAAAATAGTACAATAATAAAATTATTAGTATCGTTAAAAAATTTTCTTATTAAAGATAAAAAATAAGTCTTCAAGCTTGTCCATGTGGTCTAAAATGGTAGAATAACCCTTTGTATGCTGCAAATAGCTGAGATGTATGTTTTCTGAAAGTCTGCTTAGTTGTGTGAGTAGGTTCCAACTGGAAGTCTTACCACCTAACTTTTGTTTATATAAAACAGACTTCTAATTTTACGCCAAAAGAATAAACCCTCCTTCACAAGGGTGTGGGCTAAAGAGTGGTTACTATAATAAAGCTACCATCTGTTAACATGCATGAGTTGGGGGAAGTAAAACTAAACAACATATCAATTACATAGACATAGATCTCTAAAAGCATATATATAATGAGGTGGGGAAGTAAAAACTAAACAATGTATCACTTACATAGAATTAGATCTCCTAAAAGCATATATAAGATATACAATATTCATCAAAATCCTGACAGGTTTTAAATGTTTACTTTCTCAATTACCGCAAGTCATAACATAGGATTAATTGATTCAAAGTTTTCCTTTCACACAATGGAGAATTCATATTCTAAATAAAATATAATAAAGCCAATTAAAATGTAGATATTAAGAATATAACATTCCCATTTATTGTACATATTAGTTGTTGTTTTGTGGGTCTTGTGGTTGGTAGTGCACTGTTTGTTTTCACTTACTTGTTAAATATTATATAATAAACACCATTATTATTCACCTATATGTATTCTGGGTTTCCTCTGTGCAGTCCACACAGTCTGGTCTACTAATTCCCTGACACTGCTTTACCTCAAACTTTATCCTTCCTCTGAAACTCCTCCAACTCTGACTCCTCTGCTTCAGAGACTGCCAAATCCCAAGTAATAGTATTATATATTTTATATCTGTATTGCATGGGCTGTCTACCCTACTCCTCTTATAAACAAACTCCTCTCTTCACTCTCCTCTCTCCGTGCTTATTTTCTCCCATTGGACTGCTGTGAGAGGTAGATGTAGTTGACTCCCCCTCCATACACTCTCCTCCTCTTCCATCTCCATTGTGATGATCCAACCCTGTAATCTTGACTCCACCTTCTCCCCTGCTGCAACCGTTGCCAGGGTGCGGTCACTCACCTCCCTGCTAGGCCTCTCCACCACCTACTCCCCCTTACGCCCAGAAGGGGGTCCTCCCTTCCTTCCCCCACAGGCTCCTCCTGACTTTTGTCTTTTTCCACCTCCTCCCTCCCTATAAATAGCCACTGATTACTATATAAATGTCAATCACAGGGAAGGTGTTAACACTGGGGGTGACTAAGGGGTTAAATATGTTCCCTGCCTGTGTTCTGTAGAGGGGGTGGGCTGCAGGGACATGACAGATCACTGTTCCCAATCACTGGGAACAGTAGATCTGCCATGTCCCCTGTCAGAACGGGGAATCGCCTTGTTTACACAGGCAGTTCCCTGTTCGACCTCTGTAATAGGCGATCACGGGCCGCTGGCGCACAAATTGAGCCCTCCCAACCTGCGGGCACGCTCCTGCAGTGTGGGCAAGAGCAATGGCAGGAGAGCCAACCTGCTGCAGTATATCTGCCTGAGCAGGTCAGATAGTAGTTATGGAAAAATGGGGTGGCACATATTAAATTAACTATTTTGCAATACCCTAAGTATCAGGGAGTCATTTCCGTTCCACACTTGTTCACGTACTTCTTGGCCACTCGGTTACAGCTAATGAGGTGGAACTAACTTGTTGTAGCTGGGTCCTCCAGGACCCTGTTGATTCATTCCCTAGTGGATTATTCTGCCATGTCACAAATAGATATGGGTTTCCTGGAGGTCCCATTGGACTGTCCCACAGTGAAACTGCTCTTAAAACTTTGGTCAGAATTAAAGTGTAGAATGGGTATAGTGGGCTTTCTAGAATGTACGCCTATTTGGTGTAATAAATCTTATTCTGAATTAGGAAAACTTCCAAAATATAGAGTATAGATGGCTGTTGGAGGTAAATATCTTTCACAATTATTTGTTGGGTCAGAATAGAAATCCTTTGACCAAATGCGGACAGAGTTCCCCTTACTGCACAATCAGTACTACATGTTTTTGCAATTACCTCATGCTACGAGAGTGCAGGATAGATGCTTGGTTCTGCACCTAGATGATTCAGAATTTCTTAGCTCTGTATTCTCTACTTTGGATAAAAAGAATAATTTCTCGCATAAATGCTTGCTTGCTTACTAACCTATATACAAGCCCCAGATTGCTACCCTGGTGTCAGTATCAGCTTTTCTGAAACTGTCACATCTGTTCATTCTCCATCGCACGTACAGAACACCTATACAATTTTATAAGCGGGATAGGAGGGTATCCCCTTTATGTTCAAAATGCCAATTGTATCAAGGCAATCTGAATGTTATAGAAATGCCCTAAACTGGTACGATACTGGCAGGAAGTGATCAGGACTATTAATCAAACCTATCAAGTACAGTTACAATTGAGTCTGCTTGGCAGCTTGAAGGAAGTTATACCCCCCCTTCTATATACAGTATATAGCTTTAATCAGGTTGCTTTGTTTAGCCAGAAATCTGTACGATAAGTAAGATACTGGCTTTCTCCTCATGCCCCTACATCTCACCAATGGAGATGTCTCACCAGTGGATTCAACAAGCTAATTAAATACTTATCCGAAAAACACATAACAGCATAGAAATGCAAACCCTGGCTTGGCACCCCAAAGTGCCCATGAAGTTTGGCAGAAATATGTAAATTATTTTACGAGTAGGGGGGGCCATTGCTATGTCAGACAATGTGTAAATATTTTTTTTAATTAAAAAAAATCTGGTAAAATTATACATTTTCTTTATTGCTTGTGTTTGTTTTTTTGTTTTTTTTCACAATAACGTTTATTGAGAAGATAAAAACGAAAACAGAACATGTCATAATGGGTTATAAAGTATACATAAAGAAATGTAGTTTGAAGAACAAAGGGTAAATCCATTTAGGTTCAAATGTGTAAGAAACATACGGTTACATGTAATATTCAATGGGTATTATCATATCCTTGAGAGTTTAGGACTGTGGGTGATATAAGACAATCAAGACAGTTGGGTATCCAGATACTAATCAGACCAGAATTAGTGAGTGAAGTCAACAGCGCTCAGTCATTTATGAGAGGTTCCAGTAACTTTACTCTTCAAGAGTTATAAGTTGTTTAAGCATTTCGATTTCTGAAGGGTTCTGAGGTAATGAACGAGCCAGGGTTTCCACCTCCGTTGGAACTGTGCAGCGTTTTCTCTTTTAATAGCAATGGTTTCTTCCATTTCATATATGTAGTCTATATTTTTGAGCCATTCTCTAACAGAAGAGGTTCTATGTGAGTTCCAACGGAGGGGGATTAGACTTTTTGCTGCGTTTAGTAGGTGTCTAATGAGGGATTTTTTGTAATCTTTGTACGATAAATCGTTTATGTGTAAGAGACACCAAGCAGCATTCAGCTCTTTTTTTGTATCCCGTTATATGTTTCGTCCAGAATTTCACTTGTGACCAGAAGGGTTGTATAATAGTACAATCCCACCAAAGATGTAGGAAGTTATATAAGAGATGAACCATAAAGGAAAGCATCAAACTTTCCAAAACGTGTAAATAGAAAGATCCCCTAACAAGGAGATCACAGTACCCCCCGGTACAGCGGGACTTTTAAGGCAGACCAAAATATGAGTAAAAAATATATTACAAATTTATTCACAAAAATGATACACAAATTCGTTTTACAGAACAGTATAAAAATCCATACATATATCAATGCGTGGAATCATACATATGAATATATAGCCTGCACAACATCAAAGGTTTCATATATGGTTTTATAATGTGAACTCCAAAACACCTGACATGTTTCAGGAAAACATTCCCTTCTTCAGAGGCATATCTAAGAAGAACAAATAGCTGTAGTCTGAAAAGGAATCAAAACAAGATAAATTTCTTTAACGGCATGTTCAACAAGGCAAGATTCACATAGCTTCAAACATATACATCCAGGGTACATACCATTTATTTGTAAATGAACAAAACAATTGAGAATAAATCTCATATCAAGATTAAATAGTTGTGTGTGAGTATATATATACAAATGTATATCAAAGATGTTATCTGCCAGAATTATTGATAGATTGCCCCACGGAGATGCACAGCCAGAAAGTGCTAGGGACCCATAGGTGGCCCACATCATCCCGCACATAGGTCTAAAAAACTGAAAAAAGAAAGAAAGTACTCATAAATGAACATGTATAAATATCTCAAAACCAAAAAAGAGGAAAAAAAAATATGATAAAGAGATATAACAATAAGCATCACAAAAAAAAAAACTTATATTGTGCTGCTGGGAGAACAGAATATCAATGTGTATGGTGTCTAAACAGTTTGAACAACACACTGAAGCAGGCGTTCGGCGGCCATTGTATATCCACCGGCGCCTGCGTAGTGTAAAATTAAAAATAAATGTACAGCGCAAGCGCATCGCCCACTGAAAGAGGAAGGTCTGCGCATTGCATTCTGGGACACAAGTGTCCGCAAAAAAGGAAAATCTTCATAACCAGAAACACAACAAAAACACAAACATACCGCCATATCAGCAGTCAGGGCCACAAAGCCCACAATAGCCCAGCCTAAACACAGCCCAAGAAATAAATAAATTAGACAAAAAAAAAGAAAAAAAGGGAACTTTTTCAAATTGTTCCTTTCCTATCTAGCCAAGCAAAGAACAAATAAATACAATAAGGAAATAGTCCAATGAACATCACCAAAGACCCACCTTATATTATGCTGTTGGGGGCACAAACAATCTCCACGTGTGGTGTCTAGGAAGTTGAACAGCACACTAAAAACGGCATTCAGTGATCATTTTATATCCGCCGCCACCTGCGCAGTGTAAAATGGGTGTACAACACATGTGCACAGCCCACAGGAAGAGGGAAGCTCCCGCAATGCATTTTGGGACATAGGTGTGTGGGTTTGATGCGGGACAACTATGGGTCCCTAGCACTTTCTGTCTGTGCATCTCTGTGGGGCAATCAATCAATAATAGCATGCAATGCCAAGCTGCGGTTTCCAAAGCGAGCAAAGTCCTTTCCTGTATTAACCACTTGCCGACCGCCGCACGACGATATACGTCGGCAGAATGGCACGGGCAGGCATATGGGCGTATATATAAGTCCCTGCCTGCCCGCGGGTGGGGGGCCCGATCGGGCCCCCCCCCCGGTGCCTGCGGCGGTCGGCATTTCTTCGAGAGCGATCCGGGATGAGGGGGCGGCCATTCATTCATGGCCACCCCCTCGCGATCGCTCTCGACGAATGGAAATCCCCGGTGACATCACTTCCTCTCCTGTAATGTAAACACAGGAGAGGAAGTGATGTATTCTCTCCTCCGTGTCGGTATTTTCCGTTCCGACACGGAGGAGAGCGGATCGGTGAGTTGCACCAACACTCTACACACACAGTAGAACATGCCAGGCACACTCACACCCCCCCTTTACCCCCCGATCACCCCCCCAATTACCCCTGCCCCCCAGTCACAGTGACACCAATGTCATTTTTTTTTTTTTTTTTTTTTTTTTGCATTGGTGTCATTTGTGACTGTAATAACTGTTAGGGCAGTTAGAGTTAGCCCCCTTTAGTTCTAATGTACCCCCCTAACCCCCCCAATAAAGGTTTAACCCCGTGATCACCCCCCGTCGCCAGTGTCACTAAGGCTGGGTTCACATTGCAGCGGTTTATGAGAACGAATGTGATTCGCACCGCACTGCAGTGCAAATCACATCCGATCTCTGTGCGATTCGAGTTCAGCCATTCGCCGCACCCGCCACACCCGCCGCACCCGCCGCAAATTCGCACGGGACCCTTTTTTTGGCCCGCAGCAGAATCGGATCGCATGGGTGTTCACACCATGCGATCCGAGTTTGCAGATCGCACTGCGATATGCGAACTGATCTGGGGGTGTCAGTAACATTTCACTGACACTCCCAGCAGTTCGCATAGGGCAGTGTGAACTGCCGCCGGGAGGCATGCGATGCGGGAACCCGCCGCGGATTCGCGGCGTTTCCGCATCGCTCCAGTGTGAACCCAGCCTAATAAGCGATCATTTTTCTGATCGCCGTATTAGTGTCACAGGTGACGCTAGTTAGGCAGGTAGGTATTTAGGTTCGCCGCAGCTTTTTATAGCGCCAGGGACCCCCATATACTACCGCATAAAGCCCCCTGATTGCCCCCTAGTTAACCCTTTCACCAGTGATCACCATATAACTGTTACAGGTGACGCTGGTTGGTTAGTTATTTTTTTATAGTTTCAGGGCACCCGCCATTTATTACCTAATAAAGGTTTAACCCCCTGATCACCCGGCGGGTGTCATTTGTGACTAATAACTGTTAGGGCAGTTAGGGTTAGCCCCCTTTAGTTCTAAGGTACCCCCCTAACCCCCCCAATAAAGGTTTAACCCCGTGATCACCCCCGTCGCCAGTGTCACTAAGGCTGGGTTCAGATTGCAGCGGTTTGAGAACGGATGTGATTCGCACCGCACTGCAGTGCAAATCACATCCGATCTCTGTGCGATTCGAGTTCAGCCATTCGCCGCACCCGCCGCACCCGCCACACCCGCCGCACCCGCCGCAAATTCGCACGGGACCCTTTTTTTGGCCCGCAGCAGAATCGGATCGCATGGGTGTTCACACCATGCGATCCGAGTTTGCAGATCGCACTGTGATATGCGAACTGATCTGGGGGTGTCAGTAACATTTCACTGACACTCCCAGCAGTTCGCATAGGGCAGTGTGAACTGCCGCCGGGAGGCATGCGATGCGGGAACCCGCCGCGCATTCGTGGCGTTCCCGCATCGCTCCAGTGTGAACCCAGCCTAATAAGCGATCGTTTTTCTGATCGCTGTATTAGTGTCACAGGTGACGCTAGTTAGGCAGGTAGGTATTTAGGTTCGCCGCAGCTTTTTATAGCGCCAGGGACCCCCATATACTACCGCATAAAGCCCCCTGATTGCCCCCTAGTTAACCCTTTCACCAGTGATCACCATATAACTGTTACAGGTGACGCTGGTTGGTTAGTTATTTTTTTATAGTTTCAGGGCACCCGCCATTTATTACCTAGTCTCACTAGTGTACCCCTAAATTTAGGGGTGTCTACTTTCCAAAATGGGGTCATTTGGGGGGGGTTTGTGCCATCTTGGCATTTTATGGCCTTCAAAACTGTAACGCCCTTAGAAAGCCTGAAGGCGGTGCTTGGTTTTCGGGGCCCCGTACGCGGCTAGGCTCCCAAAAAGTCCCACATATGTGGTATCCCCGTACTCAGGAGAAGCAGCAGAATTTATTTTGGGGTGTCATTTCACATATGCCCATGGCATGCGTGAGCAATATATCATTTAGTGACAACTTTGTGAAAAAAAAAAAAAAAAAAAAAAGTTTGTAATTTTCCCGCAACTTGTGGCAAAATATAAAATATTCCATGGACTCAACATGCCTCTCAGCAAATAGCTTGGGGTGTCTACTTTCTAAAATGGGGTCATTTGTGGGGGTTTTGTGCCATCTTGGCATTTTATGGCCTTCAAAACTGTAATAGGTAGTGAGGAGTGAAGTCAAATATTTACGCCCTTAGAAAGCCTGAAGGCGGTGCTTGGTTTTCGGGGCCCCGTACGCGGCTAGGCTCCCAAAAAGTCCCACATATGTGGTATCCCCGTACTCAGGAGAAGCAGCAGAATTTATTTTGGGGTGTCATTTCACATATGCCCATGGCATGTGTGAGCAATATATCATTTAGTGACAACTTTGTGAAAAAAAAAAAAAAAAAAAAAAAGTTTGTAATTTTCCGCAACTTGTGGCAAAATATAAAATATTCCATGAACTCAACATGCCTCTCAGCAAATAGCTTGGGGTGTCTACTTTCTAAAATGGGGTCATTTGTGGGGGTTTTGTGCCATCTTGGCATTTTATGGCCTTCAAAACTGTAATAGGTAGTGAGAAGTGAACTCAAAAATTTACGCCCTTAGAAAGCCTGAAGGCGGTGCTTGGTTTTCGGGGCCCCGTACGCGGCTAGGCTCCCAAAAAGTCCCACATATGTGGTATCCCCGTACTCAGGAGAAGCAGCAGAATTTATTTTGGGGTGTCATTTCACATACGCCCATAGCATGTGTGAGCAATATATCATTTAGTGACAACTTTGTGTAAAAAAAAAAAAATATATATTTTTTTGTCATTATTCAATCGCTTGAGGCAAAAAAATAAAATATTCAATGGGCTCAACATGCCTCTTATCAATTTCCTTAGGGGGTCTACTTTCCAAAATGGGGTCATTTGGGGGGGTTTTGTACTGCCCTGCCATTTTAGCACCTCAAGAAATGAGATAGGCAGTCGTAAACTAAAAGCTGCGTAAATTCCAGAAAACGTACCTTAGTTTGTAGATGTGACAACTTTTGCGCAAACCAATAAATATACAATTATTGACTTTTTTTTTACCAAAGACATGTGGCTGAATACATTTTGGCCTAAATGTATGACTAAAATTGAGTTTATTGGATTTTTCTAATAACAAAAAGTAGAAAATATCATTTTTTTTCAAAATTTGCGGTCTTTTTACGTTTATATCGCAAAAAATAAAAATCGCAGAGGCAATCAAATACCATCAAAAGAAAGCTCTATTTGTGGGAAGAAAAGGACGCAAATTTTGTTTGGGTACAACATTGCATGACCGCGCAATTACCAGTTAAAGCAGCGCAGTGCCAAAGTGTAAAAAGACCTCTGGTCATTTACCAGCAAAATGGTCCGGTCTGAAAGTGGTTAAGAGAGGTATGTACTCCAGAGAGAGAGATATCATTTTGCCCCTGTTCAAATCATTAGTAAGACCTCATCTGGAATATGCCGTTCAGTTTTGGGCACCAGTTCTCAAAAAGGATATCGGGGAACTGGAGAAAGTGCAGAGAAGGGCAACCAAACTGATAAGAGGCATGGAGCAACTCAGCTATGAGGAAAGATTAGAGGAACTGAATTTATTCACTCTTGATAAGAGGAGATTAAGGGGGGATTTGATCAACATGTACAAATATATAAGGGGTCCATATAGGGAACTTGGTGTCGAGTTATTCACTTTAAAGTCAACAAAGAGGACAAGGGGGCACTCTTTATGTCTAGAGGAGAAGAGATTTCATCTCCAAATACGGAAAGGTTTCTTCACAGTAAGAGCTGTGAAAATGTGGAATAGACTCCCTGCAGAGGTGGTTATGGCCAGCTCAGTGGATTGCTTTAAGAAAGGCCTGGATTATTTCCTAAGTGTACGTAATATAACTGGGTACTAAAATTTATAGGTAAAGTTGATCCGGGGAAAATCCGATTGCCTCTCGGGGGATCAGGAAGGAATTTTTTCCCCTGCTTTAGCAAATTGGATCATGCTCTGCTGGGTTTTTTTGCCTTCCTCTGGATCAACTGTGGGTATAGAATTGGGTATATGGGCTGGTATATGTATGTGTGTATGTATGTGTGTATATATATATATATATGTATATATATGTATATATGTATGTATGTATATGTGTATATGTATGTATAGTATATTTTATTTTATTTTATTTTTATTTTTTTGGTTGAACTGGATGGACTTGTGTCTTTTTTCAACCTGACTAACTATGTAACTATGTAATGCTGGCAGATAACATCTTTGATATACATTTATATATATATGCTCACACACAACTATTTACTCTTGATATGAGATTTATTCTCAGTTGTTTTGTTCATTTACAAATAAATGGTATGTACCCTGGATGTATGTTTGAAGCTATGTGAATCTTGCCTTGTTGAACATGCCATTAAAGAAATTTCTCTTGTTTTGATTCCTTTTCAGACTACAGCTATTTGTTCTCCTTATGCTGTGTAAACACGATCAGACTATCTGGCGGACTTAGTCTGGTGGACAAACCGCTGGACTGTCCGAACAAGCGGACCTGCTCACAAATGCATCTTTTGAAATAAACGGACTTGCCCACACACGGAGGAAAGTCCGTTCATTTTGAACACGGCTCCAGGTAGCCGGGACTAGCGAAGGAAGCCCCCCCCTCCGGAGCCATACCAGGCCGCATGCCCTCAACATTGGGGGGTGCTTTGGGGAAGGGGGGCAGCGCGCCCCCCACCCCAAAGCACCTTGTCCCCATGTTGATGAAGACAAGGGCCTCTTCCCGACAACCCTGGCCATTGGTTGTCGGGGTCTGTGGGTGGGGGGCTTATCAGAATCTGGGAGCCCCCTTTAATAAGGGGTACAATGTACCCCTACCCATTCACCTGTGAAAAAAAATGTAAATAAAACACAACACACAAGGGTTAAAAATAATTTATTGCACAGGGGTCTTCTTCTGTCTTGGGGGGTCTTCTCACCCGGCTTTCTTCATCATTGCCACCCTCTTCTTCTGACTTCGGGGGTCTTGTACCCCTCTTCGGGGTTCTTCTCCCCTCTTCAGTTCTTCTTGCCGGGCCTCCGTGCCTTCTTCTAGCTCTTTTACAAGCGGTGGCCAAGTCTTCTATCGCCGCTGTCTTTGGCGCCATCTGTTCTTCTCTTCTTGAGCTGTTGACTCATTGCTGTCTCTGGCAATAATGACAGGGACGCGGCGTGTGGCGACTTAAATAGGGACATCGCCGGGTGATGTTCCCGCCCTTTATGATGTTACAATCCCAGAGGATGCTGGGACTGTGACATCATAATGGGCGGGGACATCACCCGGCGATGTCCCTATATATAGTGATTTGATCCACTTCATCAAAGCCCACGTGGTCACAGACCTGAAAAATATAGTCCCACGCGACCCGGTCGAAGGCCTTCTCTGCGTCAGTTGACAGCAGGAGGCCTTTGACCTTGCTCTGATTTAGTCTATGAATTAAGTTGAGGGATTTAGTAGTGTTGTTTTTGGCTTTGTGGTTTGGCATGAAGCCAACTTGTTCCGGGCTGATAAGTTTACCTAGTAATGGTCTGAGTCTGTTTGCTATGATTTGTGCTAAGATTTTTAGGTCTAGATTTAGAAGAGATATGGGTCTGTAGTTTGAGCAATCGGTGGGATCTTTTTTGGTTTGAGAATTACAGTAATATAAGCTAATAGGAAATCATTAGATGCTTTATGGCCTGTAGTGATGGCATTAAGGGCGTTAGTTAGGGGGTCTTTCAGGATGTTTTCATACAATTTATAATATTGTGATGTGAATCCGTCCGGTCCAGGACTTTTCCCAGTGGCTAGGTCTCTAATGACCTGTGTAATTTCTGACGAGGTAATTGGGTGTTCTAATAGGGCTGAGTCTTCCTGTGTAAGTGATGGCATGTTGCAATTGGTTAGGTAGGAGGAGGAAGCCTGTCTCCAGTCTCCCATGTCGGATGCGGGTTTTGTTTGTTGGGGAATGTTATATAAGGCAGAATAAAACGAGTGAAAAATTTCTGCTATTCTGGTGGAGTCATGTGTAAAAGTGCCGTCTTTGGCGAGCAATCCATAAATGTTGTTAGATAAGGTTGCTTCCTTTAATGCTCTTACCAATATTTTACCTCTATCACCCTGTTCGTAGTAAATAGATTTTTTTAGGACTAATAGTCTTTTGGTTTTGTTGTCTAGCAGCTCCTGAAGTTCCTTTCTGGTCTTCATGAGTTCTGCTTGGTTTGTATAGGTGAGAGACTGTTTGTGTGTCAGTTCTAATTTTGTGATTTTCTGGACTAATTTGTTAATGTGGTGTTCTTTTTTTCTTCCTGGCCCCCCACCTGATCAGCTCACCTCTAATTACACTTTTGTGCGCTTCCCAGATTGTCAGGGAGGAAACATCTGGTGTGGTGTTCATGAGAAAAGTAGTCTGTGATGGCCTTGTGAATTTGTGTTTGAATGTTTGGGTCAGTAAGAAGAGAGACATTTAATCTCCAGCAAAAAGTTCATTTTTGTCTGTTTAGGAGAAGGGTAATGGAAATGGGCGCATGGTCTGAAAGATTGATGGAACCAATCTCTGCCTTTGTGAGGTCCTGTATATCTCTTTGAGTGATGAAGAGGTGGTCTATTCTAGTGTATCGATTGTGGGTGTTAGAATAGAAAGTAAAGTCCTTATCATTGGGGTGCAATGTCCTCCAGGTATCGATCAAGGTCAGGGACTTCAGCAGTGTCTTTATTTTCTTTAGTATATTGTATGAGATACCATATTTACCTGTGGATGTGTCTAGGTTTGGTTCTATAGGGATATTAAAATCTCCTCCAAGAATAATGCATCCTTCTGCAAAGCTTTTCAACTCATCAATAATCAATTGACAAAAGGAGGCATGCGATTTATTTGGAAAGTAAACATTTGCCAATGTCACTGGCTTACCGTTTAGGGAACCCTTCAAGAAAACGTATCTGCCGTCTGGATCTGGTAGTTGATGTTGTGTAATGAAAGAAGATTCTTCAAAGAGGATGGAGACCCCCTTTGTCTTTGCTTGTGGGTTTGTGGAGTGAAACGCCTCAGTGAAAAAGTTTTTTGTTAGTTTAGGTATCTGGCGTCTTTTAAAATGCGTCTCTTTTATAAAGACAATTTGTGGTTTACTCTTTTTGAGTTCGTTGAGTAATTTGTTTCTTTTTTCTGGCATGTTTAAGGCATTTTTATTGTGAGAGATGATCGTGGGAGATTTTCCTAGGCTATTGTATGTAATTTTGCTGGGGATTTAATAAAGCTAGAGGAGAAGAAAGCTTACTGGAAAGAGAGAAAGGGAAATTAAGAGGGGTGAGAGAAAAAGGGAAGAAGGAGGTCTGAGAAGAGAGAGAAGGTGTTAGAAGGGTAATGGGTAGGATTTAAATCTCGTGGGTGGGGTCTGATTATCCCTGTCAATGAGTGATGTCTTTGAAAAAGACTAATACAATGTTTGGTTATGTTTGGTGTGGATTCAGATGGGGGTTAGTGGTAAGGCGTACTTGGATTTGGTGATGTTATCTAGAGTAAGGGGATTATCGAATTAGATAAGAGTCAGTCTAATTCATCAATGTGGAGGGGTGAAGGCTCTCAAGGTTGATTCAACTAATGAGAGGCAAGCTAGTGTGTGATCGTTTAGTGTTCTTAAGTATGCGTGTCCGTTTAGTGTTTATCTAACATGTGTACCTTTTTAAGGTATCTGTTTAAACCATACATCTGGTATGTAGGTAGGGTTTATACCATTTAAATTAATACAGAACAATCAGTAACAAACAAATAATACTTCAAATAAAACTTCAGATAAACCTTCAGAACTTGTCATGTTATCAGACCAATAGATTGTAGTCATAATCAACAACAGACAGTAAATCTTAACTTTGTTTAAGGATCGTGTGGTAAAACACCTATCTTGGTCCCAGGAGAGTATGTGAGAGTGTGTCCTATTCAAAGGATTTGAACACATAGCTGTTAGGCTGTTTGCCGGTATATGAAGGCGAGTTGGGTGTTTCTAGACTCCCAGGGAGGCTGTCTGGCTATTGGGCTCTGTGTGTTGGTTCAGGTGTGAAAAACACCTAGTGTTGGGGTAGGAGAAGGGTTTAATGGTTGTGACTTTTTCAAAGGCTCTTGTTAAATTTGGGCCTGTCTAATGACCCGAGGTATGTCCCCTTTTTTTTGGGGGGGGGAGATTAAGACCTTTAGAAATGTGCGGTGAGTAACCTCAGCTCCTACCTGTGTGCCTCCGTGGAGTCTAACAAGACAATTAGCTAAACACAAACATTATTGTAAGACTTTAGGTGAAATTCAACAAAATCAAACCGTTCAAAAAAAAAAGTCTGAATCTCAAGCACAGTTACCCAAGTCCAAGAGACCAGACTCTGTTTGTCAACCGTTATTATTGGAGGATAACAATGTCTATATTGTTAGTATTTTCCTTTTTTCCTGCAGGACCATCTACCATAGCAAAAAAAGAAAAGGCTATGCCATTCTCGTAAATCAAAAAGCAAGACTTTTAACTGTTTTTGAGCATATGAGAGAATAGCGTCTTTTCACCGCTAGTTGCCCTCTAGTCTCAAGACGGACCCCGGTGTAGATCATTTTTCTATTGCAGATGGATGTTAGGGAATTGATTACCTGATAAGTTGAGCTGTGGTCCGTCTGGCTGATGAAAGCTGGTGAAAAAAGTGAGCTCCAAAAAGCCATAAAGCTGCATATTTGTCTGTAGGCAGGATAAAATTATCTCTGTAGAAGTGACCTGAAACATATCAGAACTGAAAAGATGTAAAGTAGCTCCATCTAATGGGGAGCTTGATATGGTGAAGATTTATTTGTGTCTCGTTTTCTTTGTTCAGTAAAGTCTGCATTACTGCTGGTACACATGGTTAAATCTCTATGAAAGCAAAAAAAAAAAAAAAGAGAGAAATGAAGGTTAAAGGAGGGGCTTGGTATTAAGATATCTTGTCACTGAGTGTGTGGAGATCTTAGGCCTCCAGTGCTATCCTATGGAGTAGGTCAGAAAAGTCAAAGATTGTCTTTTGTTTAACTGAGTGGCTGGGGTGGTAGTTCTCATAAAGTTTTTGCTTATTTTCCCTCCAACTCCTTTGATATATGGTGATTTGCATGGAGAAATACGTGGTGGTGTGGAGTTTGAGGCCACTGGGGGAGGAAGGCGGAATTCCTGATACCACTCTGGTAGGTCAATCAGGTCAATCTGAACATTGCTGCAGAAAGTGGGTAATTCATCTGGGGTGCGTAAAAGATGTTGTTTACCGTTAATTGCCACCTGCACAGCAAAGGGGAATTTCCACCTGTAGGGTATCCCTTTCTCTCTCAGGGCATCTAGAAGCGGTTTAATTGCTCTTCTGTTCCTGAGGATGATGGGGGAGAGGTCCTGAAACAGTTGTATGTTAGTTTCATTGAAGAGGATATGATCATTCTGTCTAGATTTTTGCAGAATTTCCTCTTTTAAGGTGTAGCTGGTCAGACAGCAAATAATGTCACTAGGTGGTGCTGGATCTGGTGTTCTAGGTCTCAGTGCCCTGTGTGCCCTATCAAACTCTATGGGGGATTCCTATGGTCTCTCCAGCAGCTTATTAAAAATAGAACAAAGCACAGGTCTGATCTTTTCTGCAGCTACAGACTCAGGGATGCCTCTAACTCTTATATTACACCTTCTGCCCCTGTTGTCTAAATCTTCCAGGTGTCTATTGATGTTTATCAGGTGCTGTGAGTGGGTAAAAGACATCCTCCAACCTCTGAATGGCTCTGTCCCGGTGTCTCCCTGCTCTCTCCCCTGCCGCCATTTGCTCTGTCAGCATTAGAATGTTAGCTTTTAAAACAGTGTTTGCAGTTGACAGGGAGTTTTTAATATCAGCAGCGATATCCATCATAGCTGCATGAGTAAGGCCGCGTACACACGGGCGGACTGTTGGCTCAACTTTGTCTGCTGAACAGTGTTTCAGCGGACAGTCCGCTCGTGTTTGGGGCTTCAGCGGACAGTTTCAGCGGACAGTTTGACGAACAAAGTTTTTCGGAAATTCCGAAAAACTGTCCGCTGAAACTTGGTTTGAGCGAACAGTCCGCCCGTGTGTAGGCTACTTTCGAAATGAGCAAACTGTTCCCGCTCGGAGGGAAGTCCGCTCATTTCGAGCGCGTGTGCAGGTAGGCGGGGCCCGCGACGGAGACGTTGCGGGCTCCGCCGCCTGGAATGGACTTAAAGGGGAACCCCAACGCCGAAAAAAATCGGCGTGGGGGTCTCCCCAAAGTCCACAACAGACCCTTGTCCGAGCACGCTACCCGGCCGGCCAGGAAAGGGGGGCGAGCGAGCGCGCCCCCCTCCTGAGCCGTACCAGGCCACGTGCCCTCAACATGGGGGGTGCCTTGGGGAAGGGGGGGCCGCGCGGCCCCCCCACCCCAAAGCACCTTGTCCCCATGTTGATGAGGACAAGGGCCTCTTCCCGACAACCCTGGCCGTTGGTTGTCGGGGTCTGCGGGCGGGGGGCTTATCGGAATCCGGGAGCCCCCTTTAATAAGGGGGCCCCCGGATACCGGCCCCCCACCCTATGTGAATGAGTATGGGGTACAATGTACCCCTACCCATTCACCTGTAAAATAAAAGTACCCAAAAAAAGACACAACACACAAAATAAAATATTTTATTGCACAGCTCCGGGGGTCTTCCGTCTTCGGGGGTCTTATCGCCGGACTCCTCCGCTATCTTCTTGTAGCTCTTTTGCTAGCGGAGGAGTCCGGCTTTCTTCCTCCCCGCCGCCGGCCTCTTCTCCCGACTTCGGGGGCCTTGTCCCCCTCTTCGGTTCTTCTGCCGCCGCTGTCGCCGCCGCCTTCCGTTCTTGTTCTTCTTCTTGTTCTTCTTGTTCTTCTCCAGGAGATGTTGACACGTCGCTCTCTCCGGCCGGAATGCCAGAGCCGCGCTGAGCGGCCACTTATATAGTGACAATGGGGCGGTGTCACATGGTATATGTCACATGGGTTGGTCACATGGTGACCCCGCCCCCTTACGATGTCATAGTCCCCATGTGACATCAACCCATGTGACCAACCCATGTGACATATACCATGTGACACCGCCCCATTGTCACTATATAAGTGGCCGCTCAGCGCGGCTCTGGCATTCCGGCCGGAGAGAGCGACGTGTCAACATCTCCTGGAGAAGAACAAGAAGAACAAGAAGAAGAACAAGAACGGAAGGCGGCGGCGACAGCGGCGACAGAAGACCGGGCCACCGCCTGCAAAAGAGCTATAAGAAGGCGCGGTGGCCCGGCAGAAGAACCGAAGAGGGGGACAAGACCCCCGAAGTCGGGAGAAGAGGCCGGCGGCGGGGAGGAAGAAAGCCGGACTCCTCCGCTAGCAAAAGAGCTACAAGAAGATAGCGGAGGAGTCCGGCGAGAAGACTCCCGAAGACGGAAGACCCCCGGAGCTGTGCAATAAAATATTTTATCTCGTGTGTTGTGTCTTTTTTTGGGTACTTTTATTTTACAGGTGAATGGGTAGGGGTACATTGTACCCCATACTCATTCACATAGGGTGGGGGGCCGGTATCCGGGGGCCCCCTTATTAAAGGGGGCTCCCGGATTCCGATAAGCCCCCCGCCCACAGACCCCGACAACCAACGGCCAGGGTTGTCGGGAAGAGGCCCTTGTCCTCATCAACATGGGGACAAGGTGCTTTGGGGTGGGGGGGCCGCGCGGCCCCCCCTTCCCCAAGGCACCCCCCATGTTGAGGGCACGCGGCCTGGTACGGCTCAGGAGGGGGGGCGCGCTCGCTCGCCCCCCTTTCCTGGCCGGCCGGGTAGCGTGCTCGGACAAGGGTCTGTTGTGGACTTTGGGGGGACCCCCACGCCGATTTTTTTCGGCGTTGGGGTTCCCCTTTAAGTCCATTCCAGGCGGCGGAGCCCGCGACGTCTCCGTCGCGGGCCCCGCCTACCTGCACACGCGCTCGAAATGAGCGGACTTCCCTCCGAGCGGGAACAGTTTGCTCATTTCGAAAGTAGCGCGGACTTAGTACGACGAACAAAGTTTGCCGTATTTGTCCGCTCAAAAAGTGCCGTGTGTGGGCGTGTTCGTTCATTCAAAAGTTTGAGCGGACTGTTTGACGAACTTAGTTTCGGCAGACAGTCCCCGCGTGTGTACGCCGCCTAAGTGGTTGGTCTGGGGGAGATGTGTCTCTTACCAAGTCTTCAGAGTTCGCCAGAGATTCTGAGTCAAGGTCCTCCTCCTCGTCCCTCGTGTGTGAGCGCGCCATCTTGTCCTCTGCAGGGCCTCTCCTTCCTTGTGCCTGGAACAAGAAAATCTCGGGGGATTTGTTTATTTTTTGAAGATTGCTGTGTGCGGGGGTGGTTGTGGAGTATTCCCCCTCTGGAATGTCTGCCCATTCTGTGTGCCTTCGATTGCGGTGCTAAGAGAGCCTTTACTCCGCTCCGGAGCTCTGTCTTCAGGCATCCATCTCCACCACCCGCCAGGCCATGCCCCGCTTGTGTTTGTTTTTGGCTGTCTCCTAGGTTCTCCTAGTGCACTTTTAGTGCCAAGTGGATTTCCCTTTAGCAAATAAGCCCCATTGTCACTGTAAACACAAAACTACTTCAAAAACTGGTATTGAGCACTGAAAGAAGAAGCCACACGTTGTTGATTAGCAAAGTTTTTACTCTATTCACATGTGAGTTATAAAATTTTGAGTTAATTTTTTTTTTTTTGGTATAAACACGCATGTTTAGAAACATAACATACCAAACTCTGGAACTTACAAAGTTCAACGTAGAAAAACTGAAGGCAATATCAGACATTATAATGTCAAAAATGTCTTGATATTGCCTTTATCAGAGGGGGTGATGTCACCCCTGTAAAAGCCAAATTTTGAAGATGCACACAATTTTGGAGTCAATGGGTTTTTCCCTCCTGATCCCATGCCTAATGTCAACATGTGCTATCTCCCATCATGGGGGGATCAATGGACGTGTTTTGGGGGTGCAACCCCTTCCTCTCACTTACTAGGTTTTGTTACTAGGAAATGGTTGCACCCACAAAACATGTACATTGATATCCCCTGATGGCAGATGGCACATGTTGACACACTGTGTGCTTCTTCAAAATATGTTTTTTAAAATAAAAAATAAAAAAGTTTTAGGAAAGTCCACAAAAAGTGAAAAAGGTGGCATTTGAAAGAATTTCAGATTCTACCCAACACATCAATCATGTTCTTCATTTGTTGTTCCATAACATTGGGTTTCTTCATTATGCTGTCAATTTCCCCATTCCACACCACAATGCCATTGATTAGCCTTTGTGCACTTGCACTTGTGCAATGTTCAGCTTGCTCTTCAACAAACAGCACATCACCTAAAGATTTGAGTAAGAACATTTATTTAGAAATATGCAAGCATACATATAGTAGTACCTGAACCTGGCGTGTCAGACACTAACCTGTTGTGGTGACAATCCCACCGACTTCCTCCATCTCTTCTTCCTCCAGATCCTCGGGGGTTGTTTTTTTCGGAGTTACCCTTCTTTCTCACGTGGGGGGTTCCTGGTGTCCTCCAAGTCTTTTCTCCCCTATGAGAATTAAATAAAAGTTATACTTAACACACAGATATTTGAGTCCAGAAATAGGAATATGAAACATTGCTGGGAAGTGGGGAACAATTGTCCATTTTGGGTAGAGTTCCAAGCTGAAGACCTGATTTTTTTTACCTTACCCAAGCTGGAATACTTACCTTTTTCTGTCAATTTTCACAGATAGAGACACCCCAAGTATCCACTGGAGCACCTGTGTGGAAAACCTTCAAAAGTTCTTGTGTCCCACACTAGTGCTCCTGAGTCCAGATGTGTAAACAGCTGCTGAGTGTCCTCTCCTAACATTACACTGAATCAAACTTGTATTTCATTCTAAACACATCTAGACATCAATGTCCCAAACTTATTTTTAGACAAATAGGCATGACCAAATGTATTTAACCTGTATCTGCCCAAAACATTGTATTTAATGAGTGACCGATGTTTCCTACGATCGATTAATGTGCCCAAGAACTTTAAAGTCACCATTTTAAACTGTACAACAGTAAAGAAAATAACATGGCGCAGCATGCAAGTAATAATAATAATAATATTATTATTAATATTATTAATAATAGTAACACACGACAACTACTTGCTTTTTAGAAGAACTTTCTTGATCCTTCTATAGTGATCCTGCTCCCTCAGTTTCAAGTCTAACCAGCTTTTCCTTATTTGCTGCTTTGACCGTAGTACCCCAAAATGTGTGTGCAGACTCTTCATAACTTTCGTCATTATTTTGTCCTTTCTCACATTTGGGTTGGTGTACGGTCCATTCTTGCCATCATAGTCGTTCCTCCTCAAAATGTCCACCATCTCAAGAAAGGCCCTATTTGAAGCCTTAATCTTTGCCTCCGGGATCGGGACATTTCAGCCTCCGGGCTTTCCTCCTCCTTGTTCTGACTCCAACCACACACCTGCTCTGTCTCTGCCATGTCGCTCCTACTGCACACCGAAGAGAAGGGGCAGAGAATATTCTCGAAAGAACGTCAGGGGCGGGCGACGCAGGCGGAGTTTCACGCATGCGTAGTGCATATAAAGTTAACATGCGTGTGTCGTACCTATGTTCTGTGTGCGGAGGAAGAAGGATAAAAGTTCTAACAAAGGTAACATTTTAACTTGGGCCATCAGTGGCCGATACTGATTCAAGATTGAGGCCTATATTGGGATAAGATTATGAGAGTTTAGGCTGACATTAGTGTTTTGGACTTGTGTATTGTCTTACAGCAAATATGAATCACTTTAAGGACCCAGAATTCATGGCCAATTTTATAGACAAATACAGGGTGATGAGAAAATTGAGTACTGTCTGTGATACTTTTATTATTTGCACTAACATACAATTTTTCAGAACAAGCTTTTGGGGTATGTCCCCTTCTTCAAGATCCAAGCAGTACCTAAAAAAAGTATCACGGACAGTACTCAATTTTCTTTGCCACAATTGCACTAATAGGGCTACAATCAGATTAAGTACAGGGAGATGAGGAATTTGTGGGAGGTGACATACAGCTTATTTTATAATAAACAAGCTAGGAGGTCAACGCTAGAGAAACTTCTGAAATTTGTGAAGACTCGGGTCCCCGATGCAACCACTGCGTTCTTGGAAAAGAAAATTGGGATCTTGAGGAACATGTATAAGAAGGAGCATAATAAGATCCAGAAATCACTCTGAACAGGAGCATCAGCAGCACAAGTGTATGTACCCAGGCTGTGGTACTTCAAAAAACTGCGGTTTCTGGACAACCAGACTGAAGTCAGGGAATCACTTTCTACCCTACCCTGCAGCCTCCCCCCCCCTTCCCTCAACCCCAGCAGCGGCTGACGAGGAACAACCTGGGCCTTCAATCCTGGAAGAAGTGGATGTACCCAGCTGGAGCCAGGTATTGTATTTTTAGATATATTTATTGTCCTAATATTATGATGTTAACTAGATGTTATAATAGATAAATTAATGATTTAAAACAAAGAGATTTACATATCAATAGACAGTAGTGCCCAAAAATGTTTGGACAGGAATGAAAAATGCTGGGGTCAGAATGATAGTCTTTTCTATTTATTAACATTCAATTTACGAGTCCTGAGCTCAAAATTGTGTGTGATTGATGAATAGGGATGAGCTTTGAGTTTGAGTCGAACTCATGTTCGACTCAAACATTGCCTGTTCACCGAAAACCAAACAATTTGGGGTGTTCGAGGCAAGTTCGAAAAGCTGCGGAACACCCAGTACAAGTCTATGGGAGAAATCTAAAGTGCTAATTTTAAAGGCTTATATGCAAGTTAATGTCATAAAAAGTGTTTGGGGACCTGGGTCTTGCCCCAGGGGATATGTATCAATGCAAAAAAAGTTTTCTTGAGCAGTGATT
The DNA here is from genome assembly GCF_037356315.1 of Lithobates pipiens. NCBI lineage: Eukaryota > Metazoa > Chordata > Amphibia > Anura > Ranidae > Lithobates > Lithobates pipiens. The sequence continues at coordinate 228,821,144 of NW_027507784.1, forward strand.
TTAATAATGCTTAAAGTGAAACAATAACAGTGTAATATTCCTTTAAATTTTGTACCTGGGGGGTGTGTATAGTATGCATGTAAAGGGGCTCATGTTTCCCGTGCTTAGAACTGTCCCTGCACAAAGTGTTATTTCTGCAGGAAAAAAAGTTATTTAAAATGGGTCAAGTAGGGGTTTCACGCAATCCCAGGTGCCTCCCCTCTGCCTTACAACAAAAAGGCCCAGGAAGGGGACGATGATGGAGGAGGTAGCACTAGGCCTCATTAGGGAAGCAAGTGATGTCCTCAGAAGCCCCCCAATGCTGAAGAGGCCACTGGCTGCTATCTAGCCACAAGATTTCTGAAATTGGAGGAGGGCCAACGCCTCCTTGGTGAGAGAATTATTGGTGAGGCCCTTCAGAAGGGGTTGAGGGGCCAGTTGACTGAGAACAGCCTCATATATGAGCTCGCCCATCCTCCTCCTCCTGCCACAAGTCCACTACCAGAGGTACAGCCTCCAAGGAAGGGTGCAGGGAAGCGTGGTGGGAAGGGCTGCATCGAATAGAAGAAAGTGATGACCTGGCTTCAGTCTGGTCTGACAGAAGACACAGGCTTGTGTAATACCACAGCCTGGGGAAAGATGATATCTGCTGCTGGTCCTAATCTCTGGGATTCCTGTACCAGATTGTGCTCCAAATTATATGGACTCCTCAAGCTAACAATTTTATTTTCCACAGACTTGATGTGTGCCCTGGGGGCCAAAAGGCTTAGCAAATTCCAAAAGTTTCTTTATTTTGTTATCAGCCAGAATAAATGGAGATTTTATTTTCTGAAAATACTTACCTATGTGTTTTTCTACAAAATGGACAGTTTGTGAAGAGGCAGGTACATTTCTAAAATACAATGTCAAATTAACAAGGGACACCAACCTCCTTGAGGTTAATAAAAAATACAAGATAATAATGTTATTTTGGTAACTTGACACACAAAATATAAAATTCTATATGGAGATCACTTGAAAATTAATTTTTCAATAATCCAAAAAAAGGAGATCTTGATGAAATAATAAAAAAAAAGACTATAAAAATGAATTCTAAAAACATTATTATGGAGATCAGGCTTTTAAAAAGTAGGATTATTCATGAGATCAGGAGAAACATTTAAGAAATAAGCTTTGTGTGATTATGAGCAGCAAAACAACTTCATTATTCTAGCATTAAAATAAGAAAAGAATGCGCTGCATTAAAAGATCATAGAATTTGCTTCATGGCGAATGTGCTAGCTCCATTACGAACGCTAGTTTTACCACACTAAGTGCCTCCTTCTCATACTTGCTTCAGAGCATTTGTCGTTTTTGGTACGTCGGAACAGCATACAGACGAGAGGTTTTCCCGATAGGAATTGGTTCTGTTGGAAATATTTAGAACATGTTCTATTTCTAGGTCGGTCAGAATTTTCAACTTAAAAGGCTGATGGGGCATACACATGATCTGAATATACGATGAAAAGCTCCCATCTGACTTTTTCTGTTGGACATTCCGCTTGTGTGTACACGGCATTAGGATAGTGCACACTGCACAAGTTGGTCTACTAACTGAAATGTATATGCTGGTACAGACTCTAAAACATGGTACACATTTTGGAGATGTAAAACCATTACTTGTGTGTTTTCTATATATGGAGTCTGCACTCCGAATGTTTGTACTTTTTGACATTTTGCACAACAAAACTTTTTTCTGAAGTGCGTTGCCAGTTTGTGTTCTTCCCATAATAATGACTGCATAGGTTTAAAAAGGAGGGCTTCACAATGGCTCCTCTTCACATCGGAGTGAAGTAATGTTCGTAATAGTGCATAAACCCAGATCCATAGTCTAGTTGCTATAGGGCAGTACCACCAGATAGCACCTGGTGTATAGTACCAGCGGTATATAATCTTATAAGCATTTTCTAGGGTGGTTACATTTATGGAACTCTCTGAAGCAGCTTGAAGCATAATCTGCCAGTCCTCCGGTGTTAACTCCACTGCTAGTTTGCATTCCCAGTTTTGCCAAGAGGAGCGCATTGGAGCATTCCTAAAGGAAACAATCAAAGAATATATTAACCACTTAAGCCCCGGACCAATTGTCAGCCTAAGGACCAGAGGTCTCTTTACAATTTCGCACTGCACTGCTTTAACTGGTAATTGCGCAGTCATGCAATGTTGTACCCAAACAAAATTTGTGTCCTTTTCTTCCCACAAATAGAGCTTTTTTTATGGTATTTGATTACCTCTGCAATTTTTATTTTTTGCGATATAAATATATAAATGGAAGAAGACTGAAAATTTTTTGAAAAAATATATTTTCTAGTTTTTGTTATAAGAAAAATCGAATAAACTCACTTTAGTAAAAAAAAATTTCAATAAGTGTATATTTATTGGTTTGTGCGAAAGTTATAGCTTCTACAAACTAGAGTACATTTTCTGGAATTTACACAGCTTTTAATTTATGACTGCCTATCTCATTTCTTGAGGTGCTAAAATGGCTGGGCAGTACAACCCCCCCCAAATGACCCCATTTTGGAAAATAGACACCCCAAGGAAATTGCTGAGAGGCACGTTGAGCCCATTGAATATTTTTTTTGTACCAAGAGATTGAATAATGACAAAAATAAATAAATAAATAAAATGTTTACAAAAATTTGTCACTAAATTATATATTGCTCACACATGACATGGTTATATGTGGAATTGCATCCCAAAATACATTTTGCTGTTTCTCCTGAGTACGTGGATACCACATGTGTGGGACTTTTTGGGAGCCTAGCCGCGTACGGCACCCCGAAAACCAATCACCGCCTTCAGGATTTCTAAGGGTGAAAATTTTTGATTTCACTCCTCACTACCTATCACAGTTTCGAAGGCCACAAAATGCCGAAATAGCAAAAAAATAAATAAAAATTACCCCATTTTGGAAAGTAGACACCCAAGCTATTTGCTGAGAGGCATGTTGAGTCCATGGAATATTTTATATTTTGCCACAAGTTGTGGGAATATTACTAACTTTTTTTTTTTTGCACAAAGTTGTCACTAAATAATATATTGCTCACAATGCTATGGGCATATGTGGTATTACACCCCAAAATACACCCTGCTGCTTCTCCTGAGTATGGGGATACCACATGTGTGAGACTTTTTGGGAGCCAACTGCGTACGGGACCCCAAAAACCAAGCTCCGCCTTCAGGATTTCTAAGGGTGTAAATTTTACCACTTTTTGCAATTGCAACGTGGCTTCCAAACAAAATTGACATCTTTTTTTCCCACAAATAGAGCTTTCTTTTGGTGGAATTTGATCACCCCTGCGGTTTTTATTTTTTGCACTATAAACAAAAATAGAGCGGCAATTTTGAAAAAAATGCATTATTTTTTACTTTTTGTTATAATAAATATCCCCTAAAAATATATAAAAAATGTTTTTTTCCCTCAGTTTAGGCCGATACGTATTCTTCTACATATTTTTGGTAAAAAAAAATCGCAATAAGCGATTATTGATTGGTTTACGCAAAAGTTATAGCATTTACAAAATAGGGGATAGTTTTATGGCATTTTTATTAATAATTTTTTTTTACTAGTAATGGCAGCGATCAGCGATTTTTATTGCGACTGCGACATTATGGCGGACACATCGGACATTTTTGACACATTTTTGGGACCATTGTCATTTATACAGCAATCACTGCTATATAAATGCAGCGATTCCTGTGTAAATGACACTGACAGTGAAGGGGTTAACCAGTGGGTGGCAGTGTAGGGGTTAAGTGTTCCTAGGGGTGTGTTACTAACTGTTGGGGGCTGGGCTTTAATTTAGTGAACACTGATCTCTGCTCCAATCACATGGAGCAGAGATCAGCGTCACTTGTTGCTAGGCAGAGAAGGGAAATGCTGTTTACAACAGCATTTCCTTGTTCAGCCGCCCCGTGAGACGATCGCGAGTATGCCCGCAGCGATCGAATCTGCAGGACCCGCGTTTGGACTCACGGGGGTCCCGACCAGCATGGCAGGGGCGGCATTAAAGATTGGATGTACCTGTACACCAATATGCCTGCCCGTGCCATTCTGCCGACGTACATCAGCGTGCGCTGGTCGGGAATCGGTTAAACAGTTCCTTCCATTTTTTTTTAATCATTTTTGTTGTTATTTTAGGGAATGTAAATATCCCCTATGATAGCAATAGGTAGTGACGGGTACTCTTTTTAAAAAAAAAATTGGGGTCTATTAGACCCTAGATCTTTCATCTGCCCTCAAAGCATCTGACCACACCGTTCGGTGTGATAAAATGCTTTTCCAATTCCCTCCCACTGCTTGTAAAAGCAGTCTAGAGGCTAATTAGTTGCTAGGATTGCTTTTACATGAAAGCCAATCACTGGCTGAAAAGAATGATACCTAAACCCGCAGGCATCATTCTGGTATAACCATTCAAAGTCCAGCAACATACGTACGTTGCTGGTCCTTGTTGGACATATATTGTAATCTTTTTTTTGTGCTGAACGAAAAAAAGAGGTTGATTGGTGGGTATGCCCACCATTAGAATACCTCCATTCATCCACCCACTTCTAATGATGGGCATACATGCACCATTTATATATGCCGAAGCATGGGGGCATCCTCCCACAAAAAAGTTATGCCGCATACACGCGGTCTAACTTTTCCACGGGCAGGCCTCCTTCGGAATTTCGACCGTATGTACGCAGCATTAGGAGCAAAATCGCTCCTCCGCCCCTGCTGCCCCCATGCTTCGGCATATATGCTCTTTTTTTTTTTTTTTTAACTATAGTGGTGAAATCACCTCCTACAGCATTGGAGTCACGGCTTTATGTATCGTGGGAGCAAACGCTGTTGCTGTCAAGATAAATAAATCCACGCTGCAACTGAATGGCGTACCTGCTAAGCAAATTATGGTTAACATTAAAACAAAATAACATTACAGTATAACAGTAAAACCTTACCATACCATACCTGCAAAGCAAATACCAAAAAAAAACAGTAAAAAATAAAACATTGTTTAACGCAACTTGTGCCTAAAATATATATATGCCGAAGCATGGGGGCATCCTCCCGCAAAAAAGTTATGCCGTGTACACACTGTCAAACTTTTTCACGGGCAAGCCCTCCATCGGAATTTCGACCGTATGTACGCCGCATTTTTTTTTAACTGTGGTGGTGAAATCACCTCCTACAGCACTGGAGTCACGGCTTTATGTATCGTGGGAGCAAACGCTATTGCTGTCAAGCTAAATAAATCCGCGCTACAGCTGAGTGGCGCACCTGAAAACAAAAAAAATGGTTAACAATAAAACACAATAAACAGTAAAGTATAAAAAAATTACATACCTGGAAAGCAAGCATGAAAAAACATAATAAAATATTGCAGAATAGAATACAGTAAAAAAGAGCAACAATAGAGAGAGAAGAGAGAGAGAGAACAATAAAACTATAATAAACTATAATAAAATAAACTATTTTTGGTTTTTATATTTTATATATTTTTTTCCTTTACTTTTATTTTTTTTTACACTTTTTTTTTTGAACTGTAACAACTATAACGGTTCGGGTCTCTCAAAATGCGATGGCATCTTGGGAGACCCTGTGTTAGTGTGTCCTAGCCTGTGAAATGCTATACCCTATGCTAAAACTTCACTAGTGTGTGGTAGCGTTCAAAACATTCACCAATGCAAAGACAAGGATTGCCAGGACAGCGTGGACAATAACAACAGGTGTCACGCCTATATCCGCGCTTGGTACAGACACGACATCTTCTTTGGGGGGTTCGTTGGGTAGGGGTACTCTCGAGGACATATGGAAAATGCCTCTCATGCAGCCAGCTTACTGCATTTGGTTGGGAATGGTGAGGTGCAGAACTGTCTGGATACAGAAGGTCTGTGACAATCTCTCTCTGGAAAAAAAGAAAGGATACAGTCCCACCTGAAGCTCTGTATAGCACATGAGCGTTCAGCAAAGCCAATTGAAATAAGTAAACAGACACTTTTTTGTACCAGCGTCTGGCCTTACAGGCAACTAGATACGGCGCCAACAACTGGTCATTGAGGTCCACCCCTCCCATATTTTTGTTATATTCATGGACACAGAGGGGTTTCTCCACAATACCAGTCGCTGTAGGAATTTGGACCGTCGTGTCTGCATAAAGGGAGGTAAGAATGAAAACATTCTTATTATCCCTCCACTTCATAGCGAGCAAGTTAATACACCGCAAGCAGGCTCTCTCCCCCAGCCTAAGATGGGAATCTACAAGCCCCTGGGGAAAGCACCAGCGATTAGGTTGCACGGTGCCACATGCTCCAATCTGATGATCAAACAAATGACTAAACAGTGGCACACTCGTGTAATAATTGTCCACACACAAGTCGTACCCCTTTCCGAATAAGGGTGACACCAAGTTCCACACTATCTTGCCAGCGCTTCCTATGTAGTGAGGGCAGTTCTCCGGCTCTACGTAACTATCTTTTCCCTTATAAACCATAAAGCTCCATGTATAGCCTGTTGCCCTGTCACAGAACTTATAGAGCTTGACCCCGTATCTGGAACGCTTGTTGAGAATGTACTGTTTAAATGACAAGCGGACAGAAAATTTAATCAGGGACTCATCAACTTGATGGGGAATAAACAAGGCTGCAAAACATTGGTTGAAGTGGTTTATGAGGGGCCGAATTTTGTAGAGCCAATCGTATTCAGGGTCTCCACGAGGACGACAAAGTTAATTGTCATTGAGGTGCATAAACCGCAAGATCTGCTCGTAACGTTTCCTGGACATGGAGTTAGAGAACATGGGCATATGGTCAGTCGGATGTGTGGACCAATATGTCCGCAACGTCATGAATTTATCTGTGCCCATGTTGAGGAAAAGGCCCAGAAAGGTCTTAAATTCGGACAGATGAGTGACTTCCTCTTCACTGTCTGTCAGGAAATGGACCGCCGCAGCCAGCGGGAGGGGGTTCGATCAGACCCCCCCACCCGCTGGAAGGCAGGCACGTACGGGTACGTGCTTGTGCCTGTCTGTGTCATTGTGCCGACATAGATTTACATGCGGCGGTCCTTAAGTGGTTAAGAAGATTATATCTGTGGAGTGTGGACATGACTCTATGCTCTTAAAAGCCAAAAGGAGGTAGGGTTTTGGATAAAACCAATTGAGCATCTGACTAAAGTGATTGAGCTGAACGTAGCGAAAATGTTCTCTCAGTGGTATCTCATGCAACTATTGGAGCGCATCAAATGTCATGATTCTAGTTGAGGTGAGCAGAGAATGAACATCCTAGAACCCGTGTTCCATCCACCAACAGTAGGCAGCATAACAGATGCAAGAGGGGTAAATAATGGCGAGATCAAGCCTGCCGAGTATGTAATCGAGTCCCAGAGGTGGAGTGTATGGAGGGGTATGAACCTGTTGGGCGAGAAGGAAGGAGCCATGGTAAAGCAGACAGAGGAATCAGATGTCGCCCATTAGGGTAAGTGATAAATCTCATGTATAGAATAAAAGTTTGGAAGTCTGGTCCCCAACCAGAACCACCAGAGAAAGGGGAGCTAGCGGACTATCATGGTACGTGTTAAAGATAAAGTAGAAATGATTGTGTACACAAATATATAAAATATATATACATCAATTTATTTATACAATAAAACCAATTGACAATAAAGAACAGGTACAAGTGGTGAAGTATTTCGACTAGTTTAGCTATATCTTTTTTCAGGAAATACATACATCTGAAAAAAATTTTTATGAACAAATAATAACATAGATAAAGGCATATATTTATTAAATGAACATAGAAAAAAGAAATCTCATGTAAGTGAGAAATGGGATTAGGATTAGCTTCAACATAATAAGATTGGAGATTAGGGAATGAGAGGCCCACTTTAATCCTGTGAGTAAAAAAAAATTGTTGACTAGAGGCCAGGAGGAACCCCAAATAAAATTTTGAATTTTCCATTGTTGGATTAGAAGTATAGGTACAGTAATCGGTAGGACCCGGAAAGAATACAGCAGTTTAGGTAAGTGTGTCATCCTAATCGCATTAATCCTGCCAAATCATGACAGTGAAAGGTGGTCTGACAGTTTTTTATTAGGACAAGTATATGCGCAAAGAACTGAAAACACTTTTTCCATAAGTAATGAGTCAGATAGATAAAAACGGGAGGGGGAGGTTTGGAGTGGGGAAGAAAAGCAATAATTATTATTATACACGATTTATATAGCGCCAACAGTTTACACAGAGCTTTACAATGTATGGGGGGGGGGGAACACAATTACAGTACAGTTCAATACAAAAAGGTACAGGAGGTCCCTGTTTGTAGAGCTTACATTCTAAAGGGAGGGGGTGGTGGTACAAAAGGTAATAGCTGCAGAGAATCATTTGATGGCGGTGGCTCGGGGACAGTTGTTAGGTGGGCGTGGGAAAGGTTTCCCTGAATAAATGAGTTTTCAGGTATGTCCTAAAGGTGGACAGGGTAGGGGCTGATCGGACAGCCTGGGGCAGGGAGTTCCAGAGGATGGGAGAGGCTCTGGAGAAGTCTTGAAGGCGAGCATGGGAGGAGGTAAAAAGGTAGCTAGAAAGCAGGAGATCCTGGGAGGAGCAGAGGGGACGATTTGGGCGATATCTGCAGATGAGGTTGGTGATGTAGATGGGGGTGATGTTGTGGATGGCTTTGTATGTTATGGTTAGCATTTTGAATTTTACATGGTGGGGTAGGGGAAGCCAGTGAAGGGATTGGCAGAGAGGGGCGGCAGTCACTGATCGCTTTGTGAGGTGTATTAGTCTAGCAGCAGCATTCATAATAGACTGAAGGGGGATAGCCTGCTTAAGGGTAGGCCATTAAGGAAAGAGTTGTAGTAGTCAAGGCGGGAAATAATCAAGGAGTGAATGAGATGCTTTGTGGTGTCATTAGTCAGGAAGAGTCGAATTCTGGAGATATTGTGGAGGTGCAGGCGGCAGGATTTAGCCAGTGAATGGGTATCGGGGCTGAAGGAGAGGTCAGAGTCAAGGATTACTCCCAGGACCCTGGCATGTGTGGAGGGACCAATGGTTGTGTTGTTGATATTAATGGTGAAGTCACAGGGGGGGTCTTGAGGGAGGAAATATAACAACCTCAGTTTTAGAAAGATTTATTTTGAGGAAGTGGTGTGACATCCATACTGATATGTCATTCAGTAAGTTTGAGATCTGTGAGGAGATCGAGGGGGTGAGTTGAGGAGAGGAGATAGATCTGGGTGTCGTCGGCATAGAGGTGGTATTGGAAACCATGGGAGGTAATCAACTGGCCCAGGGAAGAGGTATAGAGTGAGAAGGAGGAGCCCAAGAACGAAACCTTGGGATACCCCAAAGGAGAGAGGAAGGGGAGCGGAGGAGATGGAGTTGTGACACTGAAAGTGCGCTGAGATAGGTAGGAGGAGAACCAGGATAAAGCAGAATCACGGAGGCCAAGGGAGTGTAATTTTCTGAGGAGGAGTAGGTGGTCAATAGGGATGAGCTTCGTGTTCGAGTCGAACATACGTTCGACTCGAACATCAGCTGTTCGCCCGTTCTGCGAATTCCGAACGTTATGGGCCGTTCGTGCCAAATTCGTGTGGCGCTCACGGCCCACAATGCACTGCGACATCGCAGTGCATTGCTGGCTCATGATTGGCCAAGCATGCACTGTGAACCCGCATGCTTGGCAAATCACAGCGCCAGCAGCGAGGAGAGCCATGATTGGCCACAGGCAGGATGCCTGTAGCCAATCATAGCTCAGGCGGTGTAGTACACGCCCCACACTATATAAGGCCGCCAGCGCGGCGGCCTTGTGTAGTGTGTTGGTGTCTGAAGCAGTTAGTGGGTGTTCTGTGTACCTTCAACACAGTATACACTGATCGTTATCGTCCGTTATCGACCGTTTTCGATCTTGCTCTTCTGTAGTGGTTGTTGTCTGCGTGCCCTGACCGCAGTATACACCACTATATTCACCTCACCTATATAGCTAGTGATCTATCTTTTATAATAGAGCTTGCAGTCAGTAGTGTTAGGAGCTTGTGCAGGCTGTCTGCGTGCTCTGTACCCAGTACACACCGCTATATCCACCTACATAGCTCTTCTCTATTTGAGCCATCTGCCATCTGCAGGAGTTATTGGAAGTTGTGTGTGCCTCCAGCACAGCACAGTATACATTTGTATATACCCCTTTATCTCTGGTGTTCTATAATAAAGGCATCTGCAGGAGTTAGTGGGTGTTTTGTGCCTCCAGCACAATATACACCTGTATCTACCCTTTATTGCTGTTCTCTAATAGAGCTATCTGCAGGGCTTAGTGGGTGTTGTGTGACTCCATTACAGTATACCCCTTTATCTCTGGTGTTCTATAATAAAGGCATCTGGAAGAGTTAGTGGGTGTTGTGTGCCTCCAGCAGAATATACACCTGTATCTACACTTTATTGCTGTTCTCTAATAGAGCCATCTGCAGGGCTTAGTGGGTGTTGTGTAACTCCATTACAGTATACCCCTTTATCTCTGGTGTTCTATAATAAAGACATCTGCAGGAGTTAGTGGGTGTTGTGTGCCTCCAGCACAATATACACTACTCAACTGCTGTTTTTCCCAACTCCCTTCAGGCCATTACCATGTCTGGAAGGCCAGCAAGGAGAGGCAGACAGGCATGAGCCGATAAAAGAGGGCAAGCAGGCTCTGTGTCTAGAGACAACAGTGCTGGTCGTGGACGCGTGCATTGTTATCAGCACGTGGCCATGGGACACGCTTGTCCTTCTTTTCGGCAGCTGGACATGTTGAACCGCAACATGCCAACGACTTGGTAGAGTGGATGACCAAGCCCTCTTCATCCTCCTCATCCTCTCTCACCCAGTCTCAGGGTACTAGCAAAGCAGCTGCCAACGCATCGTCTTCCCTCGTCTCAATGTCATCATCAGTGACTCCTTCCCTAGACCCACCACGTCCTCCTGAGGAGTCTCCTGAACTCTTTGAGCACAGTGTTGGGTACATGCTCCAGGAGGATGCCCAGTGTTTTGTAGGCTCTGATGGTGACACTCAGCTAGAGGAAGGCAGTAGCGTGAATGCAGAGAGAGGGGATGCTCAAGAAGGACAGCTATCTGGCAGTCATGTTCCACAAGCTGCAGCATATTGCCAGGTTTGCTACAGCGATGAAGAGGGAGGGGATGATGAGGGCACTGACTCCACGTGGGTGCCTGGTAGGAGAGAGGAGGAGGAGGAGGAGGAGGCACATGTCCAATGAGGCAGGATGCCCTCCGGGGGCCAGCTTAGGGGCAGCACACCGTCTGAATCACACCGCAGAGCTCCGCCTGTGCAGGGCGCTGCCTCTGCGCGTTATTCTAAAAGTTCTTTGGTGTGGGCCTTTTTTGAGACGAGTGCATCAGATCGCACTGCTGCTATTTGCAACATATGTCTCAAGCGTATCTCGTGTGGCCAAAACATCAGCCGCTTGGGCACCACATGCTTGACCAGACATATGTTGACCTGCCATGCAGCTCGTTGGCAAGCGTACCTCAAAGACCCACACCAAAGAACAAAGCGGACCTCTCCTTGCTCCTCATCAGCTGGCATCTCCAACCCCACTAGACCTTCAGTCCTCTCTGAAACCTGCTCTGAGAGGAATGAAGGTGTAGAATTAGGTGTGTCACAGCCAAGTGCTTCCGGGCACTCTGCTAGCAGTACACCCACGTCCGATTATAGCAGGCAAATGTCCCTGCCCCAGCTGCTGGACCGGCGAAAGAAGTTCACTCCCAGCCATCCACATGCCCAGCGGTTGAATGCTAGCTTGGCTAAATTGCTAGCACTTCAACTGCTGCCTTTTCAGTTGGTAGACTCGGCCCCCTTCCATGAGTTTGTACAATGTGCGGTTCCTCAGTGGCAGGTCCCCAAACGCCACTTTTTCTCACGGAAGGCGATTCCGGCTCTCTACCGGCATGTGGAAGGCAATGTCCTTGCCTCGCTGGACAGGGCGGTCAGCAGTAAGGTGCATATTACTGCTGACTCATGGTCCAGCAGGCATGGACAGGGACGTTACCTGTCTTTCACGGCCCATTGGGTCACTCTTCTGGCAGCTGGGAATGATGCAGGACAAGGTGCAGTAGTGTTGGAGGCCACCACGCCTCCAAAATGCTACTATTGGTTGTGACACACCTCTCTCCTCCACCCCCTCCTCTTCTTCTTTCTCCATGGCCTCTTCCAGTGCTCTGTCCTCAGAACCAGCGGTGCTCCGTAGGCGTTCCAGGGGCTACGCAAGTACGCAGGCAAAACGATGCCATGCCGTGCTTGCGCTGGTTTGTTTGGGGGACAGGAGCCACACTGGGGCAGATGTTTTGTCAGCTCTGCAGGGGCAGGCCGAGAGATGGTTGACGCCATGCCAGCTTAAGCCAGGAATGGTGGTTTGCGACAATGGCACCAACCTCCTCTCCGCCCTCCGACAGGGACAACTGACCCATGTGCCCTGTGTAGCTCACGTCCTTAACCTGGTGGTGCAGCGGTTCTTGGGCAGGTACCCCGGCTTACAGGATGTCCTGAAGCAGGCCAGGAAAGTCTGTGTGCATTTCCGCCGATCATTTAATGCCTGTGCTCGGCTGGCTGAGCTCCAAAAGGAGTTGAACCTGCCCAAGAACCGCCTTATATGTGACATGCCCACCAGGTGGAACTCAACGTTGGCCATGCTGCAGCGGCTGCACACGCAGCAGAGGGCCATCAATGAGTACCTGTGCAACTACGGCACCAGGACAGGGGAGCTTGGTTTTTTCTCACCACGCCAGTGGGGCATGATCAGGGAATCATGCACTGTCCTGTCACCGTTTGAGGAGGCCACAAGGATGGTGAGCAGTGACAGTGCATGCATCAGTGACACTGTACCTCTTGTCCACCTCTTGGAGCATACGCTGCGTGGAATAATGGACAGGGCACTTGAGGCAGAACAGAGGCAGGAAGAGGAGGACTTCCTTGCCTCTCAAGGCCCCCTTTATCCAGACAGTGTTCCTGCTGTGCCACCCATCACACAGGAAGAGGAGGAGGAGGATGATTGTGTCAGCATGGAGGTGGAGGCTGGCACTCAGCATCAGCAGCAGCAGTCTTGTAGGGATGATTTACAGTCATTCACAGTCTAAACATGGGAAACATGTGGCACTTCACAGGCATACTATAGACACCCCCCAGGCACGATATTTAAAGGAATATTTAACTTTTTTCAGTTTAATCGTCATTAAAATCAGTGCTCCCGAAAAAATGGCCATTTTTAAAAACATTTTAGGCATTGACCCATGTCCCCTGGGGCATATCTTGCATATTAGCCATTAAAATTAGCACTTTTTATTTTGATTGTTCGAGTCCCATAGACTTCAATGGGGTTCTAAAGTTTGCACGAATTTTCGGTCCGTTCGAAAGCTCTGGTGCGAACCGAATCGGGGGGTGTTCGGCTCATCCCTAGTCGCCACCATTAACACGGTGGCGTCAGCACGCCATTCCTCCCTGCGCATTTTGTCACTCCAAGGACGTGGTCACGGGATACGGGGCGGCGTCCTGACGCACAGCTTAAATAACTATACAGCTACAACCAAACCTCGGCCTGAATTCCATTCAGCACATAGATCCACCATCTTGATTGTGGGAAAAAAGACTACAAATGCCCACAGTTACTAAGATAAGGTAAACATTAAAACTCGAACCCCATACTGTCCTATTCCAATAAATTGGAAAAAGGGACAACAGGATAAACATCCTTGAATATTTTACAAAAAAACTATCTCACTCAATTTCAAACATACTGGCGGAACCCCACTGCCAATAATAACTGTAAGTAAACACCTATGGTACATCCATACACTGGGTTTAACCAATATAAAAGTTGGTCGAAATACTAAATATTCATTACGCAATATTGAAACCATCAAAGGGGTATTTAGAAAAAAATTCCCTTTAAAAAAAAAGATTTTTTACAATAAATTCCCTCCCCAAATTATACTGTTAAGCTTTTATTGATAATTCCTAGATATTTGAATAAGGTCAGGTTATGTGCAATATAAGGTATATTCTCAATTTTTAATTTTTAATTTTCCATTTTATTTTTAGTATTTCTATTATATTTTTAAAAAAAAATTATGTTATTTTTATAGCCGGCTTACTATTCAGATGTTGAGGGTATAATTTGGGGAACCCCACTGCCAATAATAACTGTAAGTAAACCCCTATGGTACATCCATACACTAGGTTTAACCAATATAAAAATTGGTCCAAATACTAAATATTCATTATGCAATGTTGAAACATCATTTAAAAAAAAATGATTTTTTACAATAAATTCCCTCCCCAAATTATACCCTCAACATCTGAATAGTAGGCCGGCTACCCAGAATTCAGACTGGGTTCACAGCAACACATATAAAAACAAATACATTGAATATAATAAAAATAACATAATTAAAAAAAATATATATAATAGAAATACTAAAAATAAAATAGAAAATTAAAAATTAAAAATTGAGAATATACCTTAAATTGCACATAACCTGACCTTATTCAAATATCTAGGAATTATCAATAAAAGCTTACTATTTAGATGTTGACAGTATAATTTGGGGAGGGAATTTATTGTAAAAAATCTTTTTTTTTAAAGGGAATTTTTTTCTAAATACCCCTTTGATGGTTTCAATATTGCGTAATGAATATTTAGTATTTCAACCAACTTTTATATTGGTTAAACCCAGTGTATGGATGTACCATAGGTGTTTACTTACAGTTATTATTGGCAGTGGGGTTCCGCCAGTATGTTTGAAATTGAGTGAGACAGTTTTTTTGTAAATATTCAAGGATGTTTATCCTGTTGTCCCTTTTTCCAATTTATTGGAATAGGACAGTATGGGGTTCGAGTTTTAATGTTTACCTTATCTTAGTAACTGTGGGCATTTGTAGTCTTTTTTCCCACAATCAAGATGGTGGATCTATGTGCTGAATGGAATTTAGACCAAGGCTTGGTTGTAGCTGTATAGTTATTTAAGCGGTACGTCAGGACGCCGCCCCGTATCCCGTGACCACGTCCTTGGAGTGACAAAACGCATAGGGAGGAACGGCGTGCTGACATCACCGCGTTCTGCGCCAGTCCCGGAACTAACGAGCACTAGTCGAGAGCCGGCCGGCTCATGTGTTTTTATGTTGGGCTTTTCTTTTATCTGGATAATGTGAGTTTATATCTATGCAGCTTATTAATAAATTATAAAGGTTTTATGCTATGCGAGCATCTTTTTTTTCTTTATGGAACTATATGGAACTGTTTATCGCGGTGTAACATCCCGTTGCTGTGGGCGAGAGTTCTCCTGTTCGCCATCCTAAGGGTCAAGCCTGACGATCAATTTATGTGCTTTTTGGTCCCATATAACAGGGACCTGTGGTTCTGGTAAGCGGACAGAGTTATTAACGGTGGCGGCATCTTCTGCACTTTACAGCACTGTTTCAAAAGGTTGTTTCGTTTGATTCTACACTGGATTTCTGATGATTTCTTTGCATTAGAATAATTCTTTAGTTTTTGATGGGACATTTTATATGGACTCATAATTTCGAATCTGTTTAAATTAAGTGGCATTTTCACAGTATTTATTGATGAATTTGCATTTAATTTATATGGTTATTTCATTAATTTATTAATATCCACTTATCAGTTTTTTTTGCAATTTCACCTATGAATTTGTATTTATTTTTATATTAATTTATATTTCACATTGTTTGCACTGTTAATTGTGATTGGGTTATCACTAATCAATTCTTTTGGTCACAGTTATACGCATATAAGAATTTTTTTAGCGCAGCTCTTGATATTTATTAATTGTTGTGTGTCGTTGTATAGCGATTTGAGCTGCTGCTCACTGGGTGGGTTTAGTTAATATCGCAGTTTTTCTTTTTTACATGCTTTTTTATATAATGAGAAAAAGGATGGGGGTAAATGAATTGGGATTGTCTGCATGAGATAAAGAAGGCGAGGGAGTACAATCGTTTTTATGAGAGCTGAGCGTCCGAACCGTGATACATTGAGGTTTACCCATTCTTTAAGGTCTGCTTGGATTTTTGATAGGGTACGTAGAAAGTTCTGGCTCTATAGGCAGGGCCGTCTTTAATATTGATTGTACCCTGGGCAAAATTTTTCTTAGGGCCCCCCTCCCCCCATGCAATTTCGCTCTCCACCTTCTCTGAGACATACAATAAATAGCAGCTAGACTTAAAATCAGTTTACTGTATCAGATTAGGCAGCAATTGCAATTGGTTGCCAGAGGTTACAGCATATCATTACTGCTTACTGACTGGTTGCTAGAAGTTACAGCACTCCCTAAGGCTCAATGATTATTTGCTAAAGGTTACAGCACATTTCTGCTTGTTGATTGGTTGCTAGAGATTGCTGTACAGTAATAATGCTCACTAGTTGCTATAGGTTACAGCACATCTCCTCACTGCAGGGGGGCATGATATACCTATGAATGCTGCCTTTATTTACATATCAATGCATTTGGCTTCAGCTATTTACATATGCATGTCACTGCTATTTACATATGAATGCAGGTTATTTACATGTAAACACAGGTCTGCAGGTGAGTCATCTGTACACAACAATAGGGCATAGCTGGGCAGTATTAGTAGCAACACAGGACTAAAACTTCAAGGGACAAGGGAATGTAAACTGGGATAGTTGGCAAGTATGAGGCAGCTGCTTTGGGCCCCACAACAATGACAGGGCCCAGGGCAGCTGCCCCTTTTGCCCTGCCTTAAAGACGGCCCTGTCTATAGGTCAGCAAGTCGCCTGGTGATTTGAATGCCAAGGTAGGTGATAGAATCTTTTTTCCATTGGAATGTAAAAGAGGTTTGGCAATGGAGAACTTTGTGCGGGGGAAGGGAAACGTTTAGGGCGTGGGACTTGGAGAAGTTAATCTTAAGATTTGAAAGTGCTCCAAAGCGATTAATATCTTTCAATAGATTTGGGTAAGGAAAGGCAAGGTGATTGTAGTGTAGAGTAGAATATCATCCACAAATGCGGCCACCTTGTACTCCCTATCATGGATGTGGATTCCCTGTATGTCTGGATTGTCCCGGAGTCTGTTCAAGAGGGGTTCCAATGATAGGACAAAGATCAAAGGGGATAGTGGACAGCCTTGGCGGGTGCCATTGTGATGGAGAAGGCGTTTGACAGGAGGCCGTTCACTTTGACTCTCACTGAGGGGTTGGTATATAGTGCATTGATGTGGGCAAACATGCGAGGCAGGAGGCCAATGCCTTTCAGTACCTCCTGCATTTAATCCCAAGCCACCCTGTCAAATGCCTTCTCAGCATCGAGTGACAGAAGGAATCCTTTGGTATTTGACATGGTAAGCCAGTGGTGAATGTTCAGGGTGCGTATGGTGTTGTCCCTGGCCTCCCTGTCCGGGACAAAACCTACTTGGTCAGACGTGATCAGATCCGGGATAAGGGGTAGAAGTCTATTTGCTATCATCTTTGCGCAAAGTTTGATGTCTACATTAAGTAGAGAGATGGGTCTGTAGTTTGATGCATGTGAGGGGTTTTTAGGAATGACTGCTACATGGGCTTCTAGCATATTGCCTAAGGGGGTAAGTGGAGTTGCTAGGGAGTTAAATGCTGTCAACATTTTAGGTGAAAGGTGCCTAAGAAGCATTTATAATAGATTAAGGGAAGCCCACTGGGGCCTGGGCTTTTTCCCACCTTCATTTGTTTTACTGCTCGGAGTAATTCCTCTGTAGAAAGAGGGCATTCTAGGGTTTCAACTTGTTGAAAGTTGATGGGTTTGGAGCAATATTGTTCCAAAAAAATTCTTTATTTGGGTCGTCCTGTCAGTCATCATCGGTGGATCTGTGTTGGTTTGTGGCAGATTGTAAAGTTTAGCATAAAAATTCTCAATGTGAGAGGCAATTTTATCGTTTTTGGAAAGAGGTATCCCTTGGTGGTCGTGTATGTGATGTAGCGTCTTCTAGTGCATTTTCCTAGTTCAGTGATGGTGAACCTTGGCACCCCAGATGTTTTGGAACTACATTTCCCATGATGCTCATGCTCTCTGCAGTGTAGTGGAGCATCATGGGAAATGTAGTTCCAAAACATCTGGGGTGCCAAGGTTCGCCATCACTGTCCTAGTTCGTCCATCAGGACAGCTAGGGCATGTAAGAGGTCTTGGAGGGTGCTTTGTGATGTAGAGTGTTTGTGGGTGGCTTCAAGATGATTGATTGTGTTGATAAGGGAATTGATCTGTTCTTGGTGTCTTTTTTTAGCTGCTGTTGCTAAGGAAATAACAACAAAGCCTGGGGAATGCCCAGGAAATGCATGTGCCTCCACTGTGAGGACACTCAAATTTTCATGTTAGGACCACAGATATCAGGGTGCCGTGGCGAGGCTCTGTGGCTTACGCATGCATTTGCAAATGCGTGCGGACTAAACCCCTGTTTTTAACTCACTGTTAGACAGGTTCATTTGGTTGTCTGCGAGCTGGTGGTAAGTAGGCTTGGGTTTTTTCCTGGGCATTCCCCAGGCTTTGTTGTTATCTGTTTCAGCCTCCCAATGCTGCTTACTGCTACAGCCAGCTATAGATGAGGGTGGTGGTGAGTTTTTTGTATCATTATCACATTGGTGTTTGTATTGGTCCAGCAACCCACCAACACCTTTGCAGCCATTGTGCAATTTGCTGGGTGCTTGGTGTGCTCCTGTATATTTAAGAAGGGGTGAGCTCCCGTTCAGTCCACCTGCCCTCATCTATCCATTAGAATGCATGTGCCTCCACTGTGGGGACACTCAAATTTTAGTGTTAGGACCTCAGATATCAGGGTGCCATGACAAGGCTCTGTGGCTTGCTCATGCATTTGCAAATGCGTGCGGACTAAACCCCTGTTTTTAATGCACTGTTAGACAGGTTCATTTGGTTGTCTGCGAGCTGGTGGTAAGTAGGCTTGGGTTTTTTCCTGGGCATTCCCCAGGCTTTGTTGTTATCTGTTTCAGCCTTCCAATGCTGCTTACTGCTACAGCCAGCTATAGATGAGGGTGGTGGTGAGTTTTTTGTATCATTATCACATTGGTGTTTGTATTAGTCCAGCAATCCACCAACACCTTTGCAGCCATTGTGCAATTTGCTGGGTGCTTGGTGTGCTCCTGTATATTTAAGAAGGGGTGAGCTCCCCTTCAGTCCAGCTGCCCTCATCTATCCATTAGAATGCATGTGCCTCCACTGTGGGGACACTCAAATTTTAGTGTTAGGACCTCAGATATCAGGGTGCCATGACAAGGCTCTGTGGCTTGCGCATGCATTTGCAAATGCGTGCGGACTAAACCCCTGTTTTTAATGCACTGTTAGACAGGTTCATTTGGTTGTCTGCGAGCTGGTGGTAAGTAGGCTTGGGTTTTTTCCTGGGCATTCCCCAGGCTTTGTTGTTATCTGTTTCAGCCTTCCAATGCTGCTTACTGCTATAGCCAGATATAGATGAGGGTGGTGGCGAGTTTTTTGTGCTAAGGAAATAAACTTTCCTCTGAGGACACACTTATGTGCTTCCCAAAGAGTGATAAGCGAGTTATCCAGGGTGGATTTTTCTTGGAAATATAATTGGATTCACTCATTTATTTGGCGTTGCGTTTTGGGTCTTTCAATATGGACGGATTTAATCTCCACGTTTTGGTAGTTTTTTTGGATTCAGGGAATGTAAGGGTCATTGTGATAGGGTGGTGGTCAGAAAGGAACATTGGCTCTATTGTAGCCTGTGAAAGGAATGATAGGTAATTTTGGGTAAGACATATGTAATCTATTCTAGAATACTTTTGGTGTGATGAGGAAAAGAAAGTATAGTCTATCATTTGGGAACATGGTTCGCCACGTGTCATGAAGGGACAGATATAGTAGTTGGAGTCTGATTTGTCGTAGTGCACGATATGGTAGTGCGGAGCTGCCCGTCAAGGAATCTAGAGTCCGGTTCAACGGGACATTGAAGTCTCCCCCCATGATCACTATGCCCTCTTGGAAGGTGGAGAAGAGATCACAGATTTTTCTAAAGAATGGTACTTGGTGTTCGTTCAGGCAGTATATGTTTGCTACTGTGATTGGCTTGGATGTGTATGTGCCTTTTATAAAAATATACCTGCCCTTGGGATCGATCAGTGAGTTAGATAATTGGAAATCGGCATGTTTGGAAATGAGTATGGAGATCCCTTTAGTCTTGGCAGTCGGGTTTGTGGAGTGTAATGCTTGTCTATATACATGGTTTGCCAATTTAGGAATGGAATCCGATCGGAAGTGTGTTTTTTGTAACATTAGAAAATGCGCTTTATGTTTCGTTAAGGCTGATAGAACCTGAGATCTTTTTTCTGGAATATTTAGGCCTTTTACATTGAGCGAAAGGCATTTTAGTGAGATTTGCTGTTTAATGGTGGGGTCCTTCTGCATATTGTATGTCTATAGAAGGAGGGGTCAAAAAAATTTTTATTTCAAAATGTTGATTGCAGTAACGGGTAATGACCCTTACAGTGTCAGATTTCATCAGATTTTTGGAAGAAAAGATCAAAGAGTGTCTGTCCTTTGCGTTAACATGATTGTATATAAAACAGGGTACTAGTGCGCACAACCCCAACTAATGTCCCTAATTAATCCCTAATGCTCAAAATAACTAAAGGAAGCTGCCAACATATATAGTGATTGAAAGGTTATGTTAAGCATCCATCTTGTTTCTGTCAGCCATCTTAATATTCACAAACTTCCATTTTACAATATGTACAGTTTGAACACCCTTTTAACTTCTCAGATAACTGTCTCAACATGAGATTCTTCTAACTCATTTGTTCTCACACACTTATCTAAAACTTTCACACATTTTCTCAGCATTCCTTCAGCTACTGGAGAAATCATGAACTGTCTCACATCTTGTTATCTTTTTCTCACATTATTTTAGCCAGCTTAGAACAAAGAACAATAGCGTTTTGTCTTGACCAGCTGTAATTGTCTTGATGTCTACTGCGCATGTCTTATTCTGGGTGACGTTTAATTTACTATATGAATCACTTTGTGATAACTCAATGCAATTAGTTCTCGAAGGACGCCATGGTGTGTGTGTGGTATTATTTGTCCTTTGAGAATTGATTCCAGAGTACTCTGAATTTATACAATACATTGGATCTAAGGTCTGAGAGGTTGAAGGGACCACCTTAGACACAGGATTAACCCTTTCAGCACTTGGGGCTTGTCCGGGATGGATGTTTATTTACCCTTAACGGAATTGGAAAGCTACTTTTAACAGATTCGGTAAGTTGATTCTATTCTTATTGAGTGAAATTGACTTGCCGGGGTCCAGGTGTCAGGTGTGTGACTTGGCTTCCATCCCGCAGAGATTGCTGTTGGGTTATAGAACCTCTCATAAGTATAGATAAGTTGACACTATATGACTTAGGGGTCATATAGTGTTTTGGGGAAACTTGAAAAGGTTTTGGTGACCTTAGAAGAAAAGGTTTTGGTGACCTTAGAAGAAAAGGTTTTGGTGACCTTAGAAAAATCTACAGAGTACTCTAGAGTTTTAATTCTGTTCGGGACAGAACAGGTGACTGATGATCAATGTATTGTGTAAACTTTGTGTATGATTGTATAACTGCTTTGCTTTAAAAGTATCACGCTGAATGAATTGTGCTGAGTGTGTATATGTGAACTGCTATTTTGTTTCCAGAACCAAAATGCATACTTGGTGAGTAGTATTCCTGGAGGTTATAAAACTACAATTTGGGTAAAGCTATTTTGGAAAAGGTAAACAGATTAATGTACATTGCAAAGTTAATTTCATAGAAGATGTAAATTTGTCTGAAACAAAACAGCAGCTCCATGAGCAAGATTGTGCATTTATTGTATGTCTGAAATACTCTTGAACTTGTTCCAAATTTATTCTGTTACAGACTTGAAGTGATTGTAGCTGTATTAGTATAAAAAAGTATCATGGACAGTATTGATTTTTTTTGTTAACCACCTCGCGCCCGCCCTATAGCCGAATGACGGCCGTAGAGCAGGCGCGTTCGTCCGGGAGGCCGTCCCTGGACGTCCTAATGTTTACTTCCGCAATGCGCACCGCCGCGGGCGCGCATCATGGAACTTCTGTGTTCGCTGTGTCCCCCGGGGACAGGCAAACACAGATTGCTGTAAACGGCCAATCACAGCGGCCGTTTACAGCGTGATCGGCGTGTCCAATGGGAGATGATCTCATATGTAAACATATGAGATCATCTCTCAGCACCGCTTTCCCTCCTCACACAGACAGTGTGAGAGGGGAGAGATGAATGGCTGCAGCGGCAGCCGTTCTGCCTTGAGTTGATAAAAAAAAGTAAAAAAAAAAAGTGCCATCCTCCCCCAGCAGTGCCATCCTCCCCCAGCAGTGCCATCCTCCCCAGTGCCATCCACCCCAGTGCCATCCACCCCAGTGCCATCCACCCCAGTGCTACCTGCCCCCAGTGCCATCCACCCCAGTGCTACCTGCCCCCAGTGCCACCTGTTGTCAGTGCCATTTTTCCTCAGTGCCATCTGTCATCAGTGCCACGTATAAGTGCCATCTGTCATCAGTGCCACATAGTGCCATCTGTCATCAGTGCCACGTATCAGTGCCATTTGTCATCAGTGCCACCTGTCAGTGTCACGTGCCATCTGTTGTCAGTGTCACGTGTCATCAATGCCACTTATCAGTGCCATCTGTCATCAGTGTCACGCGTCATCGGTGCCATGTATTAGTGCCATCTGTCATCAGTGCCACGTATAAGTGCCACGTATCTTCAGTGCCACGTATTAGTGCCACTTGTCATCAGTGCCACATATTAGTGCCATCTGTCATCAGTGCCACATATTAGTGCCATCTGTCATCAGTGCCACGTATAAGTGTCATCATTGCCACGTATCAGTGCCATCTGTCATCAGTGTCACGTGTTATTGTCCTGGTGCTTCAAAAGTGTAATAAATAGTCAACAAGTTAGATGTGTAATTTATGTTCCTAGAACACATGATGGTGCTACCTGCATGTTGGGCCTCTCTATGTGGCCAGGCTGTGAAAAAGTCCCACACATGTGGTATTGTAATACTCAGGAGGAGTAGCAGAATTTTTTGGGGGGTGTCATTTGTGGTATACACATGCCACGTGAGAGAAATAACCTATTACAATGACAATTTTGTGGAGAAAAAAAATTAAAAATCTTAATTTTGCAAAGAATTGTGGGAAAAAAATGACAACATCAAAAAGCTCACTATGCCTCTTACTAAATACCTTGGAATGTCTACTTTCCAAAAAGGGGTCATTTGGGGGGTATTTGTACTTTCCTGACTTGTTCGGGTCACAAGAAGCGAGATAGGCCACCAGTACATCAGATGTGATCAATTTTGTGCGATTCGCACCACAGCTTGTAGATTCTCTAACTTTCACAAAGACCAAATAATATCCACTAATTTGGGTTATTTTTACCAAAGATATGTAGCAGTATAAATTGTGGCCAAAATTTATGAAGAAAAATTAATAATTTGCATAATTCTGTCACAGAAATAAAGAAATATGCGGTTTTTTTTCAAAATTTTCGGTCTTTTTTCATTTATAGCGCAAAAAATAAAAACCCCAGAGGTGATCAAATACCACCAAAAGAAAGCTCTATTTGTGGGAAAAAAAGGAAAAAAAATTCATTTGGGTACGGTGTTGCATGACTGAGTAATTGTCATTCAAAGTGTGAGAGCACCGAAAACTGAAAATTGGTCTGGGCAGGAAGGGTGTTTAAGTGCCCAGTAAGCAAGTGGTTAAATTAATCTAAGTTGAGGTATTGTCTAATTGTCTGATTCACACTGTTGTCTGATTGTCTGCACCACTAGGTGCCAGTCAAGCACGGTAAATTGTTTTGTTTTCGCGGGAAAATGGAATGTACATCACTGCCTAGTTAACCCTTGGGTGGATAATATGGCAGGATGGACAGAAAGCTGGTTTGGGTATTCTGACAATTTTGGATCCATTATTGATCCAGACTTTCCTGAGTAATCTCAAACCTCATTTAGTGGTCACAGTCAAACAAATGATTACTGAATGGTCAACACTTTCTAGAACTGACTTTGGCAAAGCTCTTTCACAGAAAGATGCAGCAGGTTGTTTTGATATACCAAAGCCGTCGCCTGTCTCCACACAACATTTTCAAGGGAATATGAAGGGGAACTTTAGAGGCAGAGGAAATTTTAGAGGCAGATTTAGAGGCAGAAATGGAAGAGGGACGAGTCGCTCTAGAAACAATGGATGTTTCAATTGCGGTGCTGAGGATCACTGGGTGAGTCAATGTCCTCACCCCACCCCTCCTCAGACTCCCGATTCCAGCTCTGTCCCTAACCAGACACAACAACCACAGGCATCCATCCAACAAGGTCCAACATTTCCAATAAAATGGGGAAATCAACAACAATGATGGGGCCCCCGAGGGTAGTGTCCCAGCTTTTCCTTTTGTCTCAGATGATTTCACTGACAGTCCAATGGTTGTTATTTCAATAAATGAGAGACTCCTCCCCTATCTCGTCGATAGCGGGGCCACTAGGAGTACTATTTGTGAAGATCATTTCAGAGGCAAGTGGGAACCAGCGGAACCCTCTTTGGGAATTAATGGGATACTGACAAAAACATATAGGACCCCACCTCTACCAAGAGAAGATGATGAAGGGTACACCATATGCACACATTCTTTTAGGATAATACCAAGGTGTCCTGTAAATTTGTTGGGAAGAGACTTGTTTGGGCCACTAGGAATCACAATTAGAACCAACTCAGAAGGGAGGTCTAAACATTTCCTCAGATAAAATCACTATAGTAGCATGCAAACCAGGTTTATTGATGCTGTCACAACAAAATAGTGAAGAAGATTTTGAGGATATAGACCCCCAGGTCTGGTCTACATCAGACCTGGATGTACTGTAGGACTTGTTTCATGCACACCATACAAGGCCACTCTCAAAGAATGTGCATTTCCTATCTATCACAAACAGTATCCACTCTCTAAAGAAAAGATGGATGGCATAGTGCCAATGGTGAAAACGTTTCTGCAGGATGGAATCCTGGAGGAAATTATTTCTCCATACAACACACCTATTAACCCTGTAAAGAAGCCGGATGGCTCCTTCAGATTTGTACAGGACTCGAGGGCCATAAATGACCACATAGTCATAATAGCACCCATTGTACCTGATTTTCCATCACTACTGTCCTCCATTCCAGCAACAGCCAAATGTTTTACTGTAATTGATTTAAAGAATGCTTTTTTTCTCTGTCCTTGTAGACAAGGAGACAAGGCCACTCTTTGCTTTTACTATGTCGATTGACCAACACAATCGCCAGTTTACCTGGTGTAGAATGCCCCAGGGTTATATAGACTCACCTGTGGTCTATTCTATAGTACTCCAAGCCACCCTCAGGCCTTGGACTGCCCCTCATGGTTCTGTGCTGTTGCAATATGTTGATGATCTTTTGATTTGTAGTTCTTCAGAGGAGGACTGCCGAGCTGATAGCCTATCCTTACTGAAATGGTTACATACATGTGGTCACAAAGTGTCTAAGAAAAAATTACAATGTTATAGACTGGAGGTTGAGTACCTAGGGTTTGTGCTGTCTCCGGGAGTTAGGAAAGTCAGTCACAAAAGAACTGTTGCTATAGTGGGTCTGCCCAGCCCACTTACCAAGAAAGACCTGCTAACCTTTCTTGGAATGATTGGTTGCTGCCGCCAATGGATACCTGATTGTTCTTTCTATGGCAATATATTGAGACAAGCAACCCTCTCTGAAATGTCTGATATTGTAAAATGGTCTGATGAAATGTTAAATGCTTTTGCCATGTTGAAAAGTGCAATGGTTACCAGCCCGAGCCTCGGCCTCCCTGATTTTGGCAAAATGTTTCACTTGTTTGCCAGGGAAAATTGCAGAACCATGGCAGGAGTACTGGCCCAGGAACATGGTGGGAGACTACGCCCTGTAGCTTTTTTCTCAAAGGTGGTTCCAGTACAGGTGCAAGGCATGCCTGCTTGTCTCAGAGCATTGGCTTCTTGTGCTATGGTTGTAGAGATGACAGCACCATTTACCTTGGGCCATAACACTACTTTACACACCTCACACAATGTTACCACACTCCTCAAAATCTTACATACTCAGCATATGTCAGCACAAAGACTGAGTGGGTATGAACTCATCCTCCTGTCCAATCCAAACCTGAAAATAAAAAGTTCAAACAAAAACTCTGGCCCAGCTCCAATTTTGAATGCCTTATTAGGTCTTAAAGGAGAACAGGATGACTTACCACCACCTCAGGACTGTAAACAATCAATACATCAGGACACTTCACCTAGAGCAGATATGCTTTCAGTACCAATTCCTACTGCACAAACAGTTTTTGTTGATGGCTCTTGCAGCAGACCAAGTGATAATGTCTATCATGCAGGATATGCTGTTGTCAAACTGCCAGATACTGTCCTTGAGGCCAATCCAATACCATATCAGTCTGCACAAGCTTCTGAAATGATAGCATTAACCCGTGCATGCCAGCTGTTTGCAGGAAAAGACTTAAACATTTACACCGATTCCGGGTATGCTCATGGTGTGGTCTGGGACCATGGTGTAATATGGCTTTGCGGAGTATATGTGGCAGCAGATGGAAAGGGCATCTCACACTCTGACCTAGTCACAGCATTACTAGATGCAATTCAGTTGCCTTCAAAACTAGCTATCATGCACTGTAAGGCCCATACAGGCCAAATGACTGATATAGTCAAAGGTAATGCACTAGCTGACAGAATAGCTAAAGAAGCTGCATCTACACAAAAGGCAGACATTCAAATGCCCATGCTAACACCTCAGCCATGTTCCCTGAAAGAGACACATTGGCTCACAGAACTGCAGGCTTTTGCCACCCCTGATGATATTGCGCAATGGAACTGTGATGGAATGATACAGAAGGATCCTAAAACAGGATTAATCTGCAAAGAGGGGAAACCGTGTATTCCTGTTGCTAGCGCCCCCTGTTCATTGCACAATAGGGATGGCCAAACTGTTCACCCGGCGGTCGGTTTGCGGCGAATTTCAGCTGTTTGCGGTCCTTTGGCCTATGATGACACATCCATCATGTGGTACAGGACAGCCAATTGAGACATTACAGCACATGGACACTTGGACATTCCCCCTAACTTATAAATAGACCCGATCCGGCGGCCATTTTACATTCTTTCTACTGTCACTATAGGGATAGGTTGCTCTGTGGAGCAGGGACCCAAATCGCTAGCTATTAGGTCCACAAAAGTTCTTTTAAGGACTGGTATGGTATAGCTGTAGTTCAGGATATAGGTTTGAAGCACTGCTATTCAAGTCATTGTTGCTGCAGATTGTCTTTTGTCAGGGCTGAGAGAGGGACAGATAGGACGCTGTGTGTTGCAGAGAGGGACAGTCAGTTTAATCATTAGCTGTTACTATTAGGTCCACAAAAGTCCTTTTCAGGACTGGTATGGTGTAGTACAGGATATAGTTTTGAGTGCTATTCATGTTATTGTTGCAGCAGCCTGTGTTTTGTCAGTTTAAATAGGGACAGACAGGAAGTTGTGTGTGGCAGTAAGGGACAGTCAGTTTAATCAGTAGCTGTTACTATTAGGTCCACAAAGGTCCTTTTCAGGACTGGTATGGTAATAGGCTTGTACATGTATAATATTATTTCTTCCAAATATAGAAAGAATATTATACTTGACTGCTGCCCTTCTGCTGCAGTAGTCCTTTATGAGTATAAGGACTGAGGTACAGTCAGCTAATCACAATCTACTAGTTCCACAAAGGTCCTTATAAGGACTGGTAAGGTATAGCGTACTAGAGTATATAGGGTTGAGTAAGGTACAGTCTGCTAATCCTTAAGGACTGGTATAGGTCCACAATATATAGGGTTGAGGTGCACTACTGCTGCCCTATTCTGCAGCAGTCCTTTATGAGTATAGGGACTGAGGTACAGTCTGCTAATCACAACCTACTAGTTCCACAAAGGTCCTTCTAAGGACTGGTAAGGCCGTGTACACACGGGCGGACTGTATGGCCTACTTAGTCCGTTGAAACACATTTCAGTGGACAGTCCGCTCGTGTGTGGGCTTCAGCGGACTTTTTCAGCGTGCAGTCTGGCGTACTAAGTATTTCGGATTTTTCTAAATTCTGTCCGTCATACTTTGGTTTCAGCGGACAATCCGCTCGTCAGTAGGCTAGTTCGACGGACTAAGAATGGCGCATGCTCAGAAAGGATTTACACGGCGGAAGGTTGCATTGCTGTGTATTGGACTTCCTATTTCTAGTCCCGTCGTACGTGCTGTACACGTCATCGCGCAAGCTTTCGACGGACTGTTTGTGCATCCGTGTGTGGTCAAGTCCGTTCATTCGAAAGTATGACGGACTGTCCGTCGGATTGTATGACAGACTAAGTAGGCCATACAGTCCGCCCGTGTGTACGCGGCCTAAGGTATAGTGTACTACAGTATATAGGGTTGAGTGAGGTACAGTCTGCTAATCACAATCTACTAGTTCCACAAAGGTCCTTATAAGGACTGGTAAGGTATAGCGTACTAGAGTATATAGGGTTGAGTGAGGTACAGTCTGCTAATCCTTAAGGACTGGTATAGGTCCACAATATATAGGGTTGAGGTGCACTACTGCTGACTGCTGCCCTATTCTGCAGCAGTCCTTGATCAGTATAGGGAATGAGGAACAGTCTGCTAATCACAACCTACTAGTTCCACAAAGGTCCTTCTAAGGACTGGTAAGGTATAGCGTACTACAGAATATAGGGTTGAGTGAGGTACAGTCTGCTAATCCATAAGGACTGGTATAGGTCCACAATATATAGGGTTGAGGTGCACTGCTGCTGACTGCTGCCCTATTCTGCAGCAGTCCTTTATCAGTATAGGGACTGAGGTACAGTCTGCTAATCACAACCTATTAGTTCCACAAAGGTCCTTATAAGGACTGGTAAGGTATAGCATACTAAAGTATATAGGGTTGAGTGAGGTACAGTCTGCAAATCCTTAAGGACTGGTATAGGTCCACAATATTTAGGGTTGAGGTGCACTACTGCTGACTGCTGCCCTATTCTGCAGCAGTCCTTGATCAGTATAGGGACTGAGGTACAGTCTTCTAATCACAACCTATTAGTTCCACAAAGGTCCTTATAAGGACTGGTAAGGTATAGCATACTAAAGTATATAGGGTTGAGTGAGGTACAGTCTGCAAATCCTTAAGGACTGGTATAGGTCCACAAAATTTAGGGTTGAGGTGCACTACTGCTGACTGCTGCCCTATTCTGCAGCAGTCCTTGATCAGTATAGGGACTGAGGTACAGTCTGCTAATTACAACCTATTAGTTCCACAAAGGTCCTTCTAAGGACTGGTAAGGTATAGCGTAGTACAGTATATAGGGTTGAGTGAGGTACAGTCTGCTAATCACAACCTACTAGTTCCACAAAGGTCCTTCTAAGGACTGGTAAGGGTGTACTATTTGGTGTGCAGTATAAAATACACGTATAAAATACTTGCACATATAGAAAGCATAGTATAGTGCGTTTCCACTGTGTAGCATTGTGACTGCTGAGCGGTTCTGCAGTGATACTACAAAGAGTGACAAACGCAATCCAAAAAAAAGTATTGTAACTGGTGTGATAGACCAGTGGCCCCCAAAAACAACAGATTGAAGTGGGGTGTTATATACCTTCTTCCACATACATACTGCACGTCTCTACAGACTTTTGTCACAGGGTCATTTAAAAAATGACAGGCAGAGGAAGAGGCAGGCCCTTCCACAGGGGTGGTAGGGGTAGGGCAGGAGCAACAGGCTTGAGCCAAAGTGGGAAATTGCAGAAGGTGCGTGCGATTACGTCAAAGGAAGCACCAGAATTGGTTGAGTGGCTCACTCAGCCTTACTCTTGTGCACCCTCCTCATCCTCTCGATCTGCACCCTCTTCTTCATTCTCTGCTATGTGCACCCCCAAAGACACTACCACCAACACCACCACCACCACCACATACCTTCCGCTTGAGTCACAGGAATTATTTTCTGATCCATATCAAGACATCTGATGCGCAGCCACTCTTGGCTTTGGATCAGGAAGAGGAGGTAGCAACAACCGCCACTCAGCAGTCTGACGACAGTACCCAGATCAGCCCAAGGAGGAGGTTGCTCCACGGTGTTGCTGCCTACTTCGAGATCTCTACTTAGAGCGGTGGGGAAGGTGACGTTGATGATGTCGTGTCTAGTGATGTCATGTGGGTGCCCACAAGAGAGGAAGACGAGGGGAGTTCAGAGGGAGATATGGACCATCAGATAGGGAGGAGAAGCAGGAATAACTTACATTGCACAGGAGGGACAAAGCAGACTGCTAATGTATCAGGAGCGAGTCATCGACCATGTACGGTCACATCTGGTGCTCCCAGGACGCCGGCACATGGCTCCACAGTGTGGGCTTTTTTTAACGTGTCCGCTGCTGACAATAGTGTTGCCATCTGCAATCTTTGCAGTCAACGCATTAGTCGCGGTAAGCCCAACACTCACCTAGGGACAACCGCCTTAAGAAAGCACATGAGCTGCCATCACCGAGCCCAGTGGGAGCAACGGAACACACAAAGCCACACTCCAGGCTCTCACCGTCCAGCCTCGTCTTCTACTTCTCTTCTCTCCTCACAATTGTCCTCCACTCCACCTTCCATCACGCCAAGCTCACGTTTTTCTGCAAAAAGGCAGGCTTCCGTGGGCCTAATGTTCGAGTGTAAAAAAATTATGACGCCGGATAACCCTTTTGCCCAAAAGTTGACGGCTGGCTTGTCAGAACTGATAGCCCGCCAACTACTGCCATATAAACTGGTGGACTCGGAGGACTTTTGAAAATTTGTGGCCATTGGAACACCACAATGGAAGGTCCCAGGAAGGAAGTATTTCTCACAGAAGGGCATCGCGGAGCCATATGGCCATGCTCAGCGGCAAGTGAATGTATCTCTGGCACACGTGTCGGTGCCAAGATACATCTGACCACAGACACGTGGTCTAGCAAACACGGGCAGGGAAGGTATATCACTTTTACTGCCCACTGGGTGAACCTTCTGACGGCCGTCAGGCATGTAACCCGTGGCACCCGTGTAGATTTGGTTTTACCGCCACGGATTGCATGCAAGCCTGGCACTTCTTCTCCTCCTCCTCCTACTCCATCCTCCTCCCTCTCCTCCTCGGCTGACTCCTCCTTTTCCGCTGCGCCACCCAAGCTCCCAGAACCTATTCAACATGCCAGGTGAGACGTTGCCATGCCGTGCTGCGTCTGTTGTGCCTGGAAGCCAAGAGCCACACTGGCCCGGCAATCCTTTCAGCTTTGCGTTCACAGGCAGATCAGTGGCTAACACCACTCAATTTGACAGTTGGTAAAGTGGTGTGTGACAATGGTGCCAATCTGCTTAGCGCATTGAAACAGGGCAAAATTACGCACGTGCCATGCATGGCACACGTGTTAAACTTGGTCGTGCAGCGATTTGTTGTCAAATACCCTGGGGTCCAGGACATCTTGCGGCAGGCAAGGAAAATCTCAGCCCATTTCAGAAGATCTTACACGGCCATGGCTCGCCTTGCTGACATTCAGTGGCGACACAATCTGCCGGTCAGACGTCTTATTTGCGATTGCCCGATGCGATGGAACTCAACCTTCTATATGCTTGATAGGCTGCTCCAGCAGAAACGTGCAGTTAACGTCTACCTGTATGAACTCTGCGGCAGAACAGGTTCTGGGGAGCTGGGTTTTTTTTCACCTCGCCAGTGGCTGCTCATGCGCGATGCATGCAGACTTCTGCGGCCATTTGAGGAGATCACCAAACTCGTCAGTCGCAGCCATGGCGCCATCAGTGACATGGTACCTTATGCCTTCTTTATGGAGCGTGCATTGCGTTGTGTCATTGATTAAGCTGTGGAGGAGCAGGAGCGGGAAGATGAGGAAGTCGCAATGCTGGATGAATTCCCAGGGGGGGCTACTCTATCTGAGACAAGTAAACAACAGGAGTCTGAAGAGGAGTCAGAGGAGGATGGTGCCGGGGCGGATGAGGAGGAGCAAGAAGAGCATGCTTTAAACCTTTCTGGGATCCCTGTTGTGCGTGGATGGGGAGAGGAGAATGAAGAGGACGACATTATCCTGGATGATGAGCAGGAGCCAGGCCACCACACCGCTTCCAGTTTAGTGCAAATGGGGGCCTTCATGCTCCAGTGTTTTAACAGGGACCCCCGTATAAAAAGCATAAGGGTCAAGGACCAGTACAGGGTGGCAACGTACTTAGACCCCCGGTACAAACACAAAATGGCGGAAATGTTACCGCCGTCACAGAGGGCTGTCAGAATGGAGCACTTCCAGGCCTTGCTTCGAGAAATGCTGCATTCTGCTTTTGCATGCGCTGGCAGAGGAGCAATTCCCACTCCTAGAGAAGGAGTTGCGGGTACCAATCCAACAGCGCCTGCAAGAAGAGGCCAGTTTGAAGATGTGTTGGTGACTTCTGATATGAGGTGATTCTTTCAGCCGACCCATCGACAGGTGTCATCCGGATCCAGCATCAGGGAACGCCTAGACTGACAGGTGTCCGACTACATCGGGTTAACGGCCGATGTGGACGCTCTGAGGAGTGATGAACCCCTGGACTACTGGGTGGGCAGGCTTGACCTCTGGCCAGAGCTTGCCCAATTTGCAATCAAACTGTTGGCTTGCCCCTCGTCCAGTGTCCTGTCCGAAAGGGCGTTCAGTGCAGCAGGGGGGATCATGACCGATAAGCATACTCGCCTAGCTCACGACAGTGTTAACTACCTCACATTTCTAAAAATGAATGAGGCATGGATCTCAGAGGAATTCAACACATGTGACTAGTAGACCATGTATATGTCTAGAAGCAATTTTTTTAATCAAGCACACAGACCTTCTTTCTTCATTTGGCTCACTTCCTTGTACTAGAAAAGCACACTGTACTCAATGCCCGTACCCTCCTGTTTTAGGAGGCTAAGAGGTGTCATATTTCTACTGGGGCTGCTTATTATGAGGGGCTCCCACCATCCCTGTGCTGTGCTGACTTCCTCCTGGGGCTGCTTATTATGAGGGGCTCCCACCATCCCTGTGCTATGCTGACTTACTCCTGGGGCTGTACCTCTGCTGTGCATATTATGAGGGGCTCCCACCATCCCTGTGCTATGCTCATTATGAGGGGCTCCCACCATCCCTGTGCTGTGCTGACTTCCTCCTGGGGCTGCTTATTATGAGGGGCTCCCACCATCCTTGTGCTATGCTGACTTCTTCCTGGGGCTGTACCTCTGCTGTGCATATTATGAGGGGCTCCCACCATCCCTGTGCTATAGGTGTAGAAAACTCTAAACTGTGACAATCCACCGATAATTGACACTTCAGTGCTCCACTTGTGCACCCCTCATTCCCCCCAGCCTCTCACCTCTATAAAAGGCCACTAAGGGCCATATGACGCTGTATCAACACTGGTAACAGTCCCAATCCTCCTTTGCTTGTCGTATGTCCAGCCCGTCAGTAATACAAGTATCGTCAGTGGTATGCACATATGAGATAAGAAAAAGGGGGCTCCAATGTGTAGTAAATTTAAAATATGTTTTAATAAAGTAAATCCACACTTACATTTAGGTAGTAAAAATCGAGCGTAAACAAACAGAAAACTTCCGGTCTCAGCCGTGACCGGAAGTGACATCAGTAACACCTGGTGCTCCCTCACGATTGTATGCCTTTTTTCAGTCGAGCATGACTATAGCCTCGAATTTTTAATCTTTGATAAAAGTCTTTTGCCGCAATGTAAAAATCTGAGTCCTTGTTGAAGTTACGCTTAAGTCAATCTGATCTCTATTAATGACTTCAACCTGAAATTTACGATTCAGTACAGTCAAACACAGATTAATTTTTTGGATTTAGTAATTTCTAGTGATGCTATAGGCAATTTGGATTCTTCACTATACAGGAAGCATTCTGTGGGCAATACTATTCTTCATGCCACAAGTTCTTATCCAGATTCTCTTTTAAAAAGCATCCCCTATAGCCAATACCTACGACTTAAGCGTAATTGCAGCAAGGACTTCGATTTTCAAATTGCAGCAAAAGACCTTTATCAAAGATTATAAATTTGAGGCTATAGTCATGCTCGACTGAAAAAGGCATACATACGTTTTAACGCAAAGGACAGAAACTCTTTGATCTTTTCTTCCAAAAATCAACCTACTCAATCAATCATTACCCGTTACTGCAATCAACACTTTAAAATTAAAAAAATTTTGAACAAATTTTGGCCCCTCTTGTCGGCTGACCCTATTGCAAAGAAATACATCAGAGAGTTTCCTGAGATTACTTTCAAACAAGTTTCATCACTAAAAGATCGGTTAGTTCATAGTCATTTTGAAGATGTTTCTGAATTAGATACTCAGATCAATGCAGGTACTTTCCCTTGTGGCCACTGTGACATTTGTGAATTTATGGACCAAAAATTCAAATTTAAACTCCCTAACGGTAAATGGCACTCTATTAAATTCAGAGTCACTTGCCAGACACTGGGTGTCATTTATTTGGCCCAGTGTGTGTGTGGTGGCTTTTACATTGGGAAGACTAAACGTCCATTTTATAAACGTATTAGAGATCATATCAAACCTATTAAGAAAAAAATGGACACTGCTATAAGCAGACATGTTGGAATTTACCACGATTTTAATACTAAAATCGTGATTAAATTCCAGGCATTGGAACATGTCCCTTTGGACACGAGGGGAGGCAGTGTAGATAAGATGCTGCTTCAACTTGAGGCTCAATGGATTCATGATTTAAATGCTACTGCCTTTCCAGGATTTAATGAGAGCCTTAGCTTTATGCCCTTTCTGTGATTTTCTTACTGTTTTTTGACCTTTCCTTTGTCCCTTTCCCCTTCCTTTTTTTTTCTCCCACCATTCATTCATTTTGCTTTTTGATTTTATTTTTAATTTATATAAATGATTCTGTATTCTATAATGTGTGTTATTTGCATATACATATAGATTGTTGTGATTTTTTTCATTATTCTGTTGTCTTCTTTTCTTCATATAATAATATTATTTCACACTGTATTTTGTTTTTAATAAGCACATTGTCTTTCAGGTATTTTTGCAGGCTAGAGTGGTTATTGGTCTGCTGCATTAGCCTGTTTTTGCAGGTCTCCCCTGCCGGGTCTCCCGCTGTTTCGTCACCTTTATTGTCCGCTCCTGTCTCTCACCCCATGAGGTTCTTTGGCGATCAAATAGATGCCCAGGGCATTGAGGAAATTTTGCTCTTTGCCCAATTTACACCGCGCTTATCCGGAGCTGAACCTAGCCCGACTCATGCACCAGCATCTTCATGTAACAGCATTATTTGCTGTGACATGATTTCTTTCATCTCGTGTCCTCCGATTGATCCGTGAATTGCCACTGAGGATTCATCACCTCGGTGTCAATTGTGGGTCTATCCCTTTTGGGACTTCCAACCAAGGCCTCTTGGGTATTGTAGTCTGGGTCAGTTCTTCGGCCTCCGGCGCATGCACATTGGCGTTTTCATGTCCGCATGGAGCCGACTCGATGGAGGACAGGTTAAAGCTGACTCGAATGGCAGTGAAAACTGCCAGAGCCAGAGGGTAGACCTTGCTCTACATGGTAGTTGATTTTTGGTATGTTTATATATTTATTTTCCCTATATTGTAAGTCCTCCTTAATCTATCTTCATAACACGCTTTTAAGACTGATACTTTGTTACTGTTATTTCAAACATGATTGGCAGATGGTAACATATTATTATTATAATTTTTTTTAAATTGTTACATATTTTCTACATCTTCCTTTCTTTCTTTTTTTGAATATATCCTTTTTAAATTCTCCATACATATGAGACATTGTCCTCCCTTAAATATATTTGTTCCTCTCAAACAATCATGAATTGATTATATTTGCTTATTTGGTCCATTCCCTTTTTGGTTATTGAGCTTTTTCTCCTTTCTCTACCCTTAGCATATTCCAATATTAAATATTTTAAAATATTTTTTCTCTATTTTATTTTTTATTTTCCTGCATTTACCATCTCTGCAGGCTATTTACTGGTCATCTCTCATTCCAAGCTCTGCTCATACTACTTTTTAAGTAAGCAGAATATTTTTTTTCTTAATTATAAAATTGTATTTTTTTATTTTTTTTGAGAGCCATAATGCCCCCTTTGGTCTTAGCTGTTTTTATTTATGCAGCTTGGATTCAGTCTAATTAGACTTTTTTTGTCGAATACTTGTTAGTTTATAATTTAAATTATAATTTTTTAGCTTGGTCCCCCTGACCTCTGTGACTGCTCCATTGATGTTTCCACTCTGGGTCCTTTGACGTTGCGGTTACTATTTTGGTGGTTGATTTGTGTTGGATAATTCGGCGGGGTAAGTTGCTGCCCCCCTACTTATTTGGACCACCACTTTCTTGTTTTCCTTTGTGATAATGTTTTTATACATTTTTTAACTTTGAACATAATAAAATTGTAAAACTCTAATCTCTTTGGTATCATACATTTTTCAATATTTTCGCACCGTTAAAATCCCTATCTCCCCCTTTTTTTTCCTACATATTCTTATACTTAAATTTGTTTTGTCCCACATTGTCTCTCCCTCTCACCTAACATGGCGGCCGGCCTGTGTTACACTTAGTTTGTCACCCCATGTCTCTCTCTCTCTCTCTTGCTTAACATTGCGCCTGGCCTGTGTTACACTTAGTTTGACCCACATTGTCTCTCTCTCACCTAACATGCCGGCCGACCTATGTTACACGTAGTTTGTATCACATTGTCTCTCTCTCTTGCCTAACATAATGTCCACTGTCCAGCATGGCGGCTGGCCTGTGTTTGTGTGTTTTACATAACTTAGTGTCCCACATTGTCTCTGTTGCCTAACATGTCCATCATGGCAGCAAATGGCTGCTGCTGTTACATAAATCATCATTGCCTCTTGCCTAACATTTTCCTGCATGTGTCTTTCTGAGACCATCCTCTGCTTTTTGTATTGCAGAGATACCGACCGTGACCGTTGTACCCGAACCCGACAGATGTATTTCATCATCCCCGCTGGTTTACTTGGCCATACCAAGATGCTGGATGCAGCAGGAACAAACAACAAGCACTGGTGAGAGCAGCTTCATTATTCAAAAAAATAGTAGGTGTCATCATGTGTGAAAAAAATCAGAAAACAAATCATTTGGACTCCCCCATTTTCCTCAGTGGAGAGACTTATGCCACGTACACACGTATCAGACTATCCGGCGGACTTAGTCTGGGGGACAAACCACCGGACTGTCCACCGGACTTTCCGAACAAGCTACCTGCCCACACACGACCCTTTTGTGGTGGACTAGGTCCGGTGGACTAAGTCCGCTGGACTATCCGCCGTACTTTTGAAATGAATGGACTCGCCCACACACACGGAGGAAAGTCCGTTCATTTTGAGAGCGGCTCCAGGTAGCCGGGACCAGCGAAGGAGGCGTCGCTGGCCCGTCACCTCGTATGGAATTAAAGGGGAATTCCTACGCCCCCAGGTCCATATAGGACCCTTATCCGAGCACGCTACCCGGCAGGCCAGGAAAGGGGGTGGGGATGAGCAAGCGCCCCCCCTTCTGAGCCATACCAGGCCGCGTGCCCTTAACATGGGGGGTTGCCTTGGGGGAAGGGGGTCTGCATGCCTCCCCCACCCCAAAGCATCTTGTCCCCATGTTGATGAGGACAAGGGCCTCTTCCCGACAACCCTGGCTGCTGGTTGTCGGGGTATGTGGGCGGGGGGACTTATCGGAATCTGTGAGCCCCCTTTAATAAGGGGGCCTCCGGATCCCGGCCCCCACCCTATGTGAATCAGTATGGGGTACGGTGTACCCCTACCCATTTACCTGTGAAAAAAAATGTAAAAATACAACACACAGGGGTTAAAATAGTTTATTGCACAGCTTCGGGGGTCTTCTTCCATCTTCGGGGGTGGGACTGTGACATCATAATGGGCGGGGACATCATCCGGTGATGTCCCTATATAAGTCGCTGTACGCCGCATCCCTGTCATTGTGACCAGAGACAGCGACGAGGCAACAGCTCAAGAAGAGAAGAGAAAAGAACAGAAGACCAGAAGACAGCAGCGACAGAAGACCGGGCCACCGCTTGTAAAAGAGCTAGAAGAAGGCACGGTGGCCCAGCAAGAAGAACCGAAGAGGGGGACAAGACCCCCGAAGAGGGAGACATGACCCCCGAAGTCGGAAGAAGAGGGCGGCGGCGAAGAAGAAAGCCAGGCTCCTCCGCTAGTAAAAGAGCTAGCAGAAGATAGCAGAGTCCGGCGAGAAGACCCCTGAAGATGGAAGAAGACCCCCGGAGCTGTGCAATAAACTATTTTAACACTTGTGTGTTGTTTTTTTTTTTTTTAATTCACAGGTGAATGGGTAGGGGTACATCGTACCACATAATCATTCACATAGGGTGGGGGGCAGGGATCAAGATTCCGATAAGCCCCCCGCCCGCAGACCCCGACAACCAATGGCCAGGGTTGTCGGGAAGAGGCCATTGTCCTCATCAACATGGGGACAAGGTGCTTTGGGGTGGGGGGGCCGCGCGGCTCCCCCTTCCCCAAGGCACCCCCCCATGTTGAGGGTACGTGGCCTGGTACGGCTCAGGAGGGGGGGCGCTCGCTCGTCCCCACCCCCTTTCCTGACTGGCCGGGTAGCGTGCTCGTATAAGGGTCTGATATGGACCTAGAGGGGGACCGTTTTGTTCGGCGTAGGGATTCCCCTTTAAGTCCATACCAGGTGATTTAAAAAGTACCGTGTGTGGGCAGGTATCTTGTTTGGAAAAGTCCGGCGGTTTGTCTGCCAGACTAAGTCCGCCGTACAGTCTGATATGTGGTCGGGTAGCATGCTCGGAAAAGGGTTTTATCAGTGTTTTTTCGGCGTAGGGATTCCCCTTTAAGTCCATACCAGGTGACGGGGCCAGCGACGCCTCCTTCGCTGGTCCTGGCTACCTGGAGCCGCACTCAAAATGAGCTGACTTTTCTCCAGGCGGGACTAGCACACACACGGCCGCATTGTCCGCCGAAATGCAAGTCCGGCGGACAGATTGATGTGCAAAACTACAATCTTAGTCCGTCTGACTTTTGGGTAAAAAAAGTCCGCCGGAGGCCACACACAGGCGGATTGAGTCCGCCAAACTTTTCTACCAGATTGTTTGATCGTGTGTACGGGGCTTTACTTATTTCTGACTTTAAGTGCAATGCAAACGGATGCCACTACCAGCAAAATGTCAGCTGTCTGGAAGTTCTTTATAATTGATGAAACCAACAAATGCATTGCAGATTGCAAACTCTGTTCTGTCAAAATATCCAGAGGAGGTTCAAAAGTTTGTTCTTATAATACCAGTAATCTCATAAAACGCCTCAAAATGAAACACAAGATTGAGCATGGTGAATTTACAGCTGTCACTAGCTCTTGCACTCAGCAGCTGACACTGCAGCAAAGCCTTGCCAGACGTGAAAAAATTTCCAGGGATAACCCAAGGGCTAAAAAAAAATTCTGAAGTAGTTTCCCAATTTATCGTTCTTGAAGATCAGCCACTATCAATAGTTGACAATGTGGGTTTTCGGCGACTTATGAATCTTTTGGAGCCAAAGTATGAAATTCCCAGCTGCCGTCATGTCACAGATGTCCTGTTGCCACAATTACACAACACAGTGAAAAAACACATTACTAACATGCTAAAGGAGGACATCAGTTTCACCCCGGACATTTGGAGCAGTAGTGTGAGTCCCATGTCTTTAATTATTTTAAAGCGGGAGTTCCGCCGTTTTTTTTTTTTTTAAAGCCAGCAGCTACAAATGCTGCAGCTGCTGACTTTTAAAATAAGGACACTTACCCGCCCAGCGCGCCCGCGATGTCGGCACCCGAAGCCGATCTCTCGATCGTCTCTCGGGTGCTGCCGCCGCCATCTTGGGTATGGGAATCAGGAAGTGGGGCCTTGCGGCTTCATTTCCCGGTTCCCTACTGCGCATGCGCGAGTCGCGCTGCGCAATAAGGATGGTCCCCGCTGTCTCTGGGATCCGTGTGTTTCCCAGCATACAGCGGGGGACCTGCGGAAAGGGGCGGGAATTCTGCGGATATCTATGCCGGAAGTGGGTGCAGATACCTGTAATGTACAGGTACCTGCACCCCCCCTCCCTCCTGAAAGGTGCCAATTGTGGCGCCGGAGGAGGGGAGGGTTCCAATGAGCGGAAGCTCCACTTTAGGGTGGAGCTCCGCTTTAACTGCACATTGGATTGATGCCAATTTCACTCTGCACCAAGTCATGCTGCCCACAAAGAAATGTCAAGGCTCTCACACAGGCCAAGCTATAAGAAGCATACTAGAAGAAATGCTTGACACTTGGGCAATTCCCAAAAGTTCTGTCCATTTGGTAGTCCGTGATAATGGCAGAAATATGATAAAAGGTGTACAAGATGCTGGTCTTCAGAGTCTTTCATGTGTAGCACATACACTGCAGCTGGCTGTCTCAGAGGGGCTTTTATCAAAGTGCAGCATTACAGAGGCTGAGGGAGTTGGGTGCAAAATAGTTGGGCACTTTCAACATTCAAACCTGGCATACTCTTGGCTGCAAGATATTCAGATCCAGCTTGGTCAACCCATTAACCCTTTCATGACTAAGCCTATTTTTGGCATTTGGTGTTTACAAGTTAAAATCCATATTTTTTGCTAGAAAATTACTTTGAACCCCCAAACATTATATATATATATATATATTAGCAGAGACTCTAGAGAATAAAACGGCGATTGTTGCAATATTTTATGCCACATGGTATTTGCGTAGTGGTGTTTTAAACGCAACGTTTTGGGAAAAAGGACACTTTCATTAATTAAAAAAAAAAAAGAAACAGTAAAATTAGCCCAATTTTTTTGCATAATGTGAAAGATAATGTTACACCGAGTAAATAGATACCAAACATGTCACACTTTATAATTGCACGCACTCGTGGAATGATGAGAAAGTACGATACCTAAAAATCTCAATAGGCGACGCTTTAAATTTTTTTTACGGTTACCAAGTTAGCATTACAGAGGAGTTCTAGTGCTAGAATTATTGCTCTTGCTCTGACGATCGCAGCGATACCTCACATGCGTGATTTGAACACCGTTTACATATGCGGGCGCGACTTCCCTATGCGTTTTCTTTGCTTCGCGAGCTTGCGGGGACGGCCAGCGCTTTAAAAATAATTTTTTTAATTTATTTTATTTATTTTAAAATGAATAAATTGTTTTTTTAAAAATAAATAAAAAATGTTATCACTTTTATTGCTGTCACAAGGAATGTAAACATCCCTTGTCACAGTAATAGGTGGTGACAGGTACCCTTTATGGAGGGGTCAGGGGGTCTAAAAGACCCCTGATCCCTTCTTTACACTTCAAAGTATTCAGATTGCCAAAAACGGTAAATCTGAATACTGTATATTTTTTTTAAACTGGCGCCATTGGCAGCCGAGTAAAGGGGAAGTGACGTCATGACATCGCTTCCGTGTTTACTATTAGGAGACTGGAACGAAGCCAATTATGGCTTCATTCCAGCTCCTCCCCAGCAGCCAGAGGCATCGGATTGGGAATCGGTGCTTCCGATTGAGCGGGAGCACCGGTAACAGCAGCGGGAGGCAGAGGGAGGAGGGGTGTCCCCTCCCGCTCCTCCGGCATAACAGCCAAGCAGCTTTTAGCCGCTTCGGTTGTTATGGCTGGATAGCCAATCGCCTGCTGTAAAAAACGGTACTGGGATGATGCCTGCAGGTGCGGGCATCATCCCGGTATACCCCCCAGAAGCCGAGTACGCAGATCTGCATAAGCTTGGAGGGAAGGGGTTAAAAGACTTCAACAAGATGTTCAGACTCGCTGGAACAGCACTTTTTACATGCTGCAGTCTCTGATAGAGCAAAAATGGGCCATCCGAGTATATGTGTCAGAACATGAGCTGCCTGCAACAATCACTGCAAATCAGTGGAATCTCATGGAGAAGATGATCAACATCTTGGCTCCCTTTGAAGAGTTGACTCGGCATGTGAGTTGTTCAGATTCTTTTGCCCCGGATGTAATTCCTGCAGTGACTGTGCTACAGCGATTATTATCTAAAGTGGATGAGGACCAGGGTGTGAAAACGATGAAGAACACATTGCTTGGTGCTCGGCAGAAACAGTTCTCAGACATGGAGCAAAAATCACTTTACTGCATCGCTACCTTACTGGATCCAAGGTAATCAATTATTTATTGCTGGCTGCTATTTGACTTGTTTTTATTTGAATATTGAGGAGTGTTCTCTGTATTAGCCGACAATTCATTCATTGATAAAAAAATTAAAATAAATAAAAAGCGTGGGGGTTCCCCTAAATTCAATTACCAGTGGAGACAGAAGACGGATGTATGGACAGGGCTGGACTGAAAATTACCCGTCGCTGGATCAGATCAGCCATCACTGGACCCCATGATCATCCGTCGCTGGATAGCAAGAGTGGATTACCACCACTGGAATCTTTTTTTATTTTTTTTATTTTTAATAAAGGAATTTTTCAAAAGTGTGTTTGTCTTCTTTAACCATTTTTACACTTTCTTTGTGAAATGGTAGACCCCCTTACCATTTCAAACAGGGGGGGCCGGGATCTGGGGGTCCCCTTGTTAAAGGGGGCTTCCAGATTCTGATAAGCCCCCCGCCCGCAGACCCCCACAATCACTGGCCAGGGTTGTGGGGATGAGGCCCTTCTTCACATCAACATGGGGACATGGTGCTTTGAGGGGTCACATACCTCCAAAGCATCCTCCCAATGTTGAGGGCATGTGGCCTGGTACGGTTCAGGAGGGGGGGGCGCTCTCTGGTCCCAGCCTCTTTTCCTGTGGCCTGCCTGGTTGCGTGCTCGGATAAAGGGTCTGGTATGGATTTTTAGGGGGACCACCACGTCAAATTTATTTTTAAATTTGATGCGGGGTTCCCCTTAATATCCATACCACACCTGAAGGGTCTGGTATGGATATTTAGGGGGGCCCCACATCAATTTTTTTTTATTAACGGGGTTCCCGAGGTTCCCGTTAATATCCATACCAGACCTAAAGGGCCTAGTAATTGAATTTAGGGGAACCCCTACGCTTTTTAAAAAAAATAAAAACATTTTTTTTATCAATGAATGAATTGTTGGCTAATACAGAGAACACTCATTGAGTGTTCTCTGTATTACAGGAGCCGACAATGGAAAGTGATTTTAAAAGACTTTTTTTCCTTGCGAAATGACACTTTGTGCAGGGACAGTTCTAAGCACGGGAAACATGCGCCCCTTCACAGGCATACTATAGACACCCCCCAGGTACGAAATTTTAATGAATATTACACTTTTATTGTTTCACTTTAATCTTTATTAAAAGCACTGCTCCTGAAAAAACTGCAATTTTTAAAACTTTTTTTTGCATTGATCCATGTCCCCTGGGGCAGGACCCAGGTCCCCAAACACTTTTTAGGACAGTAACTTGCATATTAGCCTTTAAAATGAGCACTTTAGATTGTGAACGTTCGAGTCCCATAGACTTTAATAGGGTTCTAAAGTTCACACGAAGTTTAGGTCTGTTCACAGGTTCTGGTGCGAACCGAACAGGGGGGTGTTCGGCTCAACCTTAAGCACGATATTGCCTCCTTTGTCTGATGGCTTCACGACGATTGAGTTGTTCGTATGTAGAGATTCTAATGCTTTTTTTCCTCTAACGATAAATTTTGTGGAATGTTGGTACCACGGGATATTTTAGCAACATCCCTGAGCCCTTGTACACATGGTCGGACATTCCGATGGACAATGTCCGATAGGACCGTGTTGTCGGATAATCCGACCGTGTGTGGTCTCCATCGGACTGTTTCTGTCGGAGTATCCGATGGACCAAGTTTTCCAACTTGGCTATAAAATTTTCAGACAAAATGCTCCGATCGGACATAGTCCGATCATGTGTAGCCTACTCCGACGGACAAGGTGCCACGCATGCTCACAATCAAATTCGGACACGGAAGCGCTCTTTCAGGTAAAACTATCATAATCGATATAGCACATTCGTCACGCTGCAATGTTAAAAATTCTTTCATGCAGCGCATTCTCTTGTTCTTTACAATGCTGCAAGAATGAACTTGTTTTGATGCTCATATTCACACACTTCTCCAAAACGTATTTCTGTATTCTTCTTACTAATTTCAGCAATACAATATTTTAAATCGTCTACACAATCTTTTTTTGTTGTTTTTTTTTGTGGTTGTTTTTTTTTAAATCTCCTTTTTTGACAGTTTGCTCATCTTTGCATTTTTTTGGGTGTGTTTTGTGTCTCAACTTACCACAACACCATTATTATCTTTTTTTAATTTAGTTTTTCTTTTCTAATCTACAGGAGATTGTTTGGTGTTGGTGCCCCTTGTTATTCATTTCACTTTTTGAAATGTACCTGCCTGCTTACAAATAAACTGTCCTTATTGAAGTAAAACACATACGCAAGTATTTCTTCAAACAAAAGAAACCTTTATTTAGGTGTCAAACAACTAAAGAGGGAGGCAGCGCTGGAGAAACTTGTCAATTTGGCGAAGCCTTTGGCCCCCAGGGCAGACATGAACTAATTTGAAAATGCTAAATTGGTGGCCTGAGGAGTACATATCTCAGGGAGAGAAGTCTGGTCCAGAAGTCCTAGAGATCAGGAAGAGCAGATGCCATCTATGTCCCCAGGATGTGGTCCTACAAGAGGCTGCATCTTCTGTCAGAC
Organism: Lithobates pipiens; assembly: GCF_037356315.1. Classification (NCBI taxonomy): domain Eukaryota; kingdom Metazoa; phylum Chordata; class Amphibia; order Anura; family Ranidae; genus Lithobates; species Lithobates pipiens. The sequence continues at coordinate 228,865,980 of NW_027507784.1, forward strand.
CAGACTGAGCCCAGGTTATCACTCTCTTGTCTTCCTTGGGCACTTCCCTCCAGGCTTCCTTCCAGGCTGTGGCTCGGCTCCTGTAGTTGTGGCAGGAGGAGGAGAAGGAGGGCGATGGTCGACCTCCCGGCTGCCACTTGCCACAGCCTCCGCCCGGCTGAGGTCTTCCTGTGTATGAAAATGGGACATAGTTTAAGTTTTTTGCTCATCAATCACACAATTTTGTGCTCATGACTGTTGCAAATTGAATGTTACCAAATAGAACAGACTATCATTCTGAGCCCAGCATTTTTCATTCTTGTCCCAAACATTTTTGGTCACTACTGTCTATTGAGATGTAAACCACTTTGTTAAATCACCACTTACTGATCAATAATAACATCTAGTTAACATCATTAAATGTACGACAAGAAATATGTTCAACAATGCTATACCTGTCTCAAGTTGGGCCACTCCACATGTTGCTGCCTGGAAGGCCCAGGTTGGACATCGGAAGCCTCAGCTGGGGGTGAAGGAAGCCTTGAAGGAAGAATGGAGAGTGGTGGCCTGGGTTCCCCCTGGTCTGCCAGAAAATGCAGCCTCTCATAGTACAACATCCTGGGGTAATAAATGGCATCTGGATCTCCTGATCTCAGGGAATTCTGGTGCATCTTTCGCTCCCTGAGATATATACACCTCAGGGCACCAACTTTGCCCTTCACATAGGTCATGTCTGCTGTGGGGACCATGATCTTCACCAAAGCAAGAAGTTTCTCCAGTGCTGCCTTCCTCTTTCTTTGGTCATTATAAAAGGGGTTGTTCTTCTGCCACAGGCAGAGCAGCTCCCTCGGCAGATCAATGAATAGCCCCATAAAATTGGAGTTCTTGAAGGGATCCATCTTGTCTGCAAGACACAACACAAGACAAACCCTAATAATACTAATGCCATGCTAAATCCTCCTAATTTTGTCCCAACATAGGCCTATATAGAAGCAGTCTAGGCTAGTGATGTTAAAAATTGTACCTTCGTTTGCATGATCGGCATGTCAGCTCCTCACTCTGTTCACAGATCGTACGTACGACACACGTGTGTTGCGTTTTATATACAGTGCGAATGCGTGAAACTCCGTCCGCCCCTGGCGTTCTTTCTAGACTTTTCCCCGCCCCTTCTCTTCCGGCGCAGTGGGGAGAGCACATGGCGGAGACACAGCAGGTGCGCAATCAGAGTTCCACTAACGAGGAGGAGGGTGAGGAAAGCCCAGAGCCTGAAACGTCCCGATCCTGGAGGAGAAGATTTAAGGCCTCAAATATGTCTTTTGGAGAGATGTTGGAGATGGTGGACATATTGAAGAGGACCGACTATGATGGGAAGTATGGACCTTACCCAAACCCAAATATCAGAAAGGCCAAGATCATGACTAAAGTTGTGAAGAGTGATCAAAAGAATTTTGGGGTACGACGATCCAAGGATCAACTGAGAAAATACTGGTCAGACCTAAAACTGAGGGAGCACAATCAGTACAGAAGGATCTGTTCTTCAAAAAAGTAAGTAGTTGTCTTGTGTTCATATGATTATTCTTGCTTGCATAATGCTCCATGTGCTTTGATTTAATGTTGTACAGTTTAAAATGGCCACTTTCAAGTTCAAGGTTTCAATCGTTTGTAAGAAACATTGTTCGTTAGCCCACTCCCAAAACAATTTTTTCACAAATTACACTTCACTACATTTGTTCACACTGCAGGTAAGTATTCCAGCTTTAGAAAGTGTCCAAAATAATGTTCTCACCTTTGAACTCGGCCAAAAAACACAATTGTACAACACTTCCAAGCAATGTTTCATATTCCTATTTCTGCCCTCTGTGTGGGGAGAGAAGACTCTGGAAGTCTGAGGACACCAGGGACCCCACACCTCCCAAAGAAGGTGAAATTCCAACACCAGAAGCAGAGGAGGAGGAGGAAGAAGGAGAGATCGTTGAAGTTTGGCAAATTGTCACCACAACAGGTGAGTGTCGGAGACCACAGCTTACGGTAAGCTAATCAATGTATGTCGTCATATTTATAATACATGGTGTGTTTTTTTGATATTTTTTTAGGTGATGTGGAAGAAGAATCACATTTTACCAGTGAAAGTGCCCAGATCCTGATTGGGGAGATAATGGGGTGCAATCGCGATTTAGAAAATATACAGAAAAACATCAATAATGTTCAACATAAAATGAAGAACATCATTGATGTTTTGGGGAGAGTCTAAAACACCCCAAACTAGCTAGGGTTTTATTTTTGTGTTTTAAAAAAAAAAAACTTTTGTATTTTACAAAAAGCCAAAATTGGAAGATGCACACAGTGTGTCAACATGCCCTATCTCCCATCAAGGGGGATCAATGTACGTGTTTTGTGGAAAGTGGCTGAGATGAAGGGGTTGCACCCCCAAAACATGTACATTGATCCCCCATGATGGGAGATAGCACATGTTGACACACTGTGTGCATCTTCCAAATATGGCTTTTCCAGGGGTGACATCCCATATGATGAAGGCAATATCAGCCCAGTTTGTACATACTCATGTCTGATATTGTCTTCACTTTTCAAAGTTGAACTTTGTAAGTTCCTGTGTTCTGTATGTTATGCTTTGATACATGCCTGTTTACACAAAAATGCCAAGTTACAAAAAAGTTACCTAAAATAATGTTTTTGATACACCCAATATGTTGGTTTGTTGTAAAACCCTTTTCTAAATGCACATGTGAATGTGCTTTGATTAAAAAATTAAATTATCAACAATGTGTGGCTTCCTTTTTCAATGCGCAAAAGCAGTATTTGGAGTAAAATTGTTGTTTTCGGTGACAATGGGTGTTATTTACTAAAGGCAATGCCACTTTGCACTCCAAGTGCAGTTTCAGGTGCACTTTTGCAGTGCAATTGTAGCGCATAGTGGATGTGCTTTTAGTAAATAATACCCACAGTGATGTGTAAATTTCCCCAATCACGCCATTTTCCCGACACCACATATTTCTGCCATGGTGCTGAAAATGAGCACTATTTTTGTCAGTAATGCACTACATACATTAGCAACAAAACAAGGTGTGTGTGTAGCAGACCCACAACATAATAAGATTAACTGAAGAAGAGACTGTCACCTCATCTCGCTCAGAACTTGGGTTTGCACTGTTGTAGAAAAAGGCCCAACAAAAAAAAGCAAAAATACCTAGGAGTCACCTAAAACCAAGCCACGCAGTAAATGAAAACAAAGATTATTGTAGTTTCAATGAAAAATGTATTACAAAAATGCCTCTCAGACATTGTCTGGCATATCAATGGCCCCCCTAACCCACAAAGTACTCGATGTATTGGGTTCTGAGCTCGCGGGCATTTGGTGGGGCAAGCCAGGATGAGCAGCTTCAAGGGACGTGAGATTGTCATTTTCAGGCAAGTCTGCATCTGGGCCAACTGAGACCACATAGTTAGCTGAATGTCTTTTCAAGAAATTGTGCAGAACACAGCAGGCAAGCATATGTGATTGAGTTTATATTCAGCCATGTGGATTGGCATTAAAAAAAGGCGGAACCGGCTGGCCAGTATTCCAAAAGTGTTCTCCACGACTCTTCTGGCTCTGGCCAGCCGGAAATTAAAGATCCTCTGGTCCGGGGTGAGGGTCCTCATCGGGAAAGGCCACATAAGGTGGTTTGCCAGGGCAAACGCCTCATCCGCGACGAATACAAACGGGAGTCCTTCCTGATTCTCCTCTGGGGGTGGCAAGCCCAGACTGCCACTCTGGAGACACCAGTAGAATTCCGTCCGTGAGAACACTCCACCATCCGGCCATTTTTCCCCACGTCCACATACAGAAAGTCATAGGCCGCTGACACGACTGCCAATATCACGATACTATTAAACCCCTTGTAATTATAATAGTACGATCCCAAGTTGGGGGTGGGACGATGCGGACGTGTTTCCCATCAATTGCACATCCACAATTGGAAAAGTCCCAACGGCTGACAAAGTGGGAGTGAAACAAGAAAAAAAATTAGTAATTTGGCACATCAACATTGCAAGCAGATTAGACATCAACAGTTTTGGCCAAGATCAGTATAACATTTTGGGAAATGAGTATTTAAAGCCTAAAGTATAAGGTCCCCTTATCAGAGTCATCACCCAGTCATCCCTGCCCCACCCCCCATCCCCCCATCTGATGGGCCCTTGAGGGGGGGGGATGTTTTGGACAGGTAACTTGATTGAGAGTTGAATGCCTAAACAATGTGTTATACTTTGGGCAGCCCCTCCTTACTTACACTATTGGTAGCCCACCGGACAGGTAAGAAGTGTCATAATAACAAAAATAAGAATAAATGGAAGCACATTTTGACATTCTGCTATTACCTATCAAGATAATAAGAGTAGAAAAAAAACATGTAGCATTTGAATGTATTGAGGCAGGCCCTTGCACTACATGCTTTGGTGAATTCCTCCATAAATGTTTCATAGTTTCATAGTTAGTAAGGTTGAATAAAGACACCAGTCCATCTAGTTCAACCTGAGTGAGTGTCTACAATTGTCACTATCCCTGTACATTACACACTCACATTGGTCCCTACCCTCAAGGAGCCCACAATCCAAGAACCCCATTCATATACTAGGGCCAATTTTTTGGACAGAAGCCAATTAACCTACCTGCATGTCTTTGGCTTGTGGGAGGAAACCGGAGTACCCGAAGGAAACACACGCAGGCACAGGGAGAACATGCAAACTCCAGTCAGGTAGTGTCATGGTTGGGATTTGAACCAGTGACCCTTCTTACTGCTAGGTGAGAGTGCTAACCACTACACCACTGTGCCTCCCACCCAATGTGACCATAAAAAAGGTAGGTAGAGTGTGTATTGGGTTTGGTAAAGTCAGCAGATAGAGGATTGCTATCAGCTGACCTAGCAGTTGGGGGGAGGGGGGTTTCTAATGAGTTTGGCCCAACCAAAAAAAAATGGCACTCTGCATGAATTGAAGCACACACATAACATTTGTAGACATTTTAGGGGGTGTTTAGGGGAAAGCAATACTATGGAGCTGACAAAAGACATTGGTAAGTGACTAGACTATAGGTTTATGGGCCCAGAAGAGCATGGTGGGGAAGTTAGTGAAGGCTAATATGCATGAAGGACAAAAAAGGAACTTGAAAAGCTTCCAGCATGCATGAGGACAAAGGGGCAGAGCATATGAATTAGAGCATATTGCAATCATGGTAATTAGGGAATGAGGAAAGAAATCCAAGACATTAGCAATCATTAACCACTTCAATACAGGGCATTTATACAGCTTCCTTACCAGACCAATTTTTAGCTTTCAGCACTCTCACACTTTGAATGCCAGTTACTCAGTCATGCAACACTGTACCCAAACAACATTTTTATAATTTTTTTCATAGAAATAGAGCTTTCTTTTGGTGGTATTTAATCACCACAGGGTTTTTTATTTTTTGCGGCATAAGTGAAAAAAGAGCGAAAATTTTGAAAAAAAACACTTTTTTTTAGTTTCTATGATAACATTTTGCAAATAAGTTATTTTTGTTCATAAATTTGGGCCAAAATGTATACAGCTACATCTCTTTGGTAAAAATAAACCAAATTAGTAAATTAGTGGATATTATTTAGTCTCTTTGAAAGTTATAGAGTCTACAAGCTATGGTGCAAATCATTGAAAATTGATCACATCTGATCACACCTGATGTACTGACGGCCTATCTCATTTCTTGAGTCTCTGAAATGTCAGGAAAGTACAAATACCCCCCAAATGACCCCTTTTTGAAAAGTAGACAGTCCAAGGTATTTAGTAAGAGGCATGGGGAATTTTTTGAAGTTGTAATTTTTCCCACAATTCTTGGGGAAAAGAAGATTTTTTTGTTTGTTTTGTTTTTTTACAAAATTGTCATAATAACAAGTTATTTCTCATACACAGCATATGCATACTTCCAATTACACCCCAAAATACATTCTGCAACTCTTCCCGAGTATGGCGATACCACATGTGTGGGACTTTTACACAGGCTGGCCACACAGAGAAGTCCAAAATGCAGGGAGCACCGTCAGGGGTCTAGAAGCATAAATGACAGCTCTAATTTCCTAACGACCTATTACATTTGTGAAGGCCCTGGAGCACCAGAACAGTATAATTACCCACAAAATGACCCCATTTTGGAAAGTAAACACCCCAACGTATATTCTATGAGGCATAATGAGTCTTTTGAACAGTTAATTTTTTTCCACAAGTCTTCGGAAAAAGTGGAAAGAAAATGAAAACATCTTTTTTTTTTTACACAAAGTGGTCAGTTTATAAGATATTTCTAACTCAAAGCATGTACATAGCAAAAATTATACCACAAAATACATTCTGCTACTCATCCTGAGTATGGCGATACCACATGTGTGTGACTTTTACACAGCGTGTCCACATACAAAGGCCCAACATGCAGGGAGCGCCGTCAGGTGAGTATAAATTACACCTCTAATTTCCTAACGACCTATTACATTTGTGAAGGCCCTGGAGCACCAGGACAATGGAATTACCCACAAAATGACCCCATTTTGGAAAACAAACACCCCAAAGTATATTCTATGAAGCATTATGAGTCTTTTGAGCGGTTAATTTTTTTACACAAGTCTTCAGAAAACGTGGAAAGAAAATTAAAATCTTTTTTGTTTTACACAAAGTTGTCTATTTATAAGATATTTCTAACACATAGCATGTATATAGCAAAAATTACACCCCAAAACACATTCTGCTACTCCTCCTGAGTATTGTGATACCACGTGTGAGACTTTTACACAGCCTGGCCATATACAGAGGTCCAACATGGAAGTGGTACCTTCAGGCGTTCTAGGAGCATAAATTACACATCTCATTTCGTTCCTACCTATCACATTTTTGAAGGTCCTGGAGCACCAGGACAATAGAATTACCCACAAAATGACCCCATTTTGGAAAACAAACACCCCAATGTGTATTCTATGAGGCATGGGCTGCAAATAGGTGCTCGGATACTCTGACGGGCTGGTGACAGGTACTCTGTTACTCCGACGGGCTGGTGACAGGTACTCAAGTACTCCGACGAGCTGGTGACAGGTACTCGGGTACTCCGACAGGCTGGTGACAGGTACTCAGGTACTCTGATGGGCTGGTGACAGGTACTCTGGTACTCCGACGGGCTGGTGACAGGTACTCGAGTACTCCGACGGGCTGGTGACAGGTACTTGGGTACTCCGACGGGCTGGTGACAGGCATTCGGGTACTCAGATGGACTGTGACAGGTACTCAGGTACTCAGATGGGCTGTGACAGGTACTCGGGTACTCAGATGGGCTGTGACAGGTACTCGGGTACTCAGATGGGCTGGGACAGGTACTCAGATGGGCTGGGACAGGTACTCAGGTACTCAGATTGGCTGGGACAGGTACTCAGGTGGCCTGGGACAGGTACTCAGGTACTCAGATGGGTTGGGACAGGTACTAGGGTACTCAGATGGGCTGACAGGTGCTCAGGTACTCGGATACTCAGATGGACTGTGACAGGTACTTAGGTACTCAGATGGGCTGTGACAGGTACTCGGGTACTCAGATGGGCTGTGACAGGTACTCAGGTACTCGGGTACTCAGTTGGGCTGGGACGGGTACTCGGGTACTCAGATGGGCTGACAGATACTCAGCTACTCGGGTACACAGATGGGCTGACACATACTCAGGTACTCGGGTACTCAGATGGTCTGGGACAGGTACTCAGCTACTCAGATGGGCTGGGACAGGTACTCAGGTACTCGGGTACTCAGATGGGCTGTGATGGGCGGTGACAGGTCCTCTTTATTGGGGGGTAATCAGTGTGTTTTGTGAGGGTAGGTACTTCTGCGCTATAATGGGAGGGAAAATGACCTAAATACGTTTCTGTGGGTGCTGCATACACCGTCAGGGCCAAACTGGTGCCCAAATGTGCAAAAGGAATAGATAAAGTATAATAGTAGATAAATGTTGCGCTCCTAAAAGCAGATATCGCTATCAGATATTAAACAATATAGAATATGTAAAGTGTCCAGGAATCTGGATCAGATGCTGTCTCAGATAGACACTCTTTGACACTGAAGAGTTATTCTCACACAAAAGTCACAGTATCACCTGGAGAGTTTTAGATTTACACTCAGTGTCTTTGGATACACTGCCACATTTGCACTATCTATAATTGCAATTGCAATTACAAATCCCCACGTCCCATTTTGGGATATATATATATATATATATATATATATATATATATATATATATATATATATATATATATATATATATATATGTATATATATATATATTTGCACATTGTATATGTTGCACAGTTTTGCAAGTTATCCACTTGTTTGCACTTGTTTGTGGTTTTGCACAGTTTTTATGGCACTAGCTATTTTTTATACACTACGTTTGTCTATTTATTATTATTGTCTATGATATATAATTGATACACATTCTATATTTTTATTTTATTTTTAATTTTTTATATTTTTATATATGCATCTATATACTCTGTAGAAACTTTCTATCTGAGACAGCATCTGATCCAGATTCCTGGACACTTTACATATTCTATATTGTTTAATATCTGATAGCGATATCTGCTTTTAGGAGCGCAACACCACCTACTTTATCTAATCAGTGTGTTTTGGTGTACACTGAGCGGTAACGAGATGTTACCGCAATCTCCTCCTTACACACGATCAGTGTGTGAGGAGGAGAACCCGGTAACATCTTGTTACCGCAGTTTGTTTACATTCTGTGACCGGCTGTGATTGGACACAATTTCATTGGCTCTTTACTGCGATCGGGGTTGGGCTGTGTCAGGGAGACAAGCTGCATCCCCGATCAGCGCTCTGCACGCGCCCTAGGTGCGTGCACGAGCCCTATAACGGCACAGTACATGTGACCGGCTGTGATTGGACACGGTCGGTCACATGTATCGGAGGGTCGATGGGGAGGAAAATCCCACAGATCGGGGATGGGCTGTGTCCAAGGGACACAGCTCATCCACGATCGCCGCGCTGCGCAATACAGAGGCCGTCATATGTCGTCCACCCAGAATGGGAGATCCCATCTGTGGCCGTCATATGACTATGGCCGGGTATTGAAGTGCTTAAATACATAGAATGTGATGTTAAAGGAGAAAACTTACCTTCATATAGTCCTTCTGCAGGACCTGAATGATGGCAGAACAGGTCTCTGGAATAATGATCCCCAGAGCCTGGGGGGAGATGTCTGTGGAGAACTTGAGGTCCTGAAGGCTTCTCCCTGTCGCCAAGTAGCGCAACGTTTCGATGAGCCTCTGCTCCGGAGTGATGGCTTGCCGCATACAGGTATCCTGCCTGGTGATATAAGGGGACAGCAAAGACAGCAACGGTGAAAAACGGGGTCCGTTATCCGGAGATAATTCCTGAAATCATCAGGATTATTCTCCCGGATCTCACGGAGCAAAGGCATGTGTGAGAACTGGTCACGCTGGCGCAACCAATTCTTGGTACACAAACCCCTCCTCGCCCTGTTCATGAACCGGGCTTGTGTGAAAGCTAAAAGCCCAACACCAAGCCCCTGCACAGCACAAACTCTAAGAAGAGTTTGTACATGAAACATGGTTTAAAACGGTCGGCTGGTCAGAACGGACAACAGAAAGCACCGATAAACAGCAATGCCTGTAAGAACGACCTGAAAAGCAGAAGCAAGCAGACAATAAGCAATGCAAATCAAAGCGTACTATACCAAGATATTGTCCACAATGAGAAACAAATGCTTACTGACTACACGCACTGATAATCAGATACGCACAGACAAGCACAAACTGAAGAGCAGTACCGAACTGAAGCACAAATCTGAAAAGCGCGAATCGTCTCTCACCAAACTTCTACTAACACGCGATAAACACGAGATCAGCAGAAGGAGCCCAAAGGGTGCCGGACGTGGTGCTGAACTTCCTTTTTATAGTCCCTTCGTACGCGGCTTACGTCACCGCGTTCTTGGCAACCGGAACTTCCGACAACTGAGTCCGACCATGTGTATGCAACACCACTTCCGGACCTCTTCCGGACTAAATCCGTCGGAATGTCCGACCGTGTGTATGGGGGCTAAGTGTCTGTTTGACAAAGATGGGTACACTGGGATTGGTTTGTAATGGCTGGAATTTAGTTGAGTATTTTTTGAAAAGCGTTACTGGATTGAGGGTGGATTTATTCACCTCTTCAAATAATTTATCAAGATCCAATTGATCTAACAAATTGTCCGAGTTGCTCTCTTGAAGTAATAATGTCAAATCCCACAGGGCTTTGAATTCTCTCATAGTGTATTTAGACCAATCTGTAGTGTCTATTTCATTCGGTATTGGTACATATTGACATTTTAATACTAATTTAAGAGCGAAAAGGTGTAGATCCGTAACTAATTCAAACATGTAAAAATTTAGTTGGGGGCAGAAACTCAAACCCTTTTAAGGGTTGTGTTGTAACTGAATTACATGCAGATCCATCCCCTCCCCATTCTTTTGGATTGTGGGGAGCTCACTCCCCTTGTAGGCTGTTCTACTACACTCAGCTCTGAGTTCCTTCACGCTGCTAGCTCCTGGTCCGGACACCTTTCCTTCTTCCCCCTGACCACTACTGCTGTGCTGGTATCGTATGGTTCTACCCTGACGCTTTTCGTCGTATTGACATCATCTGAGGTCAATATGTGAGGTGTCCGGACCAGGAGCTAGCAGCGTGGAGGAACTCAGAGCTGAGTGTGGTAGGACAACCCTTCAGACTTGCTGAACATTAAGCTGTATATACAGGAACCAATGCTCTCTAAACTGGATGTTTATATTTAACGAATTGGACACGATGGTGATGGGGATCTAAACCGAGAACCAACAGGAGATCCTGATAAGGCTTGTGAAACCAGCTAGGTCTTGTAAGAGGAATACCAAAGGGGGATTTCTATCTATCACATATCCTCCTGTGTGTGGCATTTGTGTGCATGTGTGGAGGTGTTTTCGAGCAGAAGTGCAATATATGTCAAAACACTCAAGAACTGCGCCAGATCCTTCTCAGATTCAGATTGACCATCATTGGATAAAAACAAACATTTGATATGAACTACATGATTAGATGCATGTTTTGAGTTTATATTTTTTTGGACCATATGAACATTTATTGCACTTAGTAGGCATCTGAGGTGGTATATATTGATAAGCGCTGCTTGATCTATCGATGGATTAATTTATTGTATCAATGATTGCTTGATCGATTGATTTATTTGTAGATCTGGTGGATATCTCATATAAATCCACTGGGTGGCAGACGTGTATCTAAAAAGTATAAAGCGAGAGAGAGCGCACACAAACCCTGGTGTATTAACGTTTTTATTACAAAGATTCAATTGGTAAAAAATCAGCAGTTGCACTCACGGATTACTAGTATACAAACAGCATGAATCATTCCACATCATTCCAGATGATTCCACATCAGCCTCCTCTCCTGGTCTGTAGTATCTTAGACAGACTTGCAGGAAGGTAAACACAAAGGGAACTGCAAGCATAAATCACCTGCTTTCCATCACTGCACAATGCTCTCTATCTAGCATGGACCGGCCGGCTATCCCAGGGGGAGGGAGGGGGGGGAGGAAGAGTATACTGTGATCGTGCTTGTTGTTCACTGCTCACTGTTCAGATAACTAAAAACCAATGCTACGATGACATGTTTCAGAGGCATGGCCTCCTTCTTCAGGTACCGTCCTCCCATCCACTTGTGATTTTTATACAGACCCTCCTGCCCCTCCTTCCTGTAAACCATTGCTGATACACAAATCAGGAGGCTGAAGGCTTATAGCAACAGATATCTCCAACATGGAGGGGGCAGTTAAGCAATAGTTTTAAAACAATACATATGCAAATCATTACAAGTTTAGAAAATCATTAAAAATTAATTAATTAAAAATGTATCTCTGACTCTAACAAATATAATACAATATGTATCAATATAGACTCTTCATTAAAATAAATAGATATACACACTACGAATATATATACAACATTATATGCTCAGTGTATATATATATGTGTAACCATGCATACATATACACAACTGCACAAGATTTGTCATATTAAAAACAATATTAATATTAATTATAATTGGCCACTCCACACAAATCAACATGAAATACATATATTACCTTATATCTAAAAAGAGGGAGAATATAAATAATGAATTATATTATGTCTAACAAGGTACGTAGGAATCTATATATATATATTTTCTATCTAAAAAAATTGGATGCTTATAATAGAAATTAAATTAAATTAGGAATTAAATAATATAATAAATAACAGCATTAGGAATTAATCTTATTTAAAATTATTTAAAAAGCAGACTAGTTTTCTATTATATAAGGGGACCGATTTCAATTTCTTTGTTTAACCCTTTTGGCGCCATACTATTCACTGCAAAAATCCAGAAGGATTCACGTTTACATAATCGATCAAAACATCCGCCTTCTGGGATAGACATTGATATAGATTCTATGCCAAATAATTCTAGCCCTGTAGTGCTAACATCATGTTTGTCATGTTGGTCCTTTCTTAGAGAAGCCTTATTTTAAATTCTCTTCCTGTAGCGATCTTTTGCCTTCTTAATATGGGTCTCTTCATATCCCTTCTCCAGAAACTTTTTTGATAATATACCAGCCTGATCATCATAGTCATTGATGTTACTTCAGTTTCTGTGCAACCTGAAAGATTGACCATGAGGGATGTTTTCTTTCCATTTAGGGTGGTGACAACTCTTCTGATATAAATAGGAGTTGCCTGCAGTTTCCTTGAAGTGTGTTTTAGATGTAATATTACCATCTATATCACTACTGAGTTCAAGATCCAAGAACACCATAGAATTGGTATCCACTACATGAGTGAAGTGGACACCAAAACTATTATTGTTACAATATGAGTCAAAGTCGCCTACAGTGTCAAGTGGCCCATCCCAGATGATTAGTATATCATCGATATACCTCCCATAGTACACTAGGTGTTTAGCAAATGGATTATGTTGCCAAATGCAAAACTTTTCCCAGTATCCCATGAATAGATTTGTGTAGCATGGTGCAAAATGTGCACACATTGCTGTGCCGGCCACCTGCCTATAGAACTTATCCTGGAATCAAAAGTAATTTCTTTTCAGGGTAAATTGGGTACACTGGCAGATGAATGTGGATTGATTAGGATTCATGTATTCTGTGTCTGATAGGAAGTGTTTGACCGCCCTTAGTCCACCTTCATGAGGGATTTATTTAGATTATATATCTATATGCTTCCTGATTCTGGTAATTAGACACTGTTTATCCCTTTGGATATCACACTAGTCAAACAATTCCAACATAAAAATCAGGTATTTATTATTGGAGCGTCTCCCTTAACTTTATAGCACTAGCACTTAGTACCTTTGCCAGCCGTTTTTATACCTGCCAAGGGACTTTACTTCAGCACTTGCACTTTTGCAGTATTTTTCTGTTCACCTTTTTGTCTTGTGTTATTACACCTTGTTCATCTCTCACTCATTTTCATCTCACTTTTTTCTTTTTCTTTTGTAATGTTTTGGTACAACTATATGAATTTGTGTAGTGCTATTTTTTCCTCTCATTTCATTCCCTTTTAATCACTTTGCACTTTCATCACCTTGTAATAGCTTTTTATCACTCTTCACATTTCACCTGTTTTTGGGCATAGACATTCAAATCAGAGCCCAATTCAGTGGTAATACGATAAAATATTCATCACCCGTTTTCAAAAACTTTAAAATAATTTAAATGTACAATGATGCATATATTTTTATTAATCTATATGGAATTTGAGATTCCTATCCTCCTTTTTTCTTTTTTGGTTTGCCCTCGTTATTTCGTATTCGTTTCGTATTTAGTCTAGAATACTGATACAATCTAACATATTTTTGTAGATATACAATATACTAATACTTACAATCATGACAAATTTTCAGATGCCTTGGTTCTCATCTTCTTTCCTCCGGCTTCCTATGTGGGGGGCACATTCAAATCTGTGACCACTTGGTAAGCCTTATGGGTCAGGGTTGCCTCTGCTTTGAGGGTGCAGGAGGGATGATTTCTCAACAGCATCCAGGATCACCAGTGGGGGAATCTTCTTCTTTTTCTATATGTCTTTTTAAAGAAGTCTCTGGATAAACGAGTCCGTTTGGTGGAAAGGGTAAATATAATGTGACTATTATAGTCTAATGTACATATAGGTAATATTAATAATATAAAAAATGTTTGTTTTTTTCCGTTGTGCTTGTAGAAATATAAGAACCCCCTGAGGAAGACCATAACCCCAAAAGGTCAAAATGCATTGAGGTTTTTTCCAGCATCGGACAGTATAACCATAACCAATTTTGTGGGTAGCATATTTTGTTGCATATTCCCCATAACAAAAAACTCTTTATGATACTATTTACTGTTCAAGTATATACAGTGCCTTGCGAAAGTATTCGGCCCCTTGAACTTTTCAACCTTTTACCACATTTCAGGCTTCAAACATAAAGATATAAAATTTAAATTTTTTGTGAAGAATCACCAACAAGTGGGACACAATTCTGAAGTGGAACGAAATCTATTGGATTTTTGAAACTTTTTTAACTAATAAAAAAATGAAAAGTGGGGCGTGCAAAATTATTCGGCCCCCTTGCGTTAATACTTTGTAGAGCCACCTTTTGCTGCGATTACAACTGCAAGTGGCTTGGGGTATGTCTCTATCAGTTTTGCACATCGAGAAACTGAAATTCTTGCCCATTCTTCCTTGCAAAACAGCTCGAGCTCAGTGAGGTTGGATGGAGAGCGTTTGTGAACAGCAGTTTTCAGCTCTTTCCACAGATTCTCGATTGGATTCAGGTCTGGACTTTGACTTGGCCATTCTAACACCTGGATACGTTTATTTGTGAACCATTCCTTTGTAGATTTTGCTGTATGTTTGGGATCATTGTCTTGTTGGAAGATAAATCTCCGTCCCAGTTTCAGGTCTTTTGCAGACTCCAACAGGTTTTCATCCAGAATGGTCCTGTATTTGGCTGCATCCATCTTCCCCTCAATTTTAACCATCTTCCCTGTCCCTGCTGAAGAAAAGCAGGCCCAAACCATGATGCTGCCACCACCATGTTTGACAGTGGGGATGGTGTGTTGAGGGTGATGAGCTGTGTTTCTTTTACGCCAAACATATTGTTTAGCATTGTGGGCAAAAAGTTTGATTTTGGTTTCATCTGAAAAGAGCACCTTCTTCCACATGTTTGGTGTGTCTCCCAGGTGGCTTGTGACAAACTTTAGACGAGACTTTTTATGGATATCTTTGAGAAATGGCTTTCTTCTTGCCACTCTTCCATAAAGGCCAGATTTGTACAGTGTACGACTGATTGTTTTCCTATGGACAGACTCTCCCACCTCAGCTGTAGTTCTCTGCAGTTCATCCAGAGTGATCATGGGCCTCTTGGCTGCATCTCTGATCAGTCTTCTCCTTGTCTGAACTGAAAGTTTAGAGGGACGGCCAGGTCTTGGTAGATTTGCAGTGGTCTGATACTCCTTCCATTTCAAAATGGTCGCTTGCACAGTGCTCCTTGGGATGTTTAAAGCTTGGGAAATTTTTTTGTATCCAAATTCGGCTTTAAACTTCTCCACAACAGTATTACGGACCTGCCTGGTGTGTTCCTTGGTCTTCATGATGCTCTCTGCGCTTTCAACAGAACCCTGAGACTATCACAGAGCAGGTGCATTTATACAGAGACTTGATTACACACAGGTGGATTCTATTTATCACCATCAGTCATTTAGGACAACATTGGATCATTCAGAGGTCCTCGCTGAACTTCTGGAGTGAGTTTGCTGCACTGAAAGTAAAGGGGCCGAATAATTTTGCAAGCAACACTTTTCAGTTTTTTATTTGCTAAAAAAGTTTAAAATATCCAATAGATTTTGTTCCACTTCACAATTGTGTCCCACTTGTTGGTGATTCTTCACAAAAAAAAAAAAAAATGTATATCTTTATGTTTGAAGCCTGAAATGTGGCAAAAGGTTGAAAAGTTCAAGGGGGCCGAATACTTTCGCAAGGCACTGTACATAATACATAATAGGTATATAAACCGGAGCTAATTTTTTAAACTTTTGTATTGTGTAACCCATGTCCAAAGTTTTTTGTCAATAAAATCTATTTTTATAAAAAATCTCTCTTTTTGAATTACTTTCGCTGATAAAAAAAACTAATGGAGAAACCTCAATGTGTTTTTTGCAACATTTGTTTCAGGGTGTGCAGTTTTATCAAACTCTTGATAGGTGTCATTCTATGCTATGGTTTTATTCTATAGTTTCCTCTACACAGTCCACACACATCTGACTCCTCCCGTAATGCCATCCCGGCTGCGCTTTCACTCTTGCTTCCTCTCCAGACAAGAGATAGTCAGAGATTGCAGACATGATACAAGAAATGGTTAGAGGCTGCGGACAGGATATAGGAGGTGGTCAGAACATGCGCACAGAATACAGGAGGTGGTCAGTGCATCCAGACATTTAGGGGGAGCAGACTGGTCCCCTGTGTAGGGGAAGCACACATAGGTTGTCAGTCATGTAGGAGGAGCACACAGAGGGTCAGTCGTGTAGTGGGAGCACATCCTTATATCAGGAGCACACAGTGGGGTGAAGTCCTGATAAGAGCTGTCACAGGAGGGCCCTCACACAGAACACATGGCAGGCAGGGTGGTGAGGTTGGTACACACAGGGTGATCAGACAGGGCAGTGAGGTTGGCACACTCAGGGTGATCAGGTTCATGTTGTTAGGGGAGGTGGGGCCCTGGTCCCCAGGGAAGATGGGATACCTAGATGAGATGGAGTCCCCTTGCCAGGGGAGATGGGGTTCCTGTCCGTAGGCAAGATGGGTTCCCCATCCATAGGGGAGATAGTGTCCCTGTCCCCAGGGAGATGAGGTCACTGTCCCTAGGAGAGAAGAGGGGACTCTGTCCCAAGGGGAGAAGGGTGTCCCTGTCCTCCTGGGAAGAGGGATGTCCCTGTCCTCTGGGGGAGAAGGCTGCCCCTGTCCTCCGAGGGAGAAAAGTGTCCCTGTCTTCGGGGGAGAAGGGTAGCACCCTCTCCTCCTCCAACCACCCAAGGACCAGCTCTTCCAATTTTGGCCTTCCCGGGGGCAATCTCCTTCTCCACCAAACAGCCAGGGGCCCACTCCTTCTCTGCCAACCACCCTGGGGGCCCTCTCTTACTCTATACACCCAGGTGCCCTCTCCTCCAAACAAACACCCAGGTGTCCCTGTCCCGGGGGAGAAGAGTGTCCTTGTCATCAGGGGAGAAGGGCAGCACCCTCTCCTCCTCCAACCACCGAAGGACCAGCTCTTCTAATTTTAGCCACCCCTGGGGCCATCTCCTTCTCCACCAAACAGCCAGGGGCCCACTCCTTCTCTGCCAACCACCCTGGGGGCCCTCTCTTACTTTATACACTCAGGTGCCTCATCCTCCAAACAAACACCCAGGGGCCCTCTCCTCCTCCAAACACAAAGGTGCCCTCTCCTTCTCCCCTGGCCACCCAGGGGCCCTCTTCTTCACTAAATGGTCACCCAGGGGCCCTCTCCTACTCCAAACACCCAGGTGCCCTCTACTTCTCTCCAAGCCACCCAAGGGCCCTCTCCTCCTCCAAACACCCAGGTGCCCTCTGCCTACTCCCCCAGCCACCCGGGAGCCCTCTTGTTCACTAAATAGCCACCCAGAGACCCTCTCTGTCCACCCAGGAGCCCTCTCCTTTTCCCACGTCCACCCTGGAGCCCTATCCTTCTCCCACGTCCACCCAGGAGCACTCTCCTTCTCCCACGTCCACCCAGGAGCACTCTCCTTCTCCCACATCCACCCAGGAGCCCTCTCCTTCTCCCACGTCCACCCTGGAGCCCTATCCTTCTCCCACGTCCACCCAGGAGCACTCTCCTTCTCCCACGTCCACCCAGGAGCACTCTCCTTCTCCCATGTCCACCCAGGAGCACTCTCCTTCTCCCACGTCCACCCAGGAGCACTCTGCTTCTTCCACTTCCACCCAGGAGCTCTCTCCTTCTCCCACGTCCACCCAGGAGCCTTCTCCTTCTCCCACATTCACACATGCGCTCCGCCCTCGGAGGACCCGGTACCCACCGTCCTGGGATGCCATGATGATGGTGTACAAGTCTCCAGTGTGAGGGCTACAGGTAAACTCGCACTCAGCTTCTTTGGCCCCTGATTAGAGGAAAGGCAGTGGAGGCAATCCAGCCCCCAGTACTTGACAGAGATCACAGACCAGTGGTGGCCCGTGCATTGTGGGCACATGGGCACCGCCCCAACACCTCCACCGCCTGGCGCCTTTCATTAGGCTGGACACATGAAATACTATGGAGGGGATAGGTGGGGGTGTGTATTTTGAAACACGTGTTTAGAACCAGAGGCTTTAATAGGCTTCAAAATAGGGTGGGCTCGGGGTGCACAGCACTGCGTCCTGATCCCACCCTGTTGTGTGGCACAGCAAATTAATTTTCACAATTTTCACACTAACGTTCCTCCTTGTCAATCAGCAGGCATGTCAGTGAGTGCCGCCAGACCGGCCGCACACATGGGGGGTTAGTGAAGTAATAGCCGAGCCGGGGGATGTGCCTGGCTGCATGTGATGGGCACAAGTGGTTGCATGTGATGGGCACAAGTGGCTGCATGTGATGGGCACAAGTGGCTGCATATGATGAGCACAAGTGGGGTGCATTTGATTGGCACAAATGGCTGCATATGATGGGCACAAGTGGCTGCATTTGAGCAACCAGAGCAGGCTGGGGGCGGGGCTGGAGGTGGTGCAGATTTATATTTTTTCTTGACCCCACATGATATACACAGTGCTATTTTGCAAGGGGGTCCATCCCCCTTCTCCAGTGCAGGCTAGGGGCGTGTTAGGGATGGGGGCGGGGCTGGAGGTGGTGCTGCTGATGATTTAATTAAGCATCTCACACTGGCTCTGGCCGCCCACTTGAGTCTATAATTTTTCTTGACAGAAAATAGTGTTTGCGCATGCGTGGTATAGCCACGGGGAAGCTGTGCATGCTCAGTAGAGCCGTGCAATCAACTGTTTTGTGACGCAGTGGAAGTGGAGCTGTTGAGGTTTTGCATGGGTCGACTTTTTTTTACAGCACTGGGCTGTTTTGTTTCCTGCAGTGCTCTCTGGGTGGGGGTGTGGCAGGGTGCGTGACATGGCCCGCTGGCATGAGCTTGACTGGTGGTGTGGTGCTGTGTCTCTGCTCTGTATGCATTGGCTGTGTGGTCTATAATGCGGAGACCACAATGTGGCACGGTCTGATGACGAGGCATTTGCACACTGCACTATGTATGAAGTTTTGGTGCCAGTACAGCACACAATCACCTGTGGACACTGATTGGCAGCTCTGCACACCATCTGATGGTTTCCGCCCACTGCCCTATTTATGTACGTTGGTATACGAGGGGAGTTAGGAGCCATGTGAAACACACTAGGGCCACAGCATACCATATTATCTTGGACCCCCTGCTGGTTGACCTATAAATTTTTTGGATATATTGTGCCGGAATATGAGTGATGGGTAGGTATCCAAATCTATTAATGCTGATTATCTAATCCTTGACTGTTGAATGGTTAAATTTTTGTGCACGAAAATTTGAAAGATTGTGGGTGTTCACTCCTTGTGCTACCAGATATTTCAGGCAGCATTGTTGATATTTGCAGATTTCTGAACTGGGGAGTAGGGGTGCAGCTTGTAATTATGAGGGACATTATGTTATCCTTCTGTCTTATTGCACCACGTACTTTGACACAATATTAGATTACCTTTATTATATATAATTTCAGAAAACACACATGAAATGATTACATAGGAACTTGATGTTTCCCATGATCCGTGCGTGGACTATTCCATCGGGTTGGGAGGCGGTAGTGGCTGGCTGTATAAAGACTATGTATAACAATTTGTGACTCAATTCATATATCTACTATATACAAAACTTCAAGGTATGTGGCAATTGATCATTAAGCCACTATACTGATTGACTTGATATGTTTCTGATGTATGTATATTATTTGTTCTAATGGTTGACTGTTTCCTGAAGAAGAGGGCTATGCCCAGCAAAACGCAAACCTGCGTCGGAGCAACAGCAACTTTCACATGCCCCACTGTTGTGGGGCTGACGTTAACCACTTAACAACCGGCCTATAGCCAAATGACGGCTACAGGGCGGTTGCTTAACTCTGGGAGGCCGTCATATGACGTCCTCCCAGGGATCACGGTAAACGGGCGCTCATCGTGGCCGTTTACCACGTGATCTCTCCCTCAAATGACGCTGGTTCCTCCCTCCCCTCTCTGTACCGATCGGTATAGTGAGAGGTGAGAGATCAGTGTCAGCAGCGCTGTGGGCTGGATCTGCAGTGCCCACAGCGATGCTCACCAATAGTGATGGACAAACTTCCGACGGGACATTTCGTGAACGCGGACCACGAACGCGGCCGATAGTTTGCGAACCATAACGTTCACGGCGGGCCCCATTGACTTCAATGGGAGGCGAACTTTGCAAACCTACAGGTCAAATTTGCAGCCACAAAATAATTACTAGCTGTGCAAACATAGTCCCACCACATGGCCAATGACATAACACATGTATGAGGTGAATCTGGGATCGACAACTACAAGCATTCTTTTTTTATATGTGAAATTGTGACAATTCAGGACTGTGGAGCGCATGAAGGCAATGGAGGAGAGGGAAGGTCAGGGTAGGCAAAGAAGAGGGTGCAGGAGATGATCACCAGCAGCGTGACATACAGCAATGACACTTGCACCGTGATAGAGTGATCTGACACCAGCACCGTGATAGAGAGCACTGACATCAGCAGTGTGACATACAGCAATGACACCTGCACCGTGATAGAGTGATCTGACACCAGCACCATGATAGAGAGCACTGACATCAGCAGCGTGACATAAAGCACTGACACCAGCACCAGGATATACAGCACTGACACCAGCACCGTGATATATAGCACTGACACCTGCACTGTAAGCAGCCCCAGGAATAAGTCAGCATAGCACAGGGATGGTGGGAGCCCCTCATAATGAGCATAGCACAGGGATGGTGGGAGCCCCTCATAATGAGCATAGCACAGGGATGGTGGGAGCCCCTCATAATGAGCATAGCACAGGGATGGTGGGAGCCCCTCATAATATGCACAGCAGAGGTACAGCCCCAGGAGTAAGTCAGCATAGCACTGGGATGGTGGGAGCCCCTCATAATAAGCAGCCCCAGGAGGAAGTCAGTATAGCACAGGGATGGTGGGAGCCCCTCATAATGAGCATAGCACAGGGATGGTGGGAGCCCCTCATAATATGCACAGCAGAGATACAGCCCTAGGAGTAAGTCAGCATAGCACAGGGATGGTGGGAGCCCCTCATAATAATCAGCCCCAGGAGGAAGTTAGCATAGCACTGGGATGGTGGGAGCCCCTCATAATAAGCAGCCCCAGGAGGAAGTCAGCATAGCACAGGGATGGTGGGAGCCCCTCATAATGAGCATAGCACAGGGATGATGGGAGCCCCTCATAATATGCACAGCAGAGATACAGCCCTAGGAGTAAGTCAGCATAGCACAGGGATGGTGGGAGCCCCTCATAATAAGCAGCCCCAGGAGGAAGTCAGCACAGCACAGGGATGGTGGGAGCCCCTAAAAATGAGCATAGCACAGGGATGGTGGGAGCCCCTCATAATGAGCATAGCACAGGGATGGTGGGAGCCCCTCATAATAATCAGCCCCAGGAGGAAGTTAGCATAGCACTGGGATGGTGGGAGCCCCTCATAATAAGCAGCCCCAGGAGGAAGTCAGCATAGCACAGGGATGGTGGGAGCCCCTCATAATGAGCATAGCACAGGGATGGTGGGAGCCCCTCATAATATGCACAGCAGAGATACAGCCCTAGGAGTAAGTCAGCATAGCACAGGGATGGTGGGAGCCCCTCATAATAAGCAGCCCCAGGAGGAAGTCAGCACAGCACAGGGATGGTGGGAGCCCCTCATAATGAGCATAGCACAGGGATGGTGGGAGCCCCTCATAATAATCAGCCCCAGGAGGAAGTTAGAATAGCACAGGGATGGTGGGAGCCCCTCATAATATGCACAGCAGAGATACAGCCCTAGGAGTAAGTCAGCATAGCACAGGGATGGTGGGAGCCCCTCATAATAAGCAGCCCCAGGAGAAAGTCAGCATAGCACAGGGATGGTGGGAGCCCCTCATAATGAGCATAGCACAGGGATGGTGGGAGCCCCTCATAATAAGCAGCCCCAGGATGAGAACTAGTAGGTTGTGATTAGCAGACTGTATCTCACTCAACCCTATATACTGTAGTACACTATACCTTACCAGTCCTTAGAAGGACCTTTGTGGAACTAGTAGGTTGTGATTAGCAGACTGTACCTCAGTCCCTATACTAATAAAGGACTGCTGCAGAATTGGGCAGCAGTCAGCAGTAGTGCACCTCAACCCTATATATTGTGGACCTATACCAGTCCTTAAGGATTAGCAGACTGTACCTCACTCAACCCTATATACTCTAGTACGCTATACCTTACCAGTCCTTAGAAGGACCTTTGTGCAACTAGTAGGTTGTGATTAGCAGACTGTACCTCAGTTCCTATACTCATAAAGGACTACTAGCAGAAGGGCAGCAGTCAAGTATAATATTCTTTCTATATTTGGAAGAAAGAATATTATACGTGTACAAGCCTATTACCATACCAGTCCTGAAAAGAACCTTTGCGGACCTAATAGTAACAGCTATTGATTAAACTGACTGTCCCTCACTGCCACACACAGCTTCCTGCCTGTCCCTATTTAAACTGACAAAACACAGGCTGCTGCAACAATAACTTGAATAGCACTCAAAACTATATCCTGTACTACTTTACCATACCTGTCCTGAAAAGGACTTTTGTGGACCTAATAGTGACAGCTAATGATTAAACTGACTGTCCCTGCTGCACACAGCGTCCTGTCCCTCTCTCAGCACTGACAAAAGACAGGCTGCTGCAACAATGACTTGAATAGCAGTGCCTCAAACCTATATCCTGAACTACACCTATACCATACCAGTCTTTAAAAGAACTTTTGTGGACCTAATAGCTAGTGATTTGGGTCACTGCAGTCTCTCCCTGCTCCACACAGCAACCTCTCCCTATAGTGACATACGAAAGATTGTAAAATGGCCGCCGGATCGGGTCTATTTATAAGTTAGGGGGAATGTCCAAGTGTCCATGTGCTGTAATGTCTCAATTGGCTGTCCTGTACCACATGATGGATGTGTCATCATAGGTCAAAGTTCTTTTACACAGTAAACACGGAAGTCCGCCGGGCGAACAGTGTCAATAGTCCGCCGATCGGGCGGACCGCGAACAGCCGAAATTTGCCGTGAACCGACCGCAGGGCGAACCATTCGGCCATCCCTACTCACTGACAATCAACCCTGCAATTCCGTGCCAATACTCTGCAATACCCAGCAATGCCCTGCCAATACTCTGCCATTCCCTGCCAATACTCTGCAATACCCAGCAATGGCCTGTCAATACTCTGAAATACCCAGCAATAATCTGCAATACCCAGCAATACTCTGCAATAGCCTGCAATACCCTGCCATAAATTGCCATACCCAGCCATATTCGGTGATACCCAGCCATACTCGGTGATACCCTGCAACACCCAGCCATACTCGGTGATACCCTGTAATACCCAGCCATAGTCGGTGATACCCTGCAATACCCAGCCATACTCGGTGATACCCTGCAATACCCAGCCATGCCCAGTGATATTCTGCAATACCCAGCCATACTCGGCCATGCTCAGCCATACTCTGATACCCTGCAATACCCAGCCATACTCAGTGATACCCTGCAATACCCAGCCTTACTCGGTGATACCCTGCAATACTTGGTGATACCCAGCCATGCTCAGCCATGCTTGGCTGTACTCAGCCTCTGTATTTTGCCAGGCTGTGGAAGTCACACACGTGTTATCGCCGTACTCCAGAGGAATAGGAGAATCTATTTTCGGGTGTCATTTTTGGTATGTACATGCTATGTGTTAGAAATATTGTATAAATGGACAACTTTGTGTTAAAAAAACAAAAATGCATTTTAACCACTTCCCGCCCGCCAGCCGCCATATGACATCCTTGACTTTGTGTGGGGATATCTGAATGATGCCTGTAGCTACAGGCATCATTCAGATATCAGCTTTTTTCAGCCAGCGATTTCCTACACCATAAGAATGATCATAGCGGCTGTTCCACTGCTTAATCGTTCCCCCCCCCTCCAGCCGCCCTCCGGTGCTTCTACCGACTCGCCAATACGATCAAAGCCAGAATTTTTTTATTTTTTATTTCAGGCTTCTCACCCTAGAGGTGAGATGTGGAGTCTTATTGACCCCATATCTCACTTTAAAGAGGACCTGTCATGCCATATTCCTATTACAAGGGATGTTTACATTCCTTGTAATAGAAATAAAAGTGATCAAAACATTTTTTTGGGGGGGAAAAAAATGTCAAACTAAAATAAATAAAGTAAAATGAACAATAAAAAAATTTTTAAAGCACCCCTGTCCCCATGTGCTCGCATGCAGAAGCGAACGCATACGTAAGTCCCGCCCATATATGAAAATGGTGTTCAAACCACACATGTGAGGTATCGCTGCGAACGTTAGAGCGAAAGCAATAATTTTGGCCCTAGACTTCCTCTGTAACTCAAAACATGTAACCAGTAAAAAAATTTAAAGCGTCGCCTATGGGGATTTTTAAGTAGCGACGTTTGACGCCAGTCCACAAGCGTGTGCAATTTTGAAGGGTGACATGTTAGGTATCTATTTACTAGGCGTAACTTCATCTTCTACATTATACAAAAACATTGGGCTAACTTTATTGTTTTCTTTTTTTTAAAGCACAACTGTTTTTTTTCCAAAAAAAGCGTTCGAAAAATTGCTGCGCAAATACCGTGCGAGATAAAAAGTTTCAATGACCACCATTGTATTCTCTAGGGTCTTTGAAAAAAAAAACATATATAATCTTTTGGGGTTCTATGTAATTTTCTAGCAAATAAATGATGATTTTTACATGTAGGAGAGAAATGTCAGAATTGGCCTGGGTGCTCCAGAACACCTGATGGCCCTCCCTGCATGTTGGGCTTCTGTATGTGGCCACGCTGTGTAAAAGTGTCACACATGTGGTATCGCCATACTCAAGAGTAATAGCAGAATGTGTTTTGGGGTGTAATTTGTGGTATGCATATGCTGTGTGTGAGAAATAACCTGATAATATGACAATTTTGTGGGGAAAAAAAAGGAAAAAAAATCTTGAAAGAATTGTGGGAAAAAAATGACAACTTCCAAAAACTCATAATGCCTCTTACTAAATACCTTGGAATGTCTTCTTTCCAAAAAGGAGTCATTTGGGGGGTATCTGTACTTTTCTGGCATGTTAGGGTCTCAAGAACTGAGATAGGCTGTCAGTACTTCAGGTGTCATCAATTTTCAGATATTAGCACCATAGCTTGTGGACTCTAACTTTCACAAAGACCAAATAATATACACCAATTTGTACTTATTTTTACCAAAGATATGTAATAGTATACATTTTGCCCAAAATTCATGAAGAAAAATTACTAAGCTGCTAAATTTTATAACAGAAACAAAGAAAATTTTATTTTTTTACAGAATTTTCGGTCTTTTTTCTTTTATAGCACAAAAAATAAAAAACCCAGCGGTGATTAAATGCCACCAAAAGAAAGCACTACTTGTGTGAAAAAAAGGACAACAATTTCATATGGGTACAGTGTTGCATGACTGAGTAATTGTCATTCAAAATGTGAGAGCTGAAAATTGGTCTGGTTATTTTCTTTTATTTTAAAATTGGTCTGGTTATTAAGGGTGTTTAAGTGCCCAGTGATCAAGTGGTTAATCAACACTAAGCCCTTGTACACACGGTCGGAGAATCCGTCGGAATGTGTCCTATCGGACCGTGTCGTCGGATAATCCGACTGTGTGTGGTATGCATCGGACTGATTCCGTCGGAATATCCGTCGGACCCAATTTTCCAACATGTTGGAAATATTTCCCGACCAACTGGGCCGATCGGACATACTCCGATCATGTATAGAGAATTTTGATCGGACCAAGTGCCACGCATGCTCAGATCAAATTCCTACATCAAAGCTATTGGCTACTAGCCTGAATGTAGTCCCATCGTAACGAAATTACGTCATCACGTTCTGAAAGATCTGATTTTTTCACCAACTTTGTCCGACCGTGTGTATGCAACAATTTCGGACAAGATCCGACGGACAAAATCCGACGGGCAAAATCCGACGGATTTGGTTGTGGAAATCTCCGACCGTGTGTACAGGGGCTAAGAAGAACTTATTTGTGTCTCAACGTTATGTCATTGGTATATGTGTACAATTATGTTTTTTCAACATTTTTAATCTGTATAATAAACTTTTTGATATTTTTTTACTTTATGGTACTGCTACAGTCCTTCAAATTAGTAGTTGGGGATTTTTGTGTATATATTTATCAGGATGAGGTACTGGACTATTATTGTCCATAATTGAGGGCTCTTTTGAAGATCCCCCTCCCAATTTTTTCTTATCAAACTGGTGGCAGGTAACAGTGACAATCCACATCTGTGGCAGGCTGCAGTAGTAACTACAGTGGTGTGAAAAAGTGTTTGCCCCCTTCCTCATTTCCTGTTCCTTTGCATGTTTGTCACACTTAAAGAGGAGGGCCGGTTATACAAAAAAAAAAAAAAAAGGCAGCAGCTGCAAACACTGCAGCTGCTGACTTAATCAACACACTCACCTGTCCAGGGCGCCCGCGATGTCGGCCGCCCGAGGCCGACCCGTCCCTCGGCTCTCGGCGCCGCCATTCCTTGTAAGGGAAACAGGCAGTGGAGTCTTACGGCTTCACTGCCCGTTTCCTACTGCGCATGTGCGAGTCCCGCAGCTACTGCGCATGCGCGAGTCCCGCAGCGCTTTCTGAATGGGACGCGCTGTGTTCTGGAACACACAGTTCCCAGAACACAGCGCGACCCATTACCCAGAAGACGCAGCGACGAAGACAGAAGACAGAAGATCTCCGCGGAGGAGGAAGAGGAAGATTAGGAGAAAGTGCCTAGCAACAGGCATTTCTGGTAAGTAAAAAAAAATAATTTTTTTCATTTTTTTTTTTTTTATATTTTTTTTTAATTTTTAATATTTTTTTTGTTTTCAGGGTGGCCCTCCACTTTAAGTGTTTCGGAACATCAAACCAATTTAAACAATAGTCAAGGACAACACAAGTAAACACAAAATGCAATTTGTAAATGAAGGTGTTTATTATTAAAGGTGAAAAAAAATCCAAACCATCATGGCCCTGTGTGAAAAAGTGATTGCCCCCCTTGTTAAAACATACTATAACTGTGGTTGTCCACACCTGAGTTCAATTTCTCTAGCCACACCCAGGCCTGATTATTGCCACACCTGTTCACAATCAAGGCATCACTTAAATAGGAGCTGCTTGACACAGTAAGGTCCACCAGAAGATCCTTAAAAGCTACACATCATGCCGAGACCCAAAGAAATTCAGGAACAATTGAGAAAGAAAGTAATTGAGATCTATCAGTCTGGAAAGGGTTATAAAGCCATTTCCAAAGCTTTGGGAATCCAGCGAACCACAGTGAGAGCCATTATCCACAAATGGCGAAGACATGGAACAGTGGTGAACCTTCCCAGGAGTGGCCGGCCGCCCAAAATTACCCCAAGAGCGCAGCGACGACTCATCCAAGAGGTCACAAAAGACCCCACAACAACGTCCAAGGAACTGCAGGCCTCACTTGCCTCAGTTAAGGTCAGCGTTCATGCCTCCACCATCAGGAAAAGACTGGGCAAAAATGGCCTGCATGGCAGAGTTCCAAGGAGAAAACCACTGCTGAGCAAAAAGAACATCAAAGCTCGTCTCAATTTCTCCACAACACATCTTGATGATCCCCAAGACTTTTGGGACAACATTCTGTGGACCATTGAGACAAAAGTGGAACTCTTTGGAAGGTGTGTGTCCAAGTATATCTGGCGTAGAAGGAACACTGCATTTCATAAAAAGAACATTATACCAACAGTAAAATATGGTGGTGGTAGTGTGATGGTCTGGGGCTGTTTTGCTGCTTCAGGACCTGGAAGACTTGCCGTGATAAAAGGAACTATGAATTCTGCTGTCTACCAAGAGATCCTGAAGGAGAATGTCCGACCATCTGTTCGTGTACTCAAGCTGAAACGAACTTGGGTTCTGCAGCAGGACAATGATCCTAAACACACCAGCAAGTCCACCACCGAATGGCTGAAGAAAAACAAAATGAAGACTTTGGAGTGGCCTAGCCAAAGTCCTGACCTGAATCCTATTGAGATGTTGTGGTATGACCTTAAAAAGGCCGTTCATGCTCGAAAACCCTCGAATGTAACTGAATTAGGACAATTCTGCAAAGATAAGTGGGCCAAAATTCCTCCAGGACGCTGTAAAAGCCTCATTGCACGTTATCGCAAATGCTTGGTTGCAGTTGTTGCTGCTAAGGGTGGCCCAACCAGTTATTAGGTTTAGGGGGCAATCACTTTTTCATACAGGGCCATGATGGTTTGGATTTTTTTTCACCTTTAATAATAAACACCTTCATTTACAAATTGCATTTTGTGTTTACTTGTGTTGTCCTTGATTATTGTTTAAATTGGTTTGATGTTCCGAAACACTTAAGTGTGACAAACATGCAAAGGAACAGGAAATGAGGAAGGGGGCAAACAATTTTTCACACCACTGTATCCACATCTGGTGGCAGGCTGCAGCAGTGACAATCCACATCTGGTGGCAGGATAGTGACAATCCACATCTGGCAGCAGGATAGTGACAATCCACATCTGGTGGCAGGCCGCTGTAGTGACGAGCTGCATCTGATGGCAAGTGATAAGCTGCATATGGTGGCAAGTGACAAGCTGCATCTGGTGGTAGGCGACGGTGGTAAGTAATACTATCAGGGCCTCCTCTGATTCTGCAATATGGTGAGTTGAATTATTTCATTTTATATATGTAATAATAGAAATAGTGCCCTTCAATCATCCTGACAATCTTCGTGCTCTTTCATATGCGTTTGCTTCTGCGTGCAAGATCGATGTGACGGGGCGATTAAAAAAAAAAAGTTTTTTATTTTGACACTTTTGTTTTAAAAATAAAAATTGGGGTCACTTTTGTTTCTATTACAAGGAATGTAAACATCCCTTTTAATAGAAAAAAAAAGCATGACGGGTCCTCTTAAATATGAGATCTGGGGGTCAAAAAGAACTCAGATCTCATATTTACACTAAAAATGCAATAAAAAATAAATGTCTTTTGAAAAAAATATTTATTGGCCCCAGTCCCGCCACCAATAAAAGTGATGTCGCGGCAAATCCACCACAGAGACCACTTTTATTTGAAAGAGGATTGCCTGCTGAAGAAGAGGATACTGGGGTTTTGGCAGCTACCACTCAAACAAAATCTAATAAAGATGAACAGAAAATAGTGTAGCGCTAAAGAAATCAGATGATGATCTCAAACTGTGTTTTAGAAAAGGGGTAATGAAAACAATCCTATAAAACACACATATACAATCACGTGCGTATGTGAAATACAAATTGATAATAATAAAAATAAAATGAAAATGTAAAACAATAAATAAGTGAAATCAATAATTCACTGCAAATATCGGTGCAATGTAAAAATGCACAGGAGTCCCAAAAAGTATCAACAACTAGAACGTATGTCCCAATATATAGTCCACATGCATTGAGAGCTAGAGCTTATCAGTATTAATCTTCCCAGCAGCAGAGTGGACACCACACAGATCAACCATGGTAAACGGCTTGTCTGGAGTAATATCAATTATAAAAAATTAAATACTCTTACCAGAGGAATTGGACCCATCTGTTGTATGACAGTGAATCACAAACGCTTGAAATTATAGCTGGTCTCAATCTGGTGTTATACATTTTCAACAGGTCCTGAAGATAAGTAGTCACTCTATCATCTCTGAAGTCAGCGGTTGGCTGGAACTCCTGATGTAGATGGCTGTGTTACACACTTCCAGGCTACAAAAAATGCAGGTCCGACAGCTGCCCTGTTGAAGACCTATTGTTGTCGAAACGTGTCAGGCCTGCATTTTTTGTACTATATGCAAACAAAAACACTGCGCAGTATACAAGGTATAGGAGAAAGCTGCCAACACGCTAAAACTAGGATTTTTTAGCTATAGAAGCTTCAAATATAAAGTGTAAGCGCTAAACATGTGCTACTGTGGTAATCAAGAAAAATTTACCCACAAAATGCCAACAAAAACACATAAAGATAGTGAAAAAAAGTGAACGGCATATGTACTAAAAAGGAAATATATATAAACACAATATAGTGTATCAATGTAACTATAACTTATTAGTGAACCATGACCCCAAATCTAAAGATAACAGCTTCAAACAAGCAAAAAAAAAAGAATATATAAACAATCAAGTCCATATATTGGTGAACATAGATGTGCAGATGTGAATCCCAACGAATTTTAGTGAAGGCAAGGCATGTGGACTATCCCAATCTGATGTAACCATAGACAATTCCACCGCTGTGCAACTCCCACCACCTTACGAAGCACAGGCTTACCAGATGGGAATGACCCGAATAGACTTATATCTAAGGGGTCAACGATAGCTTGTAATTCCAACAACTGAGGCGCTGGATTCAGCATTCCATATTTACGTGGATCACGGGATGGATAATCCTTATGATATAATGGACTGTGTATGGTCACCGTTTTTTAGAGAGAGACAACTCCGGCATCAGGTCAGACATAAAAAATGGAAGGATAGAGCCAAGATGGTGTAATAACGTTTTAAAATGTATTTATTTTTAATAAAAATAAAATATCAAACTCACATTCCCATAGTTGTAAATAGACATGTCACAGGAAATAGGCAGTGGTGATGACCCATAGGTCAAAACGCGTCGGGAAGACTCTACCACTGCCTATTTCCTGTGACATGTCTATTTACAACTATGGGAATGTGAGTTTGATATTTTATTTTTATTAAAAAAAAAATTTTAAAACGTTATTACACCATCTTGGCTCTATCCTTCCATTTTTTATGTCTAAGCTGATGCCGGAGTTGTCTCTCTCTAAAAAACGGTGACCATACACAGTCCATTATATCATAAGGATTATCCATCCCGTGATCCACGTAAATATGGAATGCTGAATCCAGCGCCTCAGTTATTGGAATTACAAGCTATCGTTGACCCCTTAGATATAAGTCTATTTGGGTCATTCCCATCTGGTAAGCCTGTGCTTCGTAAGCACAGCGGTGGAATTGTCTATGGTTACATCAGATTCGGATCATTGCCTTCACTAAAATTTGTTGGGATTCACATCTGCACATCTATGTTCACCAATATATGGACTTGATTGTTTGAAGCTGTTATCCTCAGATTTGGGGTCATGGTTCAGTAATAAGTTATAGTTACATTGATACACTATATTGTGTTTATATATATTTCCTTTTTAGTACATATGCCGTTCACTTTTTTTCACTATCTTTATGTGTTTTTATTGGCATTTTGTGGGTAAATTTTTCTTGATTACCACAGTAGCACATGTTTAGCGCTTACACTTTATATTTGACGCTGCATTTTTTGTACCCCACATTGCTCTAACGTTATTTTATGCTGATTTTATTTGTGATCACTGGTTGCTTTTATGTCTTTTTTTTTTTACAAACTTTTTTCAATAAACCCAACGGTTACCTCCTGACCTGCACCATTTGGAGCCTTTTCTTTTTTTTCTTTTGAACCTTTTTTCTTATGATCCATCACATTTTGGATGCCATTCAAATGCAAGTGTTTGCGACTCTGTGGAGCCTGGAAGCGTGTGACACCTTTACTTTACCTTTAGGACCTGTTGAAAACGTATAACACCAGATTGAGACCAGCTATAATTTCAAGTGCTTGTGATTCACTGTCATACGACAGATGGATCCAATTCCTCTGGTAAGAGTATTTCATTTTTTATAATTGATATTACTCCAGACAAGCCGTTTACCATAGTTGATCTGTGTGGTGTCCACTCTGCTGCTGGGAAGATCAATACTGATATGCTCTATCTCTCAATGCATGTGGACTATATATTGGGACATACATTCTAGTTGTTGATACTTTTTGGGACTCCTGTGCATTTTCACATTGCACCCATATTTGCAGTGAATTATTGATTTCACTTATTTATTGTAAACAAGAGGGGTAAACACAGGCGGACACTGGCACCACATCCGTTAATACATAGGAAAGTACACAAATAGGGGAGGAGGGGTTAAACCCCGGGACTTTAAAGGTGCAGATAAAAAAAATCATACAGGTGATAACCAGATATATATCGTGCACAAGCACAGAATAATTTTTATTACAAAAAATAGTTGTTTATCAAGAAATAGAATCACATACAAAAGATAAAATTCATTATCCACATAAAGCTCGCATCTAGAACACAACACAATTGTGTAACTAAAAACACTTTAGAGTATACTCTCGACATGTTTCGCTACAAAAGAGCTTCCTCAGGAGTAATCGGTACATCTAGTGGATAAACTGTAGACAAAAAAATATATACAATTCAGTGTAACTGACTGACCTACAAATGCACTCAGATAGCAATATTTAGATAAAATATCGTAATTTCATAACAGTTCTATTCATTATCGTACAGAGACAAAAAAAATCAAATATTTAGTATGGTATAGGTCCAAATGTGATCTCACCTCAAATACCAATGCTGTGCTACTCGCATCACAAAGTTTAATAAGCCCCAACCCGTGGGTGGCATAAAACATAAGCCCGATCTCAGGTATGGTGTCAATCAGTCCGAAGATTGGGGGTTACAGGAGAGCTGCTAAAGATGGGACCTAAGTTGTAAAATACAAATTCAAGGTCTGGCTAATGGCAATATATATACAGTCTCAAAATATGTCCAATAAATGTATCTATTTTTATACCTGACTGTTATCGGTGAGATTGAATCAGAAATTCAACTAATTGAACCATCTGCATGTCCATGCAGCTAATTTTGTTGAAGTAGGTATACTTGAATCAGTAGATAAGACCGCAGTTGATTGGGGATACAACCCGACAATATTTCTAAAGAGAAGATATAAATATAAATGCAGACAGGTAGTGGTGCGTGTTAAAATACTGCCCCCCAGTGCAAAACAATGTATGCACCTAAGCCATAAACAACACCTCCCATACATACCTGTTCAACAATGTTCCACAGAATTCAGACTGCCGCACAGTGGGAAAGAAAGAAGACATTACATCCCCTTCATGCATTGGCAAATGGCAGAGGAATTGGCGGTCAGAGCAGCCGCATTTAACTAACTCGCCCAACCCAGCGGCGTCTGATGTCCCCGTCGGGTTGTGGACGTACACAGGAGGAGGGGATACCATACAAGGGGAGGAAAGGGTAGATATATAAAGATGGCGCCCAGTGTGTCTGCCCACATTAGTGCGCATGTTCCATTCCCATCGGATATCAGCGGGTCACAGCAATCACCCAGAAGAGTCCGATGGACATAGCAAGATGGCGCACATAGCATCCAGATATGGTGGCGCGCATGCGCATCAGTCATCCGGACAACAACAGGGATACCAACCCCAGAGGTGGCGTGAATGTCATCACAGCCTAGCCTCGTGCGTGCACCTTACCTGCAGGAAATATAAAATAAATAAACCGGAAACAAGGGGGCAAATAATCACACCTATATAAAGGCGCCATCAACCAAAGTGTGGGAATCCATCCAAAGAGGGAAAAACTCCCCTCCGAGACACCCTCACTCTATGCACAAATCCAACTTAAAAACTCTTCAGCCAAAAGAAAGAGCCGATGCTAAATAAGGATAGATGCCCAAACCCCCCTCTCTGGAAGTCCCCTCCCCCAAAAGATAGGCATAATATCCATGAAATGGCTGATTTATCATTCACGAATAGAATGCCCTAGGCGTCCGTATGACCACGGCAAAAAAAAGAAGTTCGAACCGATAACCATCACCTCCACAGACCGGGCTATAGTTACATCAACCAAATTAACCATATAGGTTTAGAGGCATCGAGATCATATTTGGACGAGAAAAAAAAACATCATAATAATAATAATTACAAAAAACACTGGTAACTTAGGGCATCGTTAAGTCCAGGATATTGTAATGCAGATAATTCATAAATCCACCTGGTTTCCCGTTGTAGGAGGATCTTATCATAATCACCCCCTCTTGGGCCAGGTGGAACATGTTCTAATGCAAAAAAATGCATCTTACTGCTGTCAAAATTATGATTCATGCCAACCTGGCGACTGATTGGAGTTTCAATACGTTTTTTGAGTATAAGGGAGACGTGGTCTCTAATCCTGCAGAAAAACTGTCTTTTTGTTTTGCCGATGTAAAAGGCATCACATTTGCATTGCATTATATATACAATGCCAATGGACTGGCAATTGTGAGAAAAATTGGGTTTATGAATACGACCATTGGGTAAGGTAATAGAGTGAGCCGCATAGATGTATCTGCAAAAGCTACACCTGTGACACGGTTGCGTGCCTTTATTCGATTCATGGAGACCCCCCCTAGGTGGGGTATAGTGACTTTAAACTAGCTTATCCTTCAGAGATTTGGACCGTCTGAAGGTAATCTCTGGGTAAGGCTTGGGATGTTTTGCAACTTTAACATCCCCCAGGAGGAGGTGCCAATATTTGGTCAGGATGTCTCGGACCTGTTTATGATGTCCCGAGAAAGTTGTAACCAATCTGACTCCAGATCCCCATTCAGATGTATTTTTTGATTTGTGTAGCAAAGTGTGCGTCTGCTGGTTTTTAGCTCTGCAATATGCTTTTTTAAGGCAGGTGCGACTGTATCCCCGCTGCAATAGCCGTAAATACAGTACACAAGCTTTCTTTTCAAAATCCTCAGTAAAGCTACAGATTTGCTTCAACCGTAGATACTGTCCATACGGCACACCTTTAACTAGAGGTGCTGGATGTGATGAAGTTGCATGTAGGAGCGTATTTCCTGATGAAGGTTTACGATAGAGAGTAGTGCCAATGCTACCATCTTCATTGACAAAGATCTGAACGTCCAAAAACGTTAAGTCAAGATTGACTAAACGCATACGTAAACTTCAAATTATAATTGTTAGTTTTTAAACTTTCAAGAAAATCAATGAGGTATTCTTTGGACCAGACCAAATTAAGAAAATGACGTCTATGAATCGTCGCCATACCGACAAGGATTCCAAGAAAATCAGCATATCATCCCGATAAAACAGGTTGCGTTCCCACCCCCCAGGTACAGGTTGGCATATGAAGGCGCACATTTGGTCCCCATAGCCACACCCTGCACCTGGAGGAAGTGGGAATCGGCGAACAAAAAAAATGTTGTTTGTCAAAATGAATCCCAACAGGTCCAGAATGAATGTATTGTACCGGTCCAAAACCTCACTACTCTCCCTGATGAAGTCCTCAACAACTGCCAATCCCCAAGCATGGGGGATGGAGTTGTAGAGGACCTCAACATCCAAAGAGACCAGCCAGGACCCTTTCTGGATATCAACCCCATCCAGAGCCCTGAGTAAATCCCTTGTATCCTGCAGATATGATGCCAACCCCTCCACATGTGGCCTTAGAAAATCATCTACCAGTTGACTGGCTTTTTCTGTTAGAGATCCATTCCCCGAAACAATAGGGCTACCTGGGGGTTTTGTGGGATTCTTATGTATCTTAGGAAGCGCATATAGGGTCGGTGTACATGGTGAAGTAACATTAAGAAATTCCCACGTCTTCTTAGTAATTAAGCCGGACCGGTATGCTGATCCAATCAAGTGTAAATATCTAGTAGATGCTAAAGTAAGATGACTAGGAGATACCTTTCTATACCAATCCCGATTACATAAAATGTCCTGGACCATACTTTCACACTGTTGGGTATCCATAATTACCAAGTTCCCCCCTTTATCCGAGGGTTTGATAATTATGTTAGAGTTTTGATGTAAAGACCTTAATGCATCTACCTGAGATGGAGTTAGATTGGAACTAGGTGGACTTTTCCACCTGGTTTCAGAGATTTCTTTAGTAACTTGGCATGTAAATGCCCATACATTGGGGTTGCCCTGCAAGGAAGGAAAAGTGCAGGATTTGAGTTCATACTCTGGTGGTTTGGATGATTTGGGTTGATCCGTTTGAAGGGATCTCGGGGTATGGGGAAGGGGAACTCGAGCAAGTCGCTAAATTAGCCGCCTCCTCCAGATCTATCTCATCAATCCCCCCTTCTTCCCATAGTTCCATCAGCTCCTCCATGGCCTTAATATCCTTGATTGTTAATTCCTTCCAAGCAGGGTTCTCCAAGGTCTGTGATTGACCAGGAGATTGTGATTTATCAAATAAAATTTTAAACATTAGTTTTCAGGAAAACAGATTTAAATCTTTAATAAGTTCAAATTAATTGATTTTTTTGTACAGGGCAAAACGTGAGTCCCAATCTTAGGACTGACACTTGCTCAGCTGAGAGTGGATAGGAGGACAAATTAATTATTTCAAATTGGTTTTCATAGACTTTTGAGGCTCGTGGTTCATCATTTTCCTTGAATCCAGTACTGGTTGCGTGAATATTGGTGCCGGCCGAAAATCCGACTGTGAAGAAGTGATAGAAGTGAGATTGGAATTGCTTACCTGCGTGCGTAATAGTGAAGGTAAAGTGTTTACTGAACCAGAGGAAGCCCCCGGTTCAGTGAGACCTAATACATTGGAAGATGTGGTTTTGGCCGCGCCTGCCCTAGTGGTCATTGGCGTTTTTGTGCTCAACGTACGTCTATTAGTACGTTATCTTTGGTGGATCGTGTCAGATAATGAATAGAACTATTATGAAATTACGATATTTTATCTAAATATTGCTATCTGAGTGCATTTGTATGTCAGTCAGTTACACTGAATTGTATATATTTTTTGTCTACAGTTTATCCACTAGATGTACCGATTACTCCTGAGGAAGCTCTTTTGTAGCGAAACATGTCGAGTGGTATACTCTAAAGTGTTTTTATTTACACAATTGTGTTGTGTTCTAGATGTGAGCTTAATGTGGATAATGAATTTTATCTTTTGTATGTGATTCTATTTCTTGATAAACAACTATTTTTTGTAATAAAAATTATTCCGTGCTTGTGCACGATATATATCTGGTTATCACCTGTATGATTCTTTTTATCTGCGCCTTTAAAGTCCCGGGGTTTAACCCCTCCTCCCCTATTTGTGTACTTCACTTATTTATTGTTTTACATTTTCATTTTATTTTTATTATTATCAATTTGTATTTCACATACGCACGTGATTATATATGTGTGTTTTATAGGATTGGTTTCATTACCCCTTTTCTAAAACACAGTTTGAGATCATCATCTGATTTCTTTAGCGCCACACTATTTTCTGTTCATCTTTTTTAGATTTTGTTCATTTGAGTGGTAGCAGCTAATCCTTACAGCAAATTATTTTTGGTTTTAGCGCAGTGTATTCCCCCTTCCTCTTCAAAGGGCTGCCATATAATGACGGCTGGCGGTCCCTAGGTGGTTAAAAATGTCTTATGTGCATGGTGCTTGCAAGCAACGATCCAAGATGGCGGCACAGTAGTAGGTCCGGGTAGGTTTAGGGTACCCCCTAAAAAAGGTTTAACCCCTTGATCACCCCCCCCCCCCCCAGTTAACCCTTTCACCCCGTCACCAGTATAGTGTACAGATTTATTTACTGATCACTGTATTTAGTGTCCCGGGTGATGCTAGTTACTGTCACCATCAGGTTTTTATAGCATCGGGGTACCCGCTATATTACTGAATAAAGGTTTAACCCCCTGATCACCCCCAGTACAAGTTTTAGCATCAGTTAGGGCCAGCGTCAGATTAGTACCAGTAGCACTTACACCAACGCACACACCCTTACTAGTATATTGTCTGAATAGATCAATCTCTTTTATCTGATCAGAGCTATACTAGCATCCCCAGTAGTTTAGGTTTTCCCAAAATGCAGCATTAGTGGGTTCAGCCCAGATACAGGCTATCACTTGCGTTTAGCCCCTCCGTCCAGCTCAGCCCAACCAAGTGCAGTATCAATAGATCACTGTCACTAACAAAACACATAAATGCAGGGTTCAGAGTCAGGCCTGATCCCTGCTAGCGCTAACAGTAAATTTTTAGGGTAGCGACCGAAGCAGCCGCTGGTGAATCGCATTAGTTGTACCAGTAAATATAGAGGCCTAAATGTCCAAAAAGAGGTACACTAATAAAGAGCCTACACATTGCTGAACATGACAGATGAGAGTGAGGAGGAAGTCACTCATCTGTCAGATTCAGGCTCAGTATACAAACCAGTATACAGCAGCAGCACAGAGAGCTCTGATGATGGAGTGGTGGTTCCTGCTAAGGTCAGGCGTACCCGACCCCTTCTTCTGTTGGTGAGGTGCAAGAATGGCAGGGCTCTTGTATGGAGCAGAGAGCTAGTACTAGTGCCGCTTATCTTTCTGGTAAACTGGCAAGCACCAGCGGCCTAGTACATCCTGGTCATAGTCAAACCAGCACATGGTGACATGGTGAGTCCCATAAGTGCAGTTCAAGCTGGTGTGGTGGGTAGCACAAGTAGTGTGCCGCAGCCACCAAGAAAACAAAGACAGGCCCATAGTGCCCTTCCCGCTGCATTTGCCAATCCTAATTGGGGGCCCACCACTTCTGCAGTGCCCGTACTTACCCATTCACTGGCCAACCCAGAATTCAGGTGAAAACAGTTGATTTTACATCACTTGATTTTTATTCGCTGTTTTTCACTGAAGATCTCTATAGATCTATTGTGGACCAAAGCAATTTGTATGCTGGTTAATTCATCGCCACTAATCCCTATTTGACCCTTGCCAGAGATTGGAAACATATTACAGTTTCTGAATTTAAGATCTTTCTCGGTCTATCCCTCCTTATGGACATAACTAAAAAGAGTAAGTTGCGGTCATATCCACCGATCCAATTCATCATATGCTTGTGTTCTCTGCTTCCATGGCCAGGACGTGATACGAGCAGATCTTACAGTTTATGCAATTCAACGACAATGAACTCTGTTGTCCTTGGCTCCACAAAATTCGGCCCCTCGTAAACCACTTTAACCAACAGTTTGCAGCCTTGTTTATTCACCATTAAGTTGTCTGCGTTGACGAGTCCCTGATTAAGTTTTTTTGGCCGCTTGTCTTTTAAAAAGTATCTTCCCAGCAAGTGTGCCAGATATGAGGTCAAGTTGTATAAGCTTATTCAGAAAGGGGTACCACTTGTACACGGACAATTATTACACAAGTGTGCCACTGTTTAATCACCTTTTTGATTCTGGAATCGGCACATTTGGCACCGTACCATCTAATCGCCGGGCTTCACCCAACAGGTTTTTCAGCGATTTCCAACTTAGACGGGGAGAGCCGGCTTGAAATTTAATCATTTGCTTCCAGTGAGGTAGAGGTATACTAGGAATGTTTTCATTCTATCCTCCCTTCACACAGATACAACAGTCAAAATTCCAATGGTGACTGGTGTTGTTGTGAAGCCCCTCTGTGTCCATGAATACAACCTTAACGTGGGTGGGTTGGACTTTAATGACCAGTTGTTGGCACCGTACTTAATCTCCCATAAGACCAGAAGCTGGTTTAAAAGTGTCTGTATACTTATTCCAATTGGCTCTGCTGAACACGTATGTGCTATACAAAGCGTGAGGATGAACTAGATCCTTCCTAAAATTCCAGAAAGAGATCATCACAGCCCTTCTGTTTCCAGATGGTGCTGTGCCCAAATTTAACAATATAAATGCAGTGAGCCGGCTGCATGAAAGGCACTTCCCAGAAGTCCGCCTTGGTACCCCTACCCAATGATCACCCCAAAGAAGATGTCATGTCTGCAGAAGACGCGGATATAGAAGTGACACCTGCTATTATTGTCCCTCCTGTCCTGACCAACCTAGTCTCTGCATTGGTGAATATTTCCGTCGCTACCACACACTAGTGGAGTATTAGCGTAGGGTACAGCACTGCACAGTCCTAGGGCACTAACACAGGGTCTCGAAAGATGAGATGGCCATCACATTTTGGGAGACCCTAATCTGGAACATTTACAGTTAAAAGTGCAAAAAAATAAATAAAAAAGCCAAAAATTGTTTTATTTTTCTTCTCTATTGTTACTGTGTTTTATTGTATTTGCTTTGCAGGTATGGTATTGTCTTACTGTTATTATTTGTTTTGCAAGTATGCCATTCAGCTGCAGCAGAGGTTTTTATTTCTGACAGCAATAGTGTTTGCTCCCACAATACGTAAAGCTGTAACTTTCGACGGATTTTGTCCGAAAGTAGTGTTGCATAAACACGGTCGGACAAAGTTGTCGGAAAATCAGATCGTTCGGAACGTGATGACTTTCGTGCCTTGCGACAGGACTACGTTGCGGCTTGTAGCCAATAGCTTTGGTGTCGTCATTTGATCTGAGCATGCGTGGCACTTTGTCCGATCGGAATTCTCTACAAATGATCGGACAAAGTCCGATCGGATCATGTTGTCGGAAAATTTTATAGCCCAGCTCTAAAACTTTTTAGGTCGAATATTCAGACGGAAACAGTCCGATGGAGCCCACACACGGTCAGATTATCCGACAACACGGTCCGATCGGACATTTTCCGTCGGAATATCCAACCGTTTGTACAGGGGCGAAGAGGTGATTTCCCCATCACAGTTTAAAAAAAAAAGAGCATATATGCCAAAGCATGGGGACAGGGGTGGAGGGGCGATTTGCCCCTAACATTAGGGGTGGATTGTACCCATGCTTCGGCATTTTTTTTTTACTTTTTTTGCCACAAAGTGGCACAAAGTGTTGCTGTTTTATTATCATTTTTGCTTTTCCGGTACGCCATTCCCCTGAAGCACCAATTTATTTATCTTCACAGCAACAGCATTTGCTCTCACGATATGTAAATCAGCGACTCCAGCACTGTAGGAGGTGATTTCACCACCACAGTTAAAAAAAAAGTTCATGTATGCCCATCATTAGAAGTGGGTGGGGCGTGGCCTGGCAGCGGAGGAAGATGGCAGCTTAGGACAGGAGCTCCGCCGCCCAGGTCTCCTATCTTGCTATCATCAGCGGGAAGAACACCCCTTTCTGGCAGGGAAGATGGCTGGAAGAAGCTCTTCTGTCTCCCGGTCGGCGCAAAGACCCTTCCACGCAGCTCAGCCGCAACATCCCGGCGATGTTCCGCTCTCAAGCGGCGGATGTGCAGGCCGCATCTCAGACCCCGGACCACAGTATGTCCGCAACCCCGCCGGATCTCCAGGGAGCCTCCGCGGCGTCAGGTACGCACCGATCGCACGTCCCTCCCCCTCTGAATCTGGCGGATTTGCACTCAGTGGCCACAGACATTAAAAACACTCTATTTGCAGCCATATCAGACCTCAGATCAGACATCAGGGCAGTCGCATCCAGAGTGGAGCAGGTGGAGGCCGCAGCCATGACACATGGGGCAGCCATTCAACAGGTGCAGCAGGTCTCCAGTGTACACGGCCAACATCTCATGGATATGCATCGACACATGGAGGACCTGGACAATAGGGGGCGAAGGCGCAACCTCCGGGTACGCGGTATCCCAGAGACAGTGGAAGGTCCCCAATTACAGGCCGCAATCTGGGCTATTTTTAACACGCTGCTGGGTAGACCCCCAGATGCCCCGGTGGAGATGGAACGCTGCCACAGAGCTTTGAGGCCCAGGGGTAGGGATACTGACCCCCCCAGGGACGCAGTGTGCTGCCTGGTAAGCTTTACTCAAAAAGAAGAAATTTTGAGGCTCGCACGCAACCAGGACCGCCTAGAATACGAAGGTGCACGTATCCAACTATTCCAAGACCTATCTGCCATCACGCTACAGCACAGACGTGACCTTAGACCCCTGCTACAAGTTCTGCGAGACCGCCGTATTCCCTACAGATGGAAGTTTCCCTTTTGTCTACAGGCCTCGGCTGGAAACCGCACGGCACACTTGAGAGTCCCGGCTGACTTGAGACCTTTCTGTGATGCCCTGGACATTCCCTTTGTGGAGGTACCTGACTGGTACAGTGCCTTCCTGCGACCGGACCCCTGGATTCCCACCCAGCCTGACTCCACGCCACGATCACACAGGCACCGGCCCAGGAGACGGAGGAATTCTACTAACTCTCCTCCTAGGAGTCGAGGTGACATGGAAACAGAGGAGTCCACGGGCTTCTCCCTCATCTGTTCGCCGCAGAACCGACCAGTGACTAGTTGCTGGGGTGGGTGAGTAGTTTCTTACCACCCCTTTGTTTGTTCTCCTGACCCGTGAACTTGCACCTATACTTATACATTCCAGAGGGCCCTCTGGATGGCATTTTCTCAAGCAGCCTGTCCTGACAGCAAACTGGCAAGGTGACGCAGCTCGCATGGATTGTGACCGCAGCAGAAGCAGATTGTAAGTATTTTCCCCAGGCTCGGGGTTGAGAACTGCCATATTAGATTGTGTCTATCTGGGCAACTAAGGGACCTTTCACTTACCATGGCCAGACAAGAGCCCCTGACTCTTGGTTTGACTCTTAAGAAAGCTAAAGGGGGCGATCTCTCGCTGGTAGGGGTCCAGATTTGCCCCCTTATGGATTGCTCACTGTCACTATGGAACACTCACCCTATATGCTAATGTGTGTCCCCCCGGCGGACTGGGGGCCCTAGCCCTGCCCCTCCAGTTGAGTCCATGGGCTAGCCGGCCTACGAAGGGACGTATGCCCTATTTGGTTCTCCCTACAGTCTTAATCTTGGCTTCCGCTGCTGGGACTGCTGCCGTTGATCACTACACTCTGCAAAGCACATGAACTAACTTCACCCTCAGTGCCTATCTTTGCCCTTACACGCCTGCTGCTTGGGACCGTTGCACTGGTTTAATATTTGATTTGGTGCTCTTTTTTGACATGCTGATGTTCCCCGATAGGGGATGGTTACTGTTTGGTTTATGATTTTAATGATTAATGGTCATTTACACTTGTTTAATGTTGGGGATTGTATTGTATTGGGTAAGGATGTTTGGATGTTCCTCCAGGGCACTAATGGTACTGCCTCAGCTGTTCTTGGCCATGCGGAAGCATCGCCGCAGAATGAGGAGTTTCGCTCCTCTGTTCCGCCCTTCCAGTCTCTGGCAACTAGATCGGAGATCTTGCAGCCTCTGCTGCGGCTGGAGACGCGGAAGATTCTGCCTCGCTGCTCCTTAGTGGCCAAGGTCACTAGGTAGGGGATCCTAGGAATTGGTCCACCTGTAGTACAGCCTACTGTTTGCCTACTATTGGGTACAAGCTACGGGTTGGTTTTGGGTGCAGAATGTTATATTATTTTCAGCTGCCGGAAGTACTCTTTCTTTCTTGCTCTATAATAGGGGTGCGGGCCGGTCCACGGTCCTTTTAGAGCATGGTCAAGGGGTTAATTATTATTATGGGGTTAGTACTTTTTCAAAAGACCGAACCCTCCAGAGGGGGGGTTCTTCCCATATTTATGTGTTAGACAGGGAGTCACCTGGGTGGGGATAGCTGAGTGTCTCCCTCTATTGTTCGGCTTCATTCTCACATCAAGAAGGCAGGTTCCCCTCTTGAACATACCCGGAATTGGTTATTCCGCTTTCCTTTTTGTCACTGCAGGGCGATTAGGTGGGGTAGCAGGTCTATACCCACCTCTGGTTGTTTTTCCCCCTGGGATATCCCCAGACTACACACGATACGTTCAGTGGTGACCCCAGCAACGGCTGGGACCTCCACTGGGGATTATTGGATAGCGGTTCCCCCCCCCCCCCTCCCTTTTTTTTTTTTTTTCTCTCCTCCCCCTCTTTTTTCTCTGTTCCCTCCTTCTCCTTTCCACCCTCTCTTTCTTTCTCGCTCCTCTTCCTTCCCTTTTTTCCAGGCTCGTCCTCTCCGCCTCGTTGTCGCGGGGCTTGGACTAAGGCATTTCTTGAATTAGTGTTGTGACCACTGTCTTCTGCCCACACATCTTCTCTGC
This sequence comes from Lithobates pipiens, assembly GCF_037356315.1. Taxonomy (NCBI): domain Eukaryota; kingdom Metazoa; phylum Chordata; class Amphibia; order Anura; family Ranidae; genus Lithobates; species Lithobates pipiens. Next base: position 228,910,207 of record NW_027507784.1, read on the forward strand.
CCCCGATCATGTCATCTGTGAAGCATGTCTCAACTCCTCTGTCGCTTAAAGTTTTCTCCCTGAATGCTAAAGGTCTCAATGTACCGGAAAAGCGGAGCAGTGTTCTGGCAGAGGCCCACAGACATAGGGCGCAAATCCTTTTTTTTCAGGAAACGCATTTCAAAACTGGCTCTATTCCCCGCCTGTCGGACAAGCATTTTCCGACAGTATTTCATGCAACTTCACCCGACTCCAAGGCTAATGCCCCGTACACACGAGAGGACTTATGTCCGACAGACTTCCAAAGGAGTTCCGCCGGAGTTCCGCCGGAGTTCCGACGGAGTTCTGACAGACTTTTCGGCCGAACGGACTTGGCCACACACGATCACACTAAACTCCGACGGATTCGAACGTGATGACGTACGACCTGACTCGAATAAGGAAGTTCATAGCCAGTAGCCAATAGCTGCCCTAGCGTCGGTTTTAGTCCGTCGGAGTAGCATACACACGAGCGGAGTTTTCGAAGGGGACCGGGTCCGGCGGAGTTCCTTCGGGAAAATTTGAAGCATGCTTCATTTCTAAAGTCCGTCAGACTTTGGCGAATCAAAAGTCCGGACTCGGTCCTTCGGACTTTGGATGTTGAAAAGTCCGCTCGTGTGTACGGGGCATTAGGGTGTTTCCATCTTAATAGCCAAATCTCTCCCGTTTGTTCTGACTGATCAACTAGTTGACCCGGAGGGTAGGTACCTCTTTTTGAAAGGGACCTGGAAAGACAAACCTATAACTTTGGCCAATGTGTACTGTCCCAATGCTAATAGAATCCCATTTTTGAAAACTGTACTATTGAAACTTACTACTTTCCAAACTGGCCTCCTTATTTTAGGGGGGGATTTCAATCTAGCGCTCGATCCCTTGCTGGATACTTCGTCGGGCACGTCTTCGCTCCCTTACTCGGCTCTAAAGCAAGTCAAGCTCCAACTTGCATCTCTTGCGCTTCATGACACATGGCGTACGCTTCACCCCAGTGAGAAGGACTACACTTTCTTTTCACACCCGCACAATCGCTACTCGAGGCTGGATTACCTTTTTATACGGCAGACGGATTTGTCCCATCTAGTTAACGCGTCTATAGAGGCTATGACACTCTCCGACCATCACCCCACCACGCTGACTTTGCAATTCCCACAGATGGAGAGGCTGACCAGAATATGGAGGCTAGATGCGTCCACCTTGTCAGACCCCGCAGATTCAACCCGCATAGAACAGGCCATACGGGACTACTTCACCACGAATGATACGCCGGATGTGTCTCCTATGATGCAATGGGAGGCTCATAAGTGTGTGATTCGGGGACACCTTCTGGCGATAGCGGCTAGGAAGAAGAGGGAGAGACAGGAACTGATAACGAACCTTCTACAGGGGATTACTAAACTAGAGTTACAGCACAAACGTACTAAGGCCATTCAAGTGGCACAGCAATTAGCTGATGCCCGAGCCCAACTGGTGGAGGAATTGTTTCGGCAGGCACGTAAACGCCACATGCTGTCACAAAAACTGTTCTACGAGCAGGGTAATAAACCTGGGAGGCTGCTGGCACGCTGTTTACAAAAGCGTACCCTTGCCACGACGGTGCATCATCTGTCAGATAATGCAGGCCGCTCCTTTTCAAAAAACGAGGATATTGCGCAGCAATTTCTTCGTTACTATAGTAAGTTATACAATTTAGCAGAAGAAGGTCATAGCCTCGTGGAGGGTGGGACTCGCTCGCGGTTGATTGGGGAATTTCTGGGCAAATATAGTCCCAAAGCGTTGTCGGCGGACGAGCGTGTTGGCCTAGAAGCTCCCTTGTCCTCTGAGGAATGGGAGGCGGCCTTGAAGTCAATGAAGCCAGGTAAAAGCCCAGGTCCGGATGGCCTCACGGTACCGTACTACAAAATCTACGGGGCTCTGTTGGTACCGCGATTTCTTAAAGCCTTTAACTCACTGGCTAAGGTCCCCCAACCTCCAGATACGCTTTTAGAAGCGTATATTACAGTGTTACCCAAAGATGGCAAGGACCCCGCCGACGTTAAGAATTATCGCCCGATATCGCTTTTAAACGTGGATCTGAAGCTGTTTGCGAAGATCATTGCAAACCGTCTGGCGTTTTATATTCCGGCCTGGGTGGGGAAGGATCAAGTGGGCTTCGTGCGGGGGAGGGAAGCGAGGGATAACACGATCAAGGCCTTAAATCTCCATCATTGGCTGACTTCTACCCAACAGGAGGGTTTTTTTCTGGCCATGGACGCGGAGAAGGCGTTCGACAGGGTGGCCTGGGACTACCTGCAAGCAGTGCTTCGGGCCCTGGGCCTGGGCAGCAATATGTGTACCTTCATTGGAGCTTTATATTCTAACCCCAGGGCCAGGGTCAAGGTTAATGGCCACCTGTCGGACGCCTTCCCCATCCGAAATGGCACTAGACAAGGGTGCCCTCTCTCTCCCCTTCTGTACATCCTCACCCTGGAGCCCCTCTTGCGCTGCATTAGGCTCCACCCGGACATCAAGGGTATCACATTACGCCATAAGGAGTACAAAGTCGCGGCTTTTGCGGATGACATCTTGCTTTTTCTTACGTCCCCGTTAACGTCCCTGCCAAATCTAATGCCACTTCTGGAACAATTCAAACGCATAGCCAACCTAAAACTTAATTACTCTAAATCGTTCGCGCTGAATGTTTCCTTGCCGCATGATCTTGCCCGTCAATGCCAAGCCAATTTTCCCTTCAAATGGAACTCAGATGCTATTACATACCTGGGCATACAGTTGCCTGGTAAGCTGAGTTCCCTTTACGAAAGGAACTTTCTCCCCGAACTTAAAACTATTCAACAGGAGCTGCAGAGGTGGGATGTCCCGACTCTGTCGTGGTTTGGGCGAGCGGCTGCTCTCAAAATGACTGTGCTTCCTCGACTCCTCTATAAAATGCAAACAATCCCCATACGTCTCCCACCGGCCTTTTTCGCAACTTTTAAAAGAATTTGTAGATCCTTCCTCTGGGGCTCCAAATCGCCTCGCATCGGGTGGGCAACCTTGGTTCTACCCAAAGCTAAGGGAGGCATTGGTCTACCCGACCTTAAACGTTATTATTGGGCAGTACACATGGCCAGGGTAGTGGACTGGAAGGTTCATACACGTTGCAAGGACTGGCCAGATCTCGAAAAGCTCGTGGTCGGTCAAGATCTGCAAGCGCTTCCTTGGAGCACTAAGCGCTCCACAGGGCACCAGCTCTCTATACACCCTCTTGTTGGGGCGACCCTACAAGAATTTACCAGGGCTTGCAAAGCTATGGCACTCTCCCATACAGAGAGTCCGATTACTCCCATTAGGGGTAACCCTGACTTCCCCCCAGGACTGTCTGCCAGTTTCTTGGCTCGGGAATGGCCGTCTACAGAGATGGTGGCGAAACAATTTTTTAGGAGGGGCAGATTCTTAAGTCACCAAGACCTGGCCAAGCTATCTGCCACCAAGACGTTCCCGTATTGGCCATACATACAGCTGAAACACTTCTTGGATGACCCAGGGAGGAGACCGGGATATTTGACAGAACCCACTGTTTTTGAAGCTCTGTGCTCCAGCAAGACTCCCCAGAACCGCGTGATCTCAGCTTTGTATGCTTCTATGTTTAAGACCCAGCACCCAGACAGGAGTCCAGATCGGGTCTTCTGGGGGTCTGTGCTGGACCAGGAGATAACGGATAAAGAGTGGGACCGTATACATCTACCGTATATACTCGAGTATAAGCCGAGATTTTCAGCCTCTTTTTTGAGGCTGAAAGTGCCCCCCTCGGCTTATACTCGAGTCATCGCTGTCTGCCCGCTCGATCAGCGTGTCGAGCAGACAGACAGCGGCCATTCTGATTCAAAAGCCGCGCCTCCGGCTCCCCCTTCGCCTGTGATAGGCGGAACACTGAATTTCCCAGCAGCCTGTGTTCCGCCTATCACGGACTTCGTATCATCCTCGTACTACGGACGAGGATGATACGACGTCTGTGATAGGCGGAACACAGGCTGCTGGGAAATTCAGTGTTCCGCCTATCACAGGCGAAGGCGGCGGCGCAGCTTTTGAATTTTACAATGGCCGCCGACGAACGAAGAGGGCACGGGACGGAGGCAAGGCACAGGACGGCACGGCACGGGACGGGACGGGACGGGACCGGAGGCAAGGCATGGCGGCGAGGCACGGCGGCGAGGCACGGCGGCGAGGCACGGAGGCAAGGAGGCTCGGCACGGGACGGAGGCTCGGGACAAAGGCTCAGGACACAGGTAGGCTGGACACACACACACACACACACACACACACACACACACACACACACACACACACGGATACACACACACACAGGGATGGATGGATGGATGGAGACACACACACACAGGGATGGATGGACGGACACACAGGGATGGACGGACACACAGGGATGGACGGACACACAGGGATGGACGGACACACAGGGATGGACGGACACACACACAGGGATGGACAGGCATGTCTTACCCTCGGCTTATACACGAGTCAATAAGTTTGCCAGTTTTTTTGGGGGTAAATTGGGGGCCTCGGCTTATATTCGGGTCGGCCTATACTCGAGTATATACGGTATATATTCATAAGGGGTCCCAAAATGTACACACGCAGGAAAATGGTTACAAATTGAAGATGAGATGGTACAAAACTCCAGACCTGCTCCATAAGATCTTCCCGACGGTCCCTGACCATTGTTGGCGATGCGAAAGGGAGATAGGTACCCTTCTTCACATATGGTGGGATTGCCCTCTGATTCAACCCTACTGGAGAGAGGTACATAAGGTAATTTCGGAGGTTTCACCCTTGGCCTTGGAGTTCACCCCTGCACAATATTTATTACATCTATCGAAAATTCCCCAGAAGAAATATTGTAAGTCTTTAGCGATACACATGATCAATGCTGCTAGGCTTTGTATTCCGGTACTTTGGAGATCTGTGTCCCCCCCCTTGATTAAAAGCTGGTTTCTTCGCATTAATCGTATAGAAGCGATGGAGGAGCTGATTCATATAGCGCAGGACAAGATTGATCGCTTTTCCGCAATCTGGGGAGTGTGGCGGACTTTTAAACTTTCCCAGAGCTATCTTGCGTTGATGCAATCTTAGGAGACAGTTATGCTCTACAAGTGGAAATTTTCCCAACTGGCATCTCCCATGTGGGTAATGCTTACAGTACAGTCTATCTGGACATAGCCACAGCCCTGGTACATAGTGGCGCCTTCCCTTGTTGTTGGCTACACCGGGACGGAGAGAGTAGCTGGTGGTTAGCCCACCCCTGATCTGTTCGAAGGCTTATCCGAGCGTTTTCTCCTCTTTTCTACCTCTATATTCTTCCTCTTTAAGTCCTAGCTGGTTCCTCTCCTACACCCCTCCCCCACCCTCCCCCCCCCCTTTTTTTTTTTTTGTTGTTTGTTCCCGCTATCTTATAGGTATCATTGGTAATTCTACGTGACCAGGCCGTTAGAGACACAAGGGTTAAGGGAGACCAGGGGGCGCAAGGCCACTTCGAACAAGCTTGCATGTAGGCGTGATTCTACACGCTATGGTTCTCTCTCTGGCAACTTAGTGTCTGCAACTGGCTTTTCTTAGCTACTACAACTGCTGTTTACGGATATCTATATGCGAGGTTGTATGGATAGATAACGAGACACTGTATGGTTTGTTGTATTTGTTTTGTTTTTCTTTTCTGTAATTCTGTATTTGCTTACTGTTACCTTGGAAATATAATAAAAATTCTAAAATTAAAAAAAAAAAGAAGTGGGTGGATGCAGGGCAGTATTCTAATGGTGGGCATACCCAGGGATCAATCTTTTTTTTTCATTCAGCCCATAGGCTGCATGAAAAAAAAGAACATTACAATATATGCCCAACAAGGACCAGCAACATACTGGTATGTTGCTGGACTTTGAGTGTTTTTTGCCTGCTGGTTTAGGTATCATCTTGGTATTGTTCTTTTCAGCCAGTGTAAAAGCAATCCTAGCGGCTAATTAGCCACTAGACAGCTTATAGAAAACGTGAACCTGAGAATGCAGCCTGCGGTTCCACCAGCTGACCATAGAGCTGATCGGAGATCAGAACGGCTCCAATAATCTCTGTAGCCTAAGAAACCAGAAGCTATGAGCATTTCATGACCTTGGTTTCACCGGATATAAACTACATTTGGGAATTGGGAATTTTGGAAAGCAATTTATCACACTGATCTTGGTGTGGTCAGATGCTTTGAGAGCAGAAGAGAGATCTAGAGTCTAATAGACCCCAATTTTTTTTTTAAAAAGTACCTGCCACTACCTTTTGCTATAATAGGGGATATTTATATTCCCTGTGATAACAATAAAATGTAATGTAATGCATGTGAGGTATCATCGAGAACGTCAGATCTAGGGCAGCAATTCTAGCAGTAGACCTCCTGTGTAAAACTAAAGTGGTAACCTGTAAAATCTTTAAAAAATGTGTGTAAAAAAAAAAAGGGGGAGTTGACTGCTCATGGAGGAGGTGGCGTGCTAGCGCTAGCATGCTATGCCCTGCTGCGTCCCGGGGAGATTAGCGGGGAGCCAGCAGAGGTGACGGTGGGCTACGAACAGTGGGAGATGAGTTGAGGAATGTGAATCATGTGGAGCATGTGAGGAATGTAAAGCAAGGAGCGGGGGTTAAGGAGCTTCCGAAGGAGACAAGCGCGATAAGCGCAGGGTCCTATGCGGGGAACTGTGAGCTTGGGGCTATGTGCAGTGAGCGGTGAGCAGTAACCTAGTAACTCTGCATCTTATCAGCTGGGAGCGGTGTGCAGTGACTAGATGATGCAAAATTGCATCATCCAGGGGATGCTGGACCCTGGATGATGCAATTTTACTGCGAAACGCGTAGGGGTGAGTGACACGCTAACGTCACCTTGTGTTCAGGAATACATATCCAGGAAGGACGGGTCTGTCCGTGTGCGTCCGGCCGGCGCAACGGACTTAAGGCTGATAATTTCGTTTACACTGTAAGTGCATTTCTATATTTTGGATTTTAATAAAGGGTTTTACACTATTGGAGCTTTATCTCTCTTTCATGATTGGTGCATACCTTTAAGCTCTTTCAAATATACAGGATATGTTCTGTGGAAGTGCATCCAGCCATTGCATGAAAGCGGTGGTGTAAGGAGAACAATAAGGATTCCTTCAGAGTGGGGGACAATTATATATTTATACGCTTTCTGTGACCCTCTGTAGTGGGGGGTCATGAACTTCCGGTAAGAAGTGAATTCAGATATACGGTGGTGGATTGAGCACTGTTTCATATACGGAGGATTCCATTTACATCTAATCTGTTATAGCAGGACTGTTCTTGTTTTTTTATTTTTTACTTTTACAGAGACTTTCTAATCCATTCACTGGGTGTTTTCTATTTATGATTTATAATATATGAGAATTTATATCATAAGTTTATGATTGAGTTTGTGTTTTACCCATTTGTTAGGGGTAAGGTAGAATATACGATATATTGTCACATTATTTGTAAATGCACATTGCTTTTGATTGTTTGTTTTTTTTACCCATCAGTTAGGGGTAAGATAGAATTTACAAATTATTGTCACATCATTTGTATATGCACGGTAGGCTTCGGCCTTGGTACATGTTAGGTTTAGCGCAGCTTATTTATTTCCCTCCCATAGAACTGTGCCTCTTATGGAAGCTGTGTGCTTGAGAGAAGTTCTTGAAGTGCTTTGTTCTGTGGTGGATAATACGCAGTGAGCTATCCTGCATAACCTGTGAACAACTTGAAAGATGATATAACTTTCATGACTGTTTAGTTCACATAATTTAATTCACATATTTTCCGCTCCCTGCGCAAACTGTATCACCTGGATCACCAGGATCATTTGTGTCAATATACAGTCGGTCTATCTACAAATTTGTATAACCTGCATTACCTGCTTACTGGCTTAATTTGTGGAATTGCAAAAAAAAAAAAATTGTATTATCCGCACAACTGGTTTAATATTCATAATTTACTTAACCGAAGGACCGGCAAAATTTGCTGGGATTAATCTGTGCAACCTGTATCACCTATATAATCTGCATAACTTCATAGTTTCATAGTAAGGTTGAATAAAGACACCAGTCCATCCAGTTCAACCTGAGTGAGTGTCTACAATTGTCCCTATCCCTGTACACCGCACACTCACATCAGTCCTTACCATCAAAGAGCCCACAATCCAAGGTCCCCATTCATATAATAGGGCCAATTTTGGACAGAAGCCAATTAACCTAACTGCATGTCTTTGGATTGTGGGAGGAAACCGGAGTACCCGGAGGTAACCCACGCAGGCACAGGGAGAACATGCAAACTCCAGGCAGGTAGTGTCATTGTTGGGATTTGAACCGGCGACCCTTCTTACTGCTACTGCTACTTAGGTCTACTGCTAAAATTGCTGCCCTAGATCTGACGTTCTTGATGATACCTCACATGCATTAACCACTACACCACTGTGCCGCCCTAAACTTAATGAACTGCTTACCTGCTTTAATCAGCCTAATTTGCATACATTGCACCACCTGTATAAACTGGACAAACCTGCATGTCCCATCCTGCAGGACGGGTTTAGCCTGCATAAGTCGCATAAAGTTGCATTATCTGTATAATCTCCATCTCCACTTTTCAATAAACGGCACCTGCACTTCCTGCTTAACTGGCTTAAATTTGCATAATTTGCATATTATTTCTTGCATATCCGGCTTCATTTGCAGGATCAGCATAACTTTCAGAGATCTGCATAACTTTGCTACTTGTGTCATTTGCATATTCAGTTTAATTTGTATAACCTGCACAATTTGCATAACTTGCATCACTTGACCAACTGGTTTATGTTATGTTACCAGCACAACTTGCATCACCTGTAAAGCCTGCAAAGGCTGTTTAACTTGTTTAATCTTCTTATTCTGCTTAACATGCATAGACTGTTAACTTGCACAATTTAACCTGCATAGCTTGCTTAAGTTGTATAATTTGCATACCCCGTTTTAACTCACAGGTGTAACTAGCATAATCGGCGGAAGCTGTTTAACCTGTTCAGTGGGTATAATTGTAAAGTATCATTATAATTCCAGTTTAGTTTTGGCTTAGGCCTAACTTGTATAAAACCTGCTCAGCCCGCTTAATCTAATCTCGGCTCTAGCAGTTGTTGCTGCTGTTATTGCATACATTAATACTGCACCCATAATAATATTGCACATTTTTCTTATTTTCTTGTGCTTTTTTTTTCCTGCCCCTCCAAGGGTTTTTTTTTGTCTGCCCTGGCTCCCATGGGCAGGAAGAGACGTGGTGCCTTTGGCGGCCTATCTGGTAATACATCTGTCTCTTCACAATCGACTGGAAGATAGACACGCTCCTCTAGCGTAATAGCAGAAATTGCAACAGAGCAACAGGGTGGTCTGCAGACGGACCAACATACGAGTCGTCCATACTAGTATCAGGTATGGGCTTGGGATCAAATGGGGGAGAAATGGGGGACCTACATGAATTTTTAAAAGCCTTGCCAACACGGAGTGAAATTTTGCACAGTGTCTGGAGCAAGGATATCACATTGATATCCAGGCGGTTAAAACTGACTTACAAGCAACCCAGGTTAAAACATCAGAGATAGAGGGCTCTGTTGCAGTTTTGGCTGACGCCGTCCATGTACAGGACCAGTGAGTAGATAGTCATGAAGCTCAAATACAAACTTTGTACTCCCTTATAGAGGATCAAGATAATCGCAATCGGCGGAATAATATTCGATTCCGAGGGGTACCGGAGACATCAGGGGGTGAAGATCTCCCTGAAACAGTAAAAACTATATTTATCTCTATTTTGGGGCCAACTGAGCGGGTCAACTTGGAATTCAATAGGGTTCCCTGGGCTTTAGGGCCATGAAACTGTGACCCAGCTAAACCAAGAGATATTATATGCCGAATGCATTATTTCAGTGTAAAAGAGGACATTATGAGGAAAGCTCGAGTGAAAGACCTAATCAACTATCAAGGGACTACGATCCAATTGTTGTCAGATCTGTGCCATTTCACCCTAGAAAAGAGGAAGGCATTAAAACCTCTCTTGACATGGTTACAAGAGCATAATATCTCGTATCGGTGGAACTTTCCCTTCCAGTTACAGATCTGGAAGGAGGGAAAGTGGTTAAGTGTCCGTGGTACATCGGATATACCGACTGTGGTAACAGCCCTGGAGTTACCAGAGCTTACACCTTTTGAGTGGCCACAGTCATACTCTGTTTAGGGGTGAAGGACACCGGGCGCCTGTAATTAAAGAGCACCCCGAAAGATCAGGAAGCTCCTTCCCCCCATAGTCTTATAAAGGGTTTCCAATAACATAAATGGAATTATATTTATTTTGTGTTTTTTTTTTTTATGTAGTCTGTCAATGATGAAATATTGATATTGGGAATAAAAAGTGTGATTTTTTTTTTTAGGGGATAAGTGGAGGGAATTATTCTTTCAACCCTCCTCCCCCCATATAGGCCTATATTTATGTAATTAAGATGTATATAAATAAGCATCTTTTTTTGTGTGTGCAGTAATAGTTTGATCAATTTTGATACATTGTTGATTATAAAAGTTGATCTTTCTCCCGGGTCCCAACAGGGGGCCTTCTTTCTGGGTATCCACTCTTCCCCTGTATTTATACTGTCCCTCTGGTAGGGTCAGGTATGAGTTGTTTTTTTTTTCTATTTCTTTTTGTCCTGTGGTAAGCCACACTTGCTGTAAGGCGTGCTAAAGTATATATATATATATATATATATATATAGATATCTCTATCTATCTATCTATCTATCTATCTATCTATATATATATATATATATATATATATATATATAGATATATATCTATATATATTATTTTTTTTGTCTCTTTGTTGTGATTTGGTATCTGGCCAGGACTAGATCCAAAGAGAGAGTTATCTTTATCACTATTGTGTTTTTTGTTTTACTTTTTTTTTTCTCTTCTTTTGGAAATGACTACCAAACTATCCTCGCCATCCCTATTGAAATTCTGCTCATATAATGTTAAGGGTATCAATAAACAATCAAAAAGAGGTCAAATTTTATATGCCCTACATAAATCTAGGGTAGATATCATGCTGTTTCAAGAGACCCATTTTAATCCCTTGCCGCCGAGCATACGCAGATGTGCGTACTCGGCTTCCGGGGGTTATACCGGGATGATGCCCACACCTGCAGGCATCATCCCAGTACCGTTTTTCAGAGTGGGCGATTGGTTTTCCAGCCATAACAACTGATGCGGCTAAAAGCTGCTCAGCTGTTATGCCGGAGGAGCGGGAAGGGACTTCCCCCCTCCCACCGCTCTTACCGGTGCTTCCGTTCAATCGGGAGCACCGATGGCGAATCCGATACCTCTGGCTGCTAGGGAGGAACTGGAATGAAGCCGTAAGCGGCTTCATTCCAGTTTGCTAATAGTAAACACGTCACTTCAACGTTTACTCGTCTGCCAATGGCGCCGGATTTAAAAATATATCCAGTATTCAGAATCACAGAAAATGGTGATCTGAATACTTTGAAGTGTAAAGGAGGGATCGGGGGTCTTTTAGACCCCCGATCCCTCCATAAAGAGTACCTGTCACCACCTATTACTGTCACAAGGGATGTTTACATTCCATGTGACAGCAATAAAGGTGATCAAAATTTTTTTTCTTTTTATTTTTTATTTATTAATTTTAAAATAAATAAAATAAATAAGAAAAACTTTTTTAAATCGCCCACCGTCGCCGCGAGCTTGCGAAGCAAAGAAAACGCATACGGATGTCGCGCCCGCATATGTAAATGGTGTTCAAATCAGACATGTGAGGTATTGCCGCGATCGTCAGAGCGAGAGCAATAATTCTAGCACTAGACCTCCTCTGTAACTCTAACCTGGTAACTGGAATTTTTTTTTAAGCGCCACCTATTGAGATTTTTAGGTTACCGTAGTTTGTCGTCATTCCACCAGTGCGTGCAATTATAAAGTGTGAAATGTTTGGTATCTATTTACTCGGCGTAACATTATCTTTCATATTATGCAAAAAAATTGGGCTAATTTTACGGTTTCGTTTTTTTCAATTCATGAAAGTGTCCTTTTTCCCAAAAAGTTGCATTTAAAACACTGCTGCGCAAATACTGTGTGAGATAAAATATTGCAACAATCGTCGTTTTATTCTCTAGAGTCTCTGCTAAAAAAATATATATAATGTTTGCTCCCAGTATGCTCACGAACATATTATTCAAGTTGGTTCCACAGTACCATGTCCTCATCTAAAAGTAGGGGAGCCTCCATCGCTATTCATAAACGTTTACCAATACTGGCCATGGAGCATGTGACCGATCCTAATGGCTCTTCCTTAAGCTTAGGCTGTGGAATATTGTTTTTGCAATTGCTAACCTCTATATTCCTAATCAGGATCAAATAATGGCAACTATACAGTATCTTCAGCTCTTGTCAGAGTTTGCAGAGGGCAATTCTTATAGGAGGAGATCTTAATTTGGTATTAGAACCTCAATTGGACACCTCATCCCAGCATTCAAATTTCTCCTATAATCGGCTGAGAGTTCTTAAAAAAAAGAGTTGTTTAGACACCGATTGGTGGATTTATGGCGCACTTTAAATCCTAAAAGCGGGATATTATTCTTCAGTTCACCATTCCTATAGTAGACTAGATTATTTTTTTTACAGGAGTACAACTATTGGAATGAAATCCAACTATGGATGTTGGGTCTTTTATATGGTTAGATCACTCACCTATTTTTTTAACAATTCAACCTCCTTAGACCTCACGGGTCGATTGGACATGGCGGCTAAATGAAACCCTTATGTCGGATCCATTATGTCATCAGGCAGTTTTGGTAGCGATTAAAAACGTTATCGCTGATCATGAGCACGATGAGACCCCCATTACCTATACACTGGGAGGCACTGAAGGCTTTATTAAGAGGATTGTATATTCAACATGGAGCCCGCTTAAAGAAAGAAAAATCAGCAACTATACAGGAGGCTTTGTCAAGGCTCCAGGTGTTGGAGACTTCACATAAAGGGTCTCCAACCCCGGGGCTTATGGCCAATATATATTTGGTACGGTCTTCCTTGTTACAGTCTTTGGAGGTTTCCCATTGTAGAAGTCAATATAAATTTGCTCTAGGAAAGTATCGGTATGGAGATAAATCTGGGAGGCCATTGGCTAGGTCTTTACATCCCTGTTCCTCAGTGACCTTTATACCTAGTATTACATTACCAACTGGGGAAATCACTTCAGATCCATTATCTCTCCAAAAGACCTTTTGTGACTATTTCACAGCTTTGAATAATCTTACTCTCCCATCATCTTCTGATTCTGACTCTCTTGGCCGTCGTATTCAGGAGTATGTTTCTGAAACTGCCATTCCAAAACTAGACGAAGGTAGTAGGAATTCTTTGGATTCCCCTTTTTCACTTGAGGAATTAGTGGAATTGATCACTAATATACCATTGGGTAAAAGCCCTGGCCCTGATGGTTTTACATTGAAATTCTATAAGATCTATAAGGATTATATTTCACCATTTATGCTTAGGGTGTTTAATAGCATATCTGATATTAACCACTTGACAACTGGGCACTTAAACCCCCCTCGTGACCACACCAATTTTCAGCTTTCAGTGCTCTCCCACTTTGAATGACAATTACTCAGTCATGCAATACTGTACCCAAATTAAATTTTCGTCCTTTTTTTCATACAAATAGAGCTTTCTTTTGGTGGTATTTGATCACCTCTGAGCTTTTTCTTTTTTGTGCTATAAATTAAAAAAGACCAAAAATTTGGAAAAGAAAACACATTTTTCTTAGTTTCTGTGATAAAATTTTGCAAATTATTAATTTTTATTCATAAATTTTGGCTACAATTTATACTGCTACATATCTTTGGTAAAAATAACCCAAATTAGTGGATATTATTTGGTCTTTGTGAAAGTTAGAGAGTCTACAATTTGTGGTGCAAATCATAAAAAAATTATCACACCTGAAGTACTGGTGGCCTATCTAATTTCTTGTGACCCAAACAAGCCAGGAATGTACAAATACCCCACAAATGACACCTTTTTGAAAGTAGACACTCCAAGGTATTTAGTAAGATGTGTAGTGAGGCGTTTGATGTCATTTTTTCCTACAATTCTTTGCAAAATTAAAAAAAAAATTTCCTCCACAAAATTGTCATTGTAATAGGTTATTTCTCTCACATGGCATGTGTATACCACAAATGACACCCCAAAATACATTCTGCTACTCCTAAGTATGGCGATACCACATGTGTGGGACTTTTTCACAGCCTGGCCACATAGAGAGGCCCAATATGCAGGGAGCACCATCAGGTGTTCTAGGAGCATAAATTACACATCTAACTTGTTGACTACCTATTACACTTTTGAAGGCCCTGGCGCACCAGGGCAATGGAAATGCCCACAAAATGACCCCATTTTTGAAAGCTAACACCCCAACGTATAATCTATGAGGCATAATGAGTCTTTTGAATGGTTAATTTTTTTCCAGAAGTTTTTGGAAAAAAATTAAAACGCATTTTGTTTTACACAAAATTGCCAATTTATAAGATATTTCCAACACATAGCATGTACATAGCAAAAATGACACCCCAAAAGTAGTATGGTGTATGGTGATACCACATGTGTGAGACTTTTATACAGCCTGGCCACATACAGGGGCCCAACATTGAAATAGCACTTTTAAGGGTTTTAGGAGCATCAATTACACATCTCATTTCTCAACCACCTATTACAATTTTGAAGGCCCTGGAGCACCAGGACAATGGAAACGCCCACAAAATGACCCAATTTTGGAAAGCTAACACCCCAACGTATAATCTATGAGGCATAATGAGTCTTTTGAATGGTTCATTTTTTTTCCAGACGTTTTTGGAAAATGTGGAAAAAAATTAAAATGCATTTTTTTTTTTTACACAAAGTTGTCAATTTATAAGATATTTCCAACACATAGCATGTACATAGCAAAAATGACACCCCAAAATACATTCTGCTACTCCTTCTGAGTATGGCAATACCACATGTGTGAGACTTTTACACAGCCTGGCCACATACAAGGAACACTGTCAGGTGTTCTAGGGACACATAGCATGCACATACCAATAATTACACCCGAAAAAACATTCTGCTGAGTAAAGGGTAAAAAAAAGATCACCTGTGGTTTTAGTAGCACAGTTTTCCACAGGAGGATAGCACTGGTCCAGGCAGCAGGCAGGGACTTGGTCAGCAAAACCAACCACAATTGTCCAGGCAACAGGCAGGAACACTTTCCATAGTCTGTACAGGCAGGGATACAGTCCAGGGTCAGTACAGGCAGAGATTGTAAGCAATGGTCCATCCATGTGGTGTGGTCAGTTCATGCGACAGGCAGAGGCATGATGGCATAGGTCCTACAGGCAGCAAGCAAAAGTAGGGCCTCATTCAGGACAGAATGGGGATAGGGGCAGAGGCTTCTCCCACCCAAATCTCTTTGAAGCCTCCGAGTCTCCAGACCCTAATCTACGAATGAGAAAACAAAAAAAAATGTTTTCTTCATCCAGAAACAAACAATTCTGGAGCCCCTCACATATGTGAGACCCCTGTGTTATGAATCCCACTAGTCCACTGGCAGGGTACAAGATCAGTCCAAGAGGCAAGCAAAAAGGATGGTCAAACAGTCCAGGGTCAGTTCCAGATCAGGCAAAGGTATGTACAGAATCGGTAGGCAGAAGCGTGGTCGAATAACAAGCCAGGGTCAGTTCCAGATCAGGCAGAAGTATGAACAGAATCGGTAGGCAGAAGCGTGGTCAAATAACAAGCCAGGGTCAGTTACAGATCAGGCAGCTGTATGAACAGAATCGGTAGGCAGAAGCGTGGTCGAATAACAAGCCAGGGTCAGTTACAGAGCAAGCAGAGGCATAAGGGGTGTGAAGGTAAATGGCAGGAAGTGAGGGTTATGTTTACCATACTTCACTAATAATGTAGTCATGTATGGTAACGGCAGAAACAGCCAACTACACAGAGGCCTGGTTGGGAAGGACATTGGGGACAATAAAAAGTGGTGTCTCTTCTCATTCCTCCTTTGGTGCACACCTTGCATTTTTTCTGCCGTTTTTGGTCTGTTGGTCTGGGAGGGATTTTTCCAGGAAAGTGTCTTTCAGAGAGTCTACTAATCACATCAGATCAAATGGTTTCTGGTGGGCCTTTTGGGAATGCAAGGACAGTGGTGATTTCCTCTTTGTAGGCAAGGAAGGATTTGGGTCTTTCAGTGGATTTGTGATGAATTACGTTATATATGGCCAAATAAAATAAATAAATGGAAACTTTTTTATACCACTGGTATGTTCGTCTTGTGGCAAGGTAGGGTTCGAGCATCTGGTCGTTGAAGTCGACACCCCCCCATGAACATGTTGTATTCGTGGATACATGTTGGCTTTTGAACTCGCCCATCCCTCCTGTTGATCTCCACAAAGGTATTATTGTGGATCGATGAAAGCATGTACACATCCCTTCTGTCCCTCCACTTCACAGCCAGAATTTCCTCATTCCGTAACCTCGCCGTCTCTCCTCCTCTTAGCTTCTTGTTGACAAGGCTTTGAGGAAAGCCCTTCCGGTTCGTCCTTATGGTGCCACATGCTGGAATTTTCTTTCTGTGAAGGTTGCGGAACAGGGGCAAACTGGTATAAAAATTGTCCACATACAGATGGTAGCCTTTCTCCAGGAGTGGATTTATGAGTTCCCAAACAACTTTCCCACTCGATCAAATGTAGTCTGGGCAATTGGGGAGATGTAGCTGGGTGTCCTTCCCTTCGTATACCATGAAGGCATAGGTATACCCTGTAGTGCGGTCGCACAATTTGTACATCTTCACCCCATAGCGGGCCCTTTTGGAGGGAATAAATTGTTTTATGCCCAGCCTGCCAGTAAATTTGACAAGGGACTCATCCACGCAAATGTGTTGGTCCGGGGTAAACAACTGGGGGAAGATAAAAAAAATAGAAAAATAGTTGAGTAGTGGCCGAATTTTATAAAGCTTGTCAGAATTTGGATCATTTCAGGGAGGGCACTGGGTATTATCATTGTAGTGTAGGAATCTCATAATCATGAGATATCTGGACCAGGACATTACTGAGGAAAAGATGGGCATGTGGTGGATGGGGAGGGTAGACCAATACGAATGTAAAACCTTTTTTTTGCTTAGTCCTATACAAAATGTGAGGCCCAAAAAAATGTTAAACTCCTCCACTCTTAGGGCTCTCCACTCGTAGGGACGGGCATAATAGGACGTTGGGTTGCTTGCAATAAATTGTTGGGCATATAGGTTGGACTGGACCACAACTGATGCTGTCATGAACCAGATGTGACCAGAACTGTGTGACTGCGACAAAGTGAACCAGACACAAATAAGTGAAGGTAAATTTATTAAGCAAACGCATATAAATGTGAACACACCACCAATACGAACCAAGTGAACAACCAAACAACCAAACAGTAAATAAACCAGTATATGTAACAAAAGGGAGTACCGGAATCGTAGTCAAGCCAGGCCGGGGTCATAAATAGGAGGTCAGCAGATGGGGGGACAAGGAGAAGGGAACAGGTACAGGAGGCAGGATGCAGGGATCAGGGATGCAGGGATCAGGTAACAGGGATCAGGTAACAGGGATCAGGTAACAGGTAACAGGTAACAGGTAACAAACAGGCTGCAGGTCAGGGCTCAAGGACAATACCAAGGAGAAGTGTATATGAACTTGCCGGGTATTTATAATGGCTGCTGTCAGTCATGTGACGCCTGACTGCAGAGGGCAATACCTGCTCCATACTGCCAGGATCCCTCCGCTGGTGGACACCAGTACTGCGGACCAAAGATGACATAATTCCAGCAGGAGACACCTGCTGGTGGATCGCAGTACTGCATGCCAAATGATTGATATTACCAGCGGAGGGAACCTTTCCTGACAGTACCCCCCCTCAAAGGAGCGACCTACGGACGCTCCAACTAGCAGTTGCTGGGGAAAGTCCACTGCGTCAAGCTGGGCTATGGGCAAAGTCACATTAGGTTGGGTAATGGACACTTCAAGCAGGGCAGCAGACAGAACCACATCGGACCGGGAAGCTGGCACATCGGGCTGGAAGGCGGGCAGCGGCACGTCAGGCTGGAAGGCGGGCAGCGGCACGTCAGGCTGGAAGGCGGGCAGCGGCACGTCAGGCTGGAAGGCGGGCACATCAGGCTGGACAGCAGGCACATCAGACTGGAAGGCATCGGACTGCAAGGCCGGGACATCAGACTGGAAGGCGTCTGGCTGGAAGGCCGGGACATCAGGCTGGAAGGCGTCTGGCTAGAAGGCCGGGACATCAGGCTGGAAGGCGTCTGGCTGGAAGGCCGGGACATCAGGCTGGAAGGCGTCTGGCTGGAAGGCCGGGACATCAGGCTGGAAGGCGTCTGGCTGGAAGGCCGGGACATCAGGCTGGAAGGCGTCTGGCTGGAAGGCCGGGACATCAGGCTGGAAGGCGTCTGGCTGGAAGGCCGGGACATCAGGCTGGAAGGCGTCTGGCTGGAAGGCCGGGACATCAGGCTGGAAGGCGTCTGGCTGGAAGGCCGGGACATCAGGCTGGAAGGCGTCTGGCTGGAAGGCCGGGACATCAGGCTGGAAGGCGTCTGGCTGGAACTCCGGCTCTGGCACTCCGGGCTGGGACAGATTGGTAGGTGTGGAGGCAGGTTGGGTTAATGGTAAGATCATTTTGGTTGGGAAAAACTTTCGCTTTTTCTTTGGCTTGGCTACTGAAGCTCTGTAGGTGACTGCAGGACTGTAAATAAGGGGTGCAGCAGACTGGAAAGGAGGATTGTGATATGGCAGAGAAGAGGTACCAGTAGCTGGGGAAAGAACTTGTGGGTTAGTAGACAGCGGAGAGGAGGCAGGTGATTTGAATGCAGGGTAAGTACAGGGAGCAGAGACTGGGTAGGAGTATTTGGTTGGGAGCAGCGTGTACTGGGCTGCAACTGAGGTTGACATGGCTGATGGGGAAACATACTTTTGGGTAGGCTCATATCTGATGGCAGAGGTGGATTGTTTGGCTGGGGCTGATTGCACCATGTCAGACCATGCTGAAAGTAAGGGTTGTACAAACTGAAGTTTTAAGCCTCCCTATCTAACAAAAGACTGAGCAGATACAATGCACTCAGCAATCACCTGTGGGGAACAGGCTGAGTAGTGTTCACGAAAATCAGAAGGATCATCTTCAAAAAGCCATACTAAAGATACAACCTGATTCATATCAAAAGGAGGAGTGAAATCATCACGGCCATCTGGGATACAGGGCAGGGCTAGCTCAGTACAGATCTTTATCAAAGGCTGCACCTCCTCAAACAATATATAACCCTGATCAACCAGGGAGTGAGCCAAACGCATAGCTGCAAACAACTGGTCACTAGACCATCCTTTCAAAGCCTGGCGGCAATAATCACCACTCTCAGATGCCAGCAGAGAAAGATAAATGATCTCATCAGCATTCATGTTTGCAACCAAACTGAAGCAAATGGTTCCCCTGTGCAGCCACTTCTGGTCAGGAATGGCCTTGGTATTCTGTCATGAACCAGATGTGACCAGAACTGTGTGACTGCGACAAAGTGAACCAGACACAAATAAGTGAAGGTAAATTTATTAAGCAAATGCATATAAATGTGAACACACCACCAATACGAACCAAGTGAACAACCAAACAACCAAACAGTAAATAAACCAGTATATGTAACAAAAGGGAGTACCGGAATCGTAGTCAAGCCAGGCCGGGGTCATAAATAGGAGGTCAGCAGATGGGGGGACAAGGAGAAGGGAACAGGTACAGGAGGCAGGATGCAGGGATCAGGGATGCAGGGATCAGGTAACAGGGATCAGGTAACAGGGATCAGGTAACAGGGATCAGGTAACAGGGATCAGGTAACAGGGATCAGGTAACAGGTAACAGGTATCAAACAGGCTGCAGGTCAGGGCTCAAGGACAATACCAAGGCGAAGTGTATATGAACTTGCCGGGTATTTATAATGGCTGCTGTCAGTCATGTGACGCCTGACTGCAGAGGGCAATACCTGCTCCATACTGCCAGGATCCCTCCGCTGGTGGACACCAGTACTGCGGACCAAAGATGACATAATTCCAGCAGGAGACACCTGCTGGTGGATCGCAGTACTGCATGCCAAATGATTGATATTACCAGCGGAGGGAACCTTTCCTGACAGATGCAAGCATGTCCTCAGTAAAAATGAGGTTGAAAAAAATCGATCAGAGAAAAATTTTCTGTATTCACCTGGACTCCTGGCTGAGCAGTGAAAGGAGGAATGATAACTTCTCCTGAATTGGGAGGAAGCCATAAGGGGTTCTGAAGGGAATAGGGAAGGCTGGCATGGGACCTAACCCTTTGGGACTGAGCTGACAGCCGCAAGAATATTGTATGCCTCCTTGTGTGAAAATAATCTTTGCGACATTCTAACAAATGGCACTGATGTGGCAGGTGACACTGATAAGTGGCACTGGTGACAGATGGCACTGATGACACGTTGCACTGGTGTGGCAGGTGACACTGTTAGGTGGCACGGATAAGTGGCACTGATGACACGTGACACTGGCAGATGGCACTGGTAACAGATGGCACTGATGACAAGTTGCACTGGTGTGGCAGGTGACACTGACAGGTGACACTGACAGATGACACTGATGGGGCAGGTGACACTGTTAGGTGGCACTGATGTTACGTGACACTGACAGATGACACTGATGACACGTGGCACTGACGTGGCAGGTGACACTGACAGGTGGCACTGATGACAGATGGCACTGATAGGTGGCAGTGATTACAGATGGCAGTGATAACAGATGGCACTGTGACACTGGGCACTGTATGGGCACAGATTTATACTTTTAACAGTAATTTACTTTCAGCTTCAGCACAGATCCTCTCTCTCCTCACACGCTATCTCTGTGTGAGGAGAGAGAGCCGGCAATGAGAGATGATCTCATATGTTTACAATTGAGATCATCTCTCATTGGCAGGTCCGATCGCGCTGTAAACGGCCGCTGTGATTGGCCGTTTACAGAGATCTGTGACTGGCTGTGTCCAGGGGACACGGCCAGCACAGAACTTCCCTGATGCACGCTCGCGCATGGGGGGGGGGGGACGGCCTCCCGGCAATTGGCGTCCGCTCTGCAGCCGTCTTTTGGCTATAAAGCGGACGCCTAGTGGTTAATGGGTTTTCTGCTCAGACCTTAGAGGCATTTATCACACTGCTCCCCAAACCTGATAAGGATCTAAAGTTGTGTTCCAGCTATTGTCCTATATCTTTAATTGGAGTAGATGTTAAGATATATGCTAAACTGATCTCCTCACATCTTCAATTCCATATTCCAAAATTGGTTCACTTAGATCAAGTTGGATTTGTACAAGGGAGAGAATTGCACGTGACAACACGCTTAAATCCCTTTTACTCATTGATTATGCTCAGTCAGTAAAATTACAGGTACGCCTTCTCTCCGTCGATGCAGAGAAGGCTTTTGATCGTGTTGGGTGGCCATTTCTTAAAGTGGAAGTAAACTCCCCTATCGTTTTCAGCCAAGGAAGCTGCCATCTTTGCCTCTGTTTAATCTTCAACTGCTATGGTGCTGCACATGTGATTCGTTATGACACCAGCCACTGGATGGTTTGATAGTTTGGTTGAGAGCACAGCCAATGTGCAGTTAGCATTCCCGGCATGCCTTTTTTTTTAAACTGTTTAAATCAATGGGTTTACTTCCACTTTAAACAGACTCTGACCCAAATAGGACTAGGACCAGTTCCATTGGAAAAAATTATGGCACTTTATACAAAGCCAAGAGCAAGAATATGGATCAATCAGTCATTATCACCAAATGTCCCTAATCAAAATGGGACGTGTCAGGGATGTCCGCTGTCTCCTCTCCTGTTTGTTTTGGTAATGGAACATCTGGTAACAGCTCTTAGACAAAATCCTTGTATTACAGGCATACCAATGAGCAGGCAGGAGGTGAAGTTAGTGGTATTTGCTGTTGATTGGCTACTTTACGACACCAACCCACATGCCTCTATGCCATCTATTCTGTACGAATTCCAGCGTTTTGGAGCCCTAAATAATTTTAAGGTAAATCTGTCTAAATCAGAAATTCTTAAAGAGGAAATAAACTCTCCCACTCTGATGGTTCTCTTCATTTAGTCCATTATAATAAGTAATTATCAGACTATAGCCACTGTAATCCAGCCCAAATAGCATATTACTTACCGTTTAAAGAAACTTTAAAAAACTTGTTTCCAGGGGTTAGGCAGCGCTATCTTAAGTATTGTTTTCTGAGTCCACAGTGGAGTGTATTTCCACCCTTACATGGAGCACTTCCTGTACTGTTAACCAAGCCTCCTTCTCAATCCAATGTTTCTATGGCAACCCTGCTTCCCTGTTCATAGCTGACTTGTTTTATTTCATAGTATTTACTTGTGCCGATGTCTAATGTTTCCCTTTGTCAGTCTTATCAGCTTCAGCTGATAAGACTGCAGTAATGGCCAAGTTTACACTGCATGTCATGTCACATGGTGTGTAGGAGGAAGCTCTAAATGATTCTTAAGACTGGGAGTTCAGTGTTGTGCCATAGGAAGTCTTGATAACAGATACAGTGGTGTGAAAAAGTGTTTGCCCCCTTCCTCATTTCCTGTTCCTTTGCATGTTTGTCACACTTAAGTGTTTCGGAACATCAAACCAATTTAAACAATAGTCAAGGACAACACAAGTAAACACAAAATGCAATTTGTAAATGAAGGTGTTTATTATTAAAGGTGAAAAAAAATCCAAACCATCATGGCCCTGTGTGAAAAAGTGATTGCCCCCTAAACCTAATAACTGGTTGGGCCACCCTTAGCAGCAACAACTGCAACCAAGCGTTTGCGATAACGTGCAATGAGGCTTTTACAGCGTCCTGGAGGAATTTTGGCCCACTCATCTTTGCAGAATTGTCCTAATTCAGTTACATTAGAGGGTTTTCGAGCATGAACGGCCTTTTTAGGTCATACCACAACATCTCAATAGGATTCAGGTCAGGACTTTGGCTAGGCCACTCGAAAGTCTTCATTTTGTTTTTCTTCAGCCATTCGGTGGTGGACTTGCTGGTGGGTTTAGGATCATTGTCCTGCTGCAGAACCCAAGTTCGTTTCAGCTTGAGTACACGAACAGATGGTCGGACATTCTCCTTCAGGATCTCTTGGTAGACAGCAGAATTCATAGTTCCTTTTATCACGGCAAGTCTTCCAGGTCCTGAAGCAGCAAAACAGCCCCAGACCATCACACTACCACCACCATATTTTACTGTTGGTATAATGTTCTTTTTATGAAATGCAGTGTTCCTTCTACGCCAGATATACTTGGACACACACCTTCCAAAGAGTTCCACTTTTGTCTCATCGGTCCACAGAATATTGTCCCAAAAGTCTTGGGGATCATCAAGATGTGTTGTGGAGAAATTGAGACGAGCTTTGATGTTCTTTTTGCTCAGCAGTGGTTTTCTCCTTGGAACTCTGCCATGCAGGCCATTTTTGCCCAGTCTTTTCCTGATGGTGGAGGCATGAACGCTGACCTTAACTGAGGCAAGTGAGGCCTGCAGTTCCTTGGACGTTGTTGTGGGGTCTTTTGTGACCTCTTGGATGAGTCGTCGCTGCGCTCTTGGGGTAATTTTGGGCGGCCGGCCACTCCTGGGAAGGTTCACCACTGTTCCATGTCTTCGCCATTTGTGGATAATGGCTCTCACTGTGGTTCGCTGGATTCCCAAAGCTTTGGAAATGGCTTTATAAACCTTTCCAGACTGATAGATCTCAATTACTTTCTTTCTCAATTGTTCCTGAATTTCTTTGGGTCTCAGCATGATGTGTAGCTTTTAAGGATCTTCTGGTGGACCTTACAGGACCTTACTGTGTCAAGCAGCTCCTATTTAAGTGATGCCTTGATTGTGAACAGGTGTGGCAATAATCAGGCCTGGGTGTGGCTAGAGAAATTTAACTCAGGTGTGGACAACCACAGTTATAGTATGTTTTAACAAGGGGGGCAATCACTTTTTCACACAGGGCCATGATGGTTTGGATTTTTTTTCACCTTTAATAATAAACACCTTCATTTACAAATTGCATTTTGTGTTTACTTGTGTTGTCCTTGACTATTGTTTAAATTGGTTTGATGTTCCGAAACACTTAAGTGTGACAAACATGCAAAGGAACAGGAAATGAGGAAGGGGGCAAACACTTTTTCACACTACTGTAGATAAGCACATAGTGTGCAGTAAATCAGGGGAGATCTGGGCATGCTCAGTGACTTCATTCTAAAGAACAAAAAGGATTAGAACAATACTAAGCAAGTAAGGAGATATCTACAAGCAGTGTTTATTAGGGTTTTTTATGCTGATTTAAATGGGACAAAGTTGTGGGGGAGGGTTTACAGCCACTTTAATGTTTCCTTGTCCCTTCATCAAGTTAAGGCTCTTAGGAATAATTTTCCTTTTAAGATATATACCTCGACATTGACATACTTGGGTATAAAAATTCCACAGGATCTTACTAAGCTATATATAGAAAATTATTATCCACTTATGCAGTGTACAATAAAAGATCTTAAAAAGTATGATCAAGCCCACTACTTATGGTTCGGGAGGATTAATATCTTAAAAATGGATATAGTACCTTGTTTTCTCTTTCTGTTTCAACCCATACCAATAGTG
This sequence comes from Lithobates pipiens, assembly GCF_037356315.1. Taxonomy (NCBI): domain Eukaryota; kingdom Metazoa; phylum Chordata; class Amphibia; order Anura; family Ranidae; genus Lithobates; species Lithobates pipiens. The sequence goes on from NW_027507784.1 coordinate 228,935,024, forward strand.
ATTCCCCGTTCCTTTTTCAATACGTTACAATCTGCCTTTACAAGGTTTATATGGGGAAGCAATAGACCTAGATTACAGAGAACTTTGTCTCTCCCCAAAGCAAAAGGGGGAGTTGGGGCTCCTGACCTGATACTGCTGTTCGGGGCCCACTTTCCTCTACGCCTTTTCTTACAGCACACCTATTGCGTATCTGGGATAAAATGCAAGTTCAATTGGGGCTCTCCCGAAAATGGGAATAATGACACCCCTGTTTGGCAATCCAGCGTTCCCCCCAGCAATAGCACGGAGAAATTTTCTGATATGGAGCAAGGAGTCAAATATCTCAAATTCTTTCTCAGGCAGAGCTCCCATCGTTATCAAATTTGATCCCCTTACGGCAGCAGTCAATTAACCCCTTGCCGCCGAGCGTACGCAGATGTGCGTACTCGGCTTCCGGGGGTTATACTGGGATGATGCCCGCACCTGCAGGCATCATCCTAGTACTGTTTTTCTGAGTGGGTGATTGGCTTTCCAGCCATAACAACCGATGCGGCTAAAAGCCGCTCGGCTGTTATGTCGGAGGAGCGGGAGGGGACGCCCCCTGTCGCTCTTACCGGTGCTCCCGTTCAATCGGGAGCACCAATGCAGAATCCGCCGCTTCCAGCGGCTAGGGAGGGACTGGAATAAAGCCGTAAGCGGCTTCATTCCAGTCTCCTAATTATAAACATGGAAGCAACGTCATGACGTCACTTCCCATTTACGCGGCTGCCAATGTCGCCGGATTTAAAAAAAATATACAGTATTCAGAATCGCCGTGTTCGGCGATCTGAATACTTTGAAGTGTAAAGGAGGGATCGGGGGTCTTTTAGACCCCCGATCCCTCCATAAAGAGTACCTGTCACCACCTATTACTGTCACAAGGGATGTTTACATTCCTTGTGACAGCAATAAAAGTGATCACATTTTTTAAAGACAATTTATTAATTTTAAAATTAATAAAATAAATAAGATTTTTTTTTAAAGTGCCCCCCTGTCGCTGCGAGCTTGCGCAGCAAAGAAAACGCATACGGAAGTCGCGCCCGCATATGTAAACGGTGTTCAAATCACACATGTGAGGTATCGCCACGATCGTCAGAGCGAGAGCAATAATCCTAGCACTAGACCTCCTCTGTAATGCGTGCAATTATAAAGTGTGACATGTTTGGTATCTATTTAGTCAGCGTAACATTATCTTTCAAATTATGCAAATAAATTGGGCTAATTTTATTGTTTAGTTTTTTTAAAATGATGAAAGTGTCCCTTTTCCCAAAAAGTTGCATTCAAAACCCCGCTGCGCAAATACTGTGTGACATAAAATATTGCAACAATCGCAGTTTTATTCTCTAGAGTCTCTGCTAAAAAATATATATATATGTTTGGGGGTTCTAAGTAATTTTCTAGCAAAAAATATGGATTTTAACTTGTAAACACCAAATGTCAAAAATAGGCTTAGTCATGAAAGGGTTAAACAATGGCTGGAATATCGGCAACTAACATCTTTTCTTTCCTCTCTCCCTCCTATAGATGTGTTTAACAGAGAGCCAGATCCCTTTGAATCTCTTTTGTTACAAGAAACTGTACCGGAACATATTTTGTCTTCTGTGTATAGGGTCCTTATTTCTAGACTCCACCCATATCCTCCAGAGTTTACAGATAGGTGGCATAGAGACCTGAGGGTCCAAATTAAAACAGAGGAATGGGAAAAAGCATTTATTATTACACATAATATGTTGTTAGCTACTAAGGCACAAGAGACAAACTTTAAGCTTCTTTCTGGATGGTACAGATGTCCGGTACTGCTCCACCAGATATATTCAAATGTGACAGACTTGTGTTGGCAGTGTCATTCTGCCAAAGGTTCGTTATTACATATTTGGTGGGAATGTCCTTCAGTTTATAATTTTTGGGATATGATACTCCAGCTTTATGCCCGGATAACGGGGGAAACTATTTCCAACATACCACAAATTACTTTGTTATCCATTCTCCCTGGCTCGTATAAAAGCATTAAAAAAGGCCTTCTGAGACAATGGTTGACAGCTGCAAGAGCAGTCGGCACATGTTCCATCGTTGACCGAGTGGATTTCAGAGATGGATTACATTGCGAGGATGGAGACTCTCTTATCGCAGGACATGGACACTTATGAACAATGTTGTCAAATTTGGCAGCCGTGGTACGTTAAGGCAATCCCCTGAATTACAGAATCTGATTGGAGGATATAGATTGGATAGGATATGAAATCAGTGCAGAGTTGGGGTGAGCGAGATGACGTTGGTTTGAGTAGTCATTTCGGGTAGCTCTAAATGGTTTTTTTCTTCCTTCTTCCCCCTTCTGCCTCGTGATAGGGTTTGGCGGGGTGTGGGTATATGTTTTGCATTTTATTATAAAATTGTATGTTCTTTATTATTTATAGGATGTGGATTATGTGTGTTTCTTTATATTATTTTCTCTCCTTTTTTTTGTTATGTTTGTTTGTTGGTTATGTAAATTTCTTAAAAAATGTTAATAAAATTAGAATTATAAAAAAAAGTATGAAATTTGTCGCCGCTGCACGGTTGTGCGTAATTTTGAAGCATGCCATCTTTGGTATTTATGTACTTGGCATTAGATCTTTTATACTTTACAAAACATTTGGGGCAATATAGTGTTTTTAAACACAATTTTTTTGAAAGAAACAAAGCAAAACTTTTTTTATTTTAATGCACTAAAATTAAAAAAAGTGTTTAATTGTGTTTGAAAAATTGCTAGGCAAATACGGTTTTTGCAACACCCATTTTAATATGTAGAGCCTTTGCTTTAAAAAAATATATGTTTGGGGGTTCAAAGCAATTTCATAGCAAAAACAACATTTCCTGACAGCTCCATGTCAGCACAGCTGGGTATGGGCTCCGCCCCTCCATGACAACTCACATAAATTTGGGCCCGCCTACAGCCTCAGCTTTCTTCTTTTTTCCTCCTATACGCGGGACCTACGTGTGCCCTGTTACTTGGCTGGTCTAAAGGGCTGTCTGTCCATGTGTGTAGATTAGGCTGGACGCAGTCCCTGGTATCTCGGCTAAATGACCCATAATCCAGGGAGCCCTGCTGCTGGTCCTCGGGGTGGTTTTCATCATAGGTAACAGCCTTCTTTGGGGTCCGCTGGGTCCATGTAAAGTGGGCAGCGGTGTTGGCAGAGTCTCCCCTATGCAGGCGCACCCGCGCTGTTCAGGTGTATACGGTCGGGTGAGATAAAATTGAAAATGCTTTGTATCCAAATGAATTCTGCATTGCTGGGTAGTGTTGTTCCTTGCTCCCTGCAGCCATTATGGATAGCCTGAGCTTCTCCACAGGCTGTACAATAATATTTTGTTCACACAGCAATAACCTGCTGGTGGCTTCTCATGTTTGCTTTACTATTGTGCTAACCCCCTCAAAAGACCAGCAATTCCAGAGAAGGTAGGAGTCACCTGTGGATGATTACTGGAGCCAGCTATGGCCTGTTGCGATAAGGGATATCTTTTTATGTGCTCTCCAGTTTTTCACGAGAGAGAAAAAAAAAAAAAAAAGAGAGAGGGGGGGGGGGGGGGGGGGCACGTTTATGATCTCTACAATTCCCTTGGTTTGTGTACAATGTAGATTATTGTAATTCTGTTGTAAATTCCTACCTTTTTGGTGCTGTTCTAAGCAAAGTTTTTCATTATGTCCTGATTCCTGGCAGGGTAAGGTTCCGCTCATTACTCACCTAGTGACTGAGGGCTGTAGATGGAGGCTTCAGTCTCCTTTTAGCAGTGGTTAACCCTTTAGGCTACTTTCACACAGACGCTTTACAGGCACTATAACGCTAAAAATATCACCTGCAAAGCGCCTTGAAAGAGCCTCTCCTCTCACTCCAGTGTGAAAGCCTGAGGGCTTTCACAGTGGAGCGGTGCGCTGGCAGGACAGTTAAAAAAAAAAGTCCTGCAAGGCGCATATTTGCAGCGCTGTAGGAGCGGTGTATACACCGCTCCTAAAGCAACCTGCCCATTAAAATCAATGGGCAGCGCCACTGAACCACCACTGCAGCAGCGCTATGCCAGCATTTTTAACCCTTTTCAGCCGCTAGCGGGGGGTTAAAAGCACCCCACTAGCGGCGATAAACCTCCGCAAAAACTACAGTAAAGTGCCACTAAAAAGGGCCCCAGTGTTAAAGTAGCCTTAGAGTTTGTTCCTAAGCAAACTCTTTTACTGCATTTAATTATTTTTATGGGCTGGTTTGTTAAATGGCACACAAAACCCAGTGGAAAAGTTATTGATTGGTAATTACCAGTCTCAGAGCAAACAAACCTCTTCAATAAAGATTTGGCTGAACATGGCTGTATGAGTCTTGCTTTTACATGGTTATATGTTCTGGCAATGACCAGTCTAATAGCCTTCCCAGGTAAATCAGACTCTGCAAAGGGGAAGATGTGGAGCACATGACTGTGTGAATCTTGCTTTGATTAACCACTTCCCACCCGGCCAATGCACATATACGGCCGGGTGGGAGCCGCCTACTCCTGATAGGACGTTCAGGAACGTCATTCAGGAGTAGCGGGATCGCGCCCGCGCAGCGGCGCGATCCCGATGCGCCCGTGTCACCCGGACACGGCGCATCTCAGATCGGCAGGAGGGCTCTGTGATTGGCCCTCCTGATCACATGACGGCCGTGTCCAATCACGGCCGTCATGTGATGTAAACAAACAGCCGGTTGCTAGGCAATCGGCTCCTCCTCGCCTCACACAGAAGTCATCGCTGTGGAGAGGAGAGCAGATCGCTGCAGCCGGCTGCTGATCAGTGAGTATGAGCTGTTTTTACAGCTTTTTACTCACTGATCACCAGTCTAGTGTACACAGTAAACACACCACACAGTAAACACATCACACAGTATAAACACAATGTCCCCACACATGTCCCCAAAACATACATGTCCCCAAATAATAAAAACACATGTCCCTAATAATAAAAACATGTCCCCCACATATGTCCCACTAAAATCACATGTCCCAATGATTATCTGCACACATATGTACGTGATCACCTGCACACATATGTACATGATCATTTGCGTACATATGTCCGTGATCACACAAACCAATTATTATACACTTAACTGATTTTTTTTTACCAAAAACATGTAGCAGAATACATTTTGGCTTAAATTTATGACAAAATTTGATTTTATTGGATTTTTATTGAAGTAGAAAAAAGAAAATATTGTTTTTTTTTTCCAAATTTCCGCTTTTTTGCGCTTATATCGCAAAAAAATTAAAAACGGAGTCGTGAATAAATACCACCAAAATAAAGCTCTATTTGTGCGAACAAAATGATAAAAATTTCATTTGGGTACAGTGTAGCATGACCGCGCAATTGTCACTGAAAGCGCTAGAGCGATGAAAGCTGAAAATTGGGCTGGGAAGGAAGGGGGCGAAAGTGCCCGGTATTGAAGTGGTTAAGCAACCATAGATGAGGATACCCAACAGGTAGTCTTATTTATTAAACAAGTGGCCAATACACTCAAAGGAGTTATTCCCACTTACCCTATGAAGGGGTTAAATTATTTGGCAAGGAGCAGTCTTATAGCTTTCCCAAGCAAAACATCCCTCTTCAGACTCTATAAGAGGAATACATGGATGGGCTTGACAGTATGTATCATACTGGCTCAAGCAGCCAGAGATAAGGATGACACCTAATAGGATGTCACATTCAATAAAAACATTGCTAATACACTCTAAAGGGGTGGTTTCTGCTCACCCTTTGAAAGGGTTATCTGCTCTGGCAATGACAAGCTGCCTAAGCCATACCAGATGAAACAGACCATTTTCCGAATGGACATGACCGCATACGGTAAATTCTGCTTTGTTCAAGCAACCAAGGATAAAGATGACAACACCTAACACGTCACATTCATTAAGCCTGTGGTCAATATACTCTAAAGGAGTGTTTCCACTCACCCTGTGAAAGGGTTACCGAGCAGTCTCCAAGCCTTCCCAGGCAAACAATCTGCTTCGCATTCTTCCAAAGAGAAGACAGACGAACATGCCTGCAAGAATGTTGCCTTGTTCAAGCAACTAAGGATAAAGATGACGAGGACACCTAACCGTTTGTCACATTCAGTAAGCATGTGGTCAATACATTCTAAAGGAGTCGTTTTTCACGCGCTCTGTGAAGGGGTTATACATGGTCCCAATGAGTAGTCTCAGAACCTCCTCAGGCAAATTAACCCTTATCAGCTTCTTCCCAAGAAGAGGAGAACGAACATGTGATTCCTATTTTGTTCAGGATCACAATCACTGTGATTAAGATGATGGTGACCAAGTTGTCACAATTAAGCAAATGGTCGACACACTCTAAAGGAATTGCTAAATTCATCTTCTGCAAAGGGCCATCAATTCTGGCAATTTACAGTCTTCTATTCAGGGCCTTCTCAAGCCAACCTAACCTCTTTAACCAGTTCCCGACCAGCGCAGGCCGATGTACGTCAGCAGAATGGCACGGGCAGGCATATTGGCGTACAGGTACATCCAATCTTCAATGCCGCCCTGCCATCGCGAACATTCCGGTCGGGACCCCCGTGAGTCCCGTCGCGGGTCCCGCGGACTCGATCGCCGCGGGCATACCCGCGATTGTCTCACGGGATGGCTGAATGGAGGAAATGCCGTGTAAACAGCATTTCTCCATTCTGCCTAGCAACTAGTGACGCTGATCTCTGCTCCATGTGATTGGAGCAGAGATCAGTGTTCACTAAATGAAAGCCCAACCCCCCCCCCACAGTTAGTAACACACCCCTAGGAACACTTAACCCCTTCACTGCCAGTGTCATTTACACAGGAATCACTGCATTTATATAGCAGTGATTACTATAACTTTTGCACAAACCAATCAATAATCGCTTATTGTGATTTTTTTTTACCAAAAATATGTAGAATACGTATCGGCCTAAACTGAGGGAAAAAAATTTTTTTTTATATATTTTTGGGGGATATTTATAACAAAAATAAAAAAATGCGTTTTTTTCAAAATTGTCGCTCTATTTTTGTTTATAGCGCAAAAAATAAAAATCGCAGGGGTGATCAAATACCACCAAAAGAAAGCTCTATTTGTGGGAAAAAATACGTAAATTTTGTTTGGGAGCCACGTCGCACGTGCAATTGTCAGTTAAAGCAACGCAGTGCCGAATCGCAAAAAGTGGTCTGGTCTTTGACCAGCAAAATGGTCCGGTCTGTAAGTGGTTAATGTCTTCTGAACAGGAAGATGAGGATGACCTTTGTTCAGATTGGTAAGGTTGGCAAAATGCCTTTAAATAGAGGTGAAGCTTTGGAAATATTTTAAGTACCTCCAGAGGAGAGCTTGACAATTTCCTTATGTTGGATAGATCAAGTGTTCATTCTACAAGATTGAAATGTTGTCACAGCAGGATGTCAAAGTTACGCCCTATCTCTGCATTTTTATTGATCATAGAAGGTCAAGCCTAAATTTAATAGTGGTTAGTTTGGCTTCCTGCTTCAAGATGAATGTCTGCTGAGATAAAGGAGACCGAAAAACTCAAGAGTCAGTCTGCACGCTCACTCTCACTCCAGAGAGGTTAGCTTCTTCATTTCTGGCTGGGAGTCCAGGAAAAACTGAGAAGCTTTCTGTTATTTTGGGTAGTGCCATCTCTACATGCCTTGGGTCACTATGTGGCTCCTCTGTGGACATAGGTACGGCTTTGGCGATTGACACGTGGTCCCTTAAGGCAAGCATTTTAGGCTATATTTGGAGATCTTTCATGTCTCAGATTGAACCATAGAAATGACCTCGCTCCAGCAGCTCAGGTAGGTTCAGTTTAACTCTTGCTCCCATTCAAGTTGGTTTTCTGGACCAGTGGCCTAAACTTGTGGTTTAAGAAACAAAATCGTCTGCGATGTCATTCCCTTCTGATGACCTAGTAGTTGGTGGTGCAGTCAGACACCAGCAAAGTAGTAGGGGAGCCCTACATCAAGAGCAATGGGCTCAGGGCCAATGGTCTTTTTCAAGAGTCCAACGTCCTGGAGTTGACAGCAGCATTTCAGGCTCTTGGCCTTCAGTCACCTCATCCGGGGTAAGCCTGTCCTGGTAAAGTTGGACAGCGCAACAACTCTGGCCTACATTTGGAAACAAGCCTGTCTCTCCCTTCTGAAGGAGGTTTCTCTAATTCTAAAATCTGCCAAAGTCAATGTTCTGCAGTCTATGTGCCTGGTCAGAAGAATCTTCAGGCAAAACTATTTGTCCAGGACAAGTCTGGACGACAATCAATGGCCCAGACTACTGCAAGTCTATCGAGAACAAACAGAGCTTGTTATTTTTCTTCCAGAGGTAAACTGCTCACATCCCCAGTCTACACCAAGTTGCTGAAGTTCAATTCCAGGGCCCAGAATCCGCAAGCAAATCAGGGTGGAGGTGCTGACCGCAGAGTGGATCTCCAAGACAGCTTATGCCTTTCTGCTGAACCCTCTGATTCTCAGCTTCCACCTGATTGCATACAAATTGAAACTCCTAAGGTTTGACCTCCTATTATATGGTTTTGGTAAATCTGAAGGAAAAACTCAGCAGAAAAACTGATAGTGTGTATGGGGCTTTACAAAAACAAGAACAGCGCTAACCGTGCCTATAGTAGAATATGGCATAAACTCCCAGTATTATTGCTGATCAAGATTTTATGCTGGACTCTTCAGAAGCGTATTCTGAAATGCCTGCAGGCGTGGCTTGATTTGGGTCTAAGCGTTATGCTATAGGCACACATATCGGCTATCTCTGCCTTCACAGGCATACAGTGGGCAGCATCCAACACTTAATTATACAGTTGCAGTTTGGTTGAAACCTCAAATTGTTTAAGAAATTATATCTCCAGTTGCTGTTGGACACTATTGCATCAGAGCCCTTTAATCACCCTGTGGTACCGCTCACTGAAAAATGGTGGCAATAATATCAGTCAGAAGAGTCAGCATTAGTGGCCTTGGGATTTAAAGAACCCATACTCACGTACTTCCCAGACAGGGTGCTCATGCCAATGCTCGAATTTTGTGCCTGAACTGACCTTCAGATTCCATATCACACAAGAGGTTGTCCTCCTACGTTCCTTTTGGGAAGTGTTTAAGAAATGAGCCCATTGGATGTGGGCCAAGCTTTAAAATGTTTAATCACAGCGACTTCTCCCACCAGGAAGTCGGAGCATCTGTCATTCCAGATGAACACATGATTTTACAGCTTCCAGCAAGATTATTGCCTTTTGGTTGGTAAAGGTCATCTCCTTGGCCTACAAGTTGAAAGGGTAGGCTGTGCCAGGAGAATCATGGCATTCTTCACTGGAAGGGTCTCGACCTCGAGAGTGGGAGCAGGCCGAGTGTCTGAAACTATCTGCAAGACAGCTACGTGGGCACCAATATATTCATAGCTTAAGGACAATTGAGTTTGGCAGAGGGATCCTAGCTTCTGTTTTGTTTCCGCCAAAATTGAGATGAGTGTAGCATTATCCCTCCCATTTTAGCTAGTTAGCTCCCAGCTGTGCTGACATGGAGCCATCAGGAAAACAGAAAATTGAATTCAAATACTTACTGTAATTTTCCATTCCTGACAAGCTTCATGGCAGCACAGATCCCACCCAGCTTGGTAGGACTAGTTACAGAAAGCAGAGGCTGTAGGTGGGTGCAAGTTTACATGAGTTAAGTCAAGGAGGCATGAGGGGGCAGAGCCTACACCCAGCCATGCTGCCATGGAGCTCGCCCAGAAAGGCAAATTATGGTATTTGAATTACATTTTCTGTTATTTTTTCATGTAAACAAAAAGTGTCAGATAGGACTTCCAGCAGTTAGAAGAGTGAGCGATGTGTGGCATAAGCTTCTAATGCACATTGGTACAGCTCTGCATGAGCGCGCAATTAAAGCAGTGCCTTGCCAAATTGTAAAAAGTGCTCTGGTCATTAAAGGGGCAAATCCTTCTGGGGCTGAAGTAGTTAAAGAGTGTATAAGAGTGAAGGGGGGGGGGGCAACAACACATTTAGAAAGCCTACTTTGGATCAGGAAAGTAGAGAACTCAGATACAGATTTAAAGCACAAGGCTACCCCAACTCATTGCCCCATCCAAATCAGAATATTGAACAAAAGATATTTTTTGCACCCTCTTCTACTGGTTACCCATAATTACCTAGGGGGTTTGTGTGTTAGCAAGTAGCGGAAGGCAGTTTCCATGTTTGTTTGTTTCTTTTTATACTTTTCAAATAGCTACTGAGGTAGTTTTAAGCCCTGCTCGTATATGAAATAGATGAGTGGGTGGTACCTATAGTGTATATAAATATATCCCTTGATGGAAGTCACGGTATACCATTCTTTGTTCACTGAGATAGGGCTTTCTTTTTCATGTTATGTCACTTTTAGAGCAGTAGCCGAAAGGCAGCCCCTTGATTGATATATAATCCAGTCCCTGTTGGGTTGGGAGGGTAGAGTGGTGACATCACTTTAGGAGGAAAGGAGGACTGAAAGTTATGTAGAATTTTGCTTCCTTTGAGGTGGTTTTAGCTTTACAATACAACTATGAGGAAGTAGCCCTTGGATAATCAATAATGCTTTTTTGTTTTTATAGTGTTCTATATGCAGTCGCCCTCCCCTTATTTGTGGGCGACATCCCTCCCTATATCCAATGTTATTTAGGCTCCCAGGTCCATATTCTGTTTGTCTAGCGCACATAGGATCACTGACCAAAACCTATATAGTTCCCCACCAGCAGGATGCCGCCAGAAGCATCCAGGGCCAACAGGTAACCAACTCAGCCACCTGGGGAGCCGAGAATGAGGTTAAAATAAACTTTCCACAGAGGCACCTTCAGACACTAGCTCAAAACTGAGGCTGAGCTAGGATGTCTAGGCAGGGATTCTTATTTTTCTGCTTAATGTCCATTCACCCTAACATGGCACCATAACTCAAAAAGTTATGAATATGAAGAACCTTGTGTCATATCACGTACAATAAAGAAATGTTTTAACAGTTACCCAATTTCTAGCTCCAGCAACCATCATTAAAGTTGTGCAACTTGATCCCCTCAGTCTCTTTAACCACTTGCTTACTGGGCACTTATAGGAAGTAAAGCCTGGTGGGTTTTACTTCCTCTTTATTTCCCTGTAAAGGTAAAGCATAATGGGCCATGTATCGCATGGTAGCCCATTACGTGTCACTTACCTGAAACCGAAGCCTGTGATGTCACTGCTATCCCCACTAGCAGCAAGCGTCCATCTTCATACCCTCTTACTTTCCGGGGCTGTGAACTCCGCCTTTGTGACTGGCCGGAGTCAGGTGATGTCACTTGAGTGCATGCGTGCAGGAGCCGCCAGTCACAACATGGCCCCTATTAGAAATAGCACGATGTGCCCTTTTTAAAGTGGGCATGCGCTGTAGAGATTGGTGATCGCTTTTTTGTAAATATTTGATAGATATTTCAAGCTCCTACAGTTATGCCTTAATATAGGCTTAGGCTTCATGCACACGAGACGCAGATGCAAACGCTGCTGGACACATGTTGAAACCGGCGTTTAGAAACTCGCGTTTTGCCGCGATTTTTACCGCGATTTAGCGGCGTTTTACCACGTTTGCGTCTAGAAGCGTTTAGTTAAGCTAACATCATAGACCCTCCGCAGCTCAAAAAAAACAGTATTATTAACTATTTCAGCAAGTTTGTGAGACCAGAGTGAGTAGCAGCAGCTGTGAGAGCTGCAGTGTACTTGTATTTAGCGTGTCACTTGCCACGGCACCTGCCACAAGTTGTGGATTGTCCACTTGCCACGTCATCTGCCACAAGTTGTGGATTGTCCAACTGCCACGTCATCTGCCACAAGTTGTGGATTGTCCAACTGCCACGTCACCTGCCACAAGTTGTGGATTGTCCAACTGCCACGTGACTTGCCACGTGACTTGCCACGTCACCTGCCACAAGTTTTGGATTGTCCACTTGCCACGTCACTTGCCACAAGTTGGGGATTGTCCACTTGCCACGTCACAAGTTGTGGATTGTCCACTTGCCACGTCACCTGCCACCTCACTTGGGGATTGTCCACATCACCTGCCACCTCACTTGCCACATCACCTGCCACAAGTTGTGGATTGTCCACTTGCCACATCACCTGCCACGTCACTTGCCACAAGATGTGGATTGTCCACTTTCCATGTCACCTGCCATGCCACCTGCCACAAGTTGTGGATTTCCACCTGCCACATCACTTGCCACGTCACCTGTCACAAGTTGTGGATTGTTAACTTGCCACATCACTTGCCACCTGCCATGTCACTTGCCACAAGCTGTGGATTGTCCACTTGCCACGTCACCTGCCACAAGTTTTGGATTGTCCACTTGCCACGTCACTTGCCACAAGATGTGGATTGTCCACTTGTCACATCACCTGCCACATCACCTGCCACAAGTTGTGGATTGTCCACTTGCCACACCACTTTCCACGTCACCTGCCACGTCACTTGCCACGAGATGTGGATTGTCCACTTTCCACGTCATCTGCCATGCCACAAGCTGTTGATTGTCCACTTGCCACGTCACTTGCCACATCACCTGCCACGTCACTTGCCACATCACCTGCCACAAGTTGTGGATTGTCTACTTGCCACGTCACTTGCCACATCACATGCCACGTCACTTGCCACAAGATGTGGATTGTCCACTTTCCACGTCACCTGCCACAAGTTGTGGATTGTCCACTTGCCACGTCACCAGCCACATCACCTGCCACAAGTTGTGGATTGTCCACTTGCCACACCACTTTCCACGTCACCTGCCACAAGATGTGGATTGTCCACTTGCCACGTCAATTGCCCGTCACCTGCCACAAGTTGTTGATTTTCAACTTGCCACGTCACCTGCCAGGTCACTTGCCGCGTCACCTGCCACAAGTTGTGGATTGTCCACTTTCCACGTCACTTGCCACTTCACCTGCCACGTCACTTGCCACAAGTTGTGGATTGTCCACTTGCCACATCACTTGCCACCTGCCATGTCACTTGCCACGTCCCTTGCCACCTGCCATGTCACTTGCCACAAGTTGTGGATTGTCCACTTGCAATTGCTTAAAATATTTTTCTAATGGTTTTTCATCATTTGCAATCATTTTTGAGATTTTTAATGTAAAAAAAAGGTCACCTTTAAAAATGCATATAAACGCAAACGCGGCTAAACGCGGTAGCGGCTTTTTGCCGCGTTTTGCGTCTGAAACGTGGAAATTTTTGCTTCTGAACGCATTTTTTTGCTTCTGGAAAAACGAGATTAAACGCAACTGCATAAAAACGGAAAAAAAACGAGACTGTGTGCATGGACACATAGGATAACATTGAATGAGTTCAGGGGCAGTTGAAAAAACTGTCCAACTGCATCTGAACGCGCGTTTAACTGCGTCTCGTGTGCATGAGGCCTTACCTGTAGGTAAAAGTGGTTGTACAAGCCCTGTAACCCCTTCTCGCCGAGCGTATGCAGGCTTAGCTTTGGGGGGGGGGGGGGGGGGGGTTATACCAGGATGATGCCTGCAGCTGCAGGCAAATTTGGAATTTTTTTTTTAAACACAATTTAATATAAAAATAAGAAATTTTTTTTTTTTAACCACTTTCAGACCGGACCAATTTGCTGGTCAAAGACCAGACCACTTTTTGCGATTCGGCACTGCGTCGCTTTAACTGACAATTGCGCGGTCGTGCGACGTGGCTCCCAAACAAAATTAACGTCCTTTTTTCCCACAAATAGAGCTTTCTTTTGGTGGTATTTGATCACCCCTGCGGTATTTTTTGCGCTATAAACAAAAATAGAGCGACAATTTTGAAAAAAACGCATTATTTTTTACTTTTTGTTATAATAAATATCCCCCAAAAATATATAAAAAAACATTTTTTTCCCTCAGTTTAGGCTGATACGTATTCTACATATTTTTGGTAAAAAAAAAAAAAATCGCAATAAGCGATTATTGATTGGTTTGTGCAAAAGTTATAGCGTTTACAAAATAGGGATAGTTTTATAACATTTTTTTTTTTTTTTTTACTAGTAATGGTGGCGATCAGCGATTTTTATTGTGACTGCGACATTGTGGGGGACCCATCGGACATTTTTGACACATTTTTGGGACCATTGTCATTTATACAGTAATCACTGCTATATAAATGCAGTGATTCCTGTGTAAATGACACTGGCATATAAAAAAAAAAATTTTTCCCTCAGTTTAGGCCGATACGTATTCTACATATTTTTGGTTAAAAAAAAAACACAATAAGCGATTATTGATTGGTTTGTGCAAAAGTTATAGTAATCACTGCTATATAAATGCAGTGATTCCTGTGTAAATGACACTGGCAGTGTAGGGGTTAAGTGTTCCTAGGGGTGTGTTACTAACTGTGGGGGGGTTGGGCTTTCATTTAGTGAACACTGATCTCTGCTCCAATCACATGGAGCAGAGATCAGAGTCACTAGTTGCTAGGCAGAATGGAGAAATGCTGTTTACTCGGCATTTCCTCCATTCGGCCGCTCCGTGAGATGATCGCGGGGATGCCCGCGGCGATCGAGTCCCGTGACCGGACTCACGGGGGTCCCGACCAGCGCGGGAGCGCGGCGCGCTCCCGATGGCAGGGCGGCATTGAATATTGGACGTACCTGTACGCCAATATGCCTGCCCGTGCCATTCTGTCGACGTACATAGTCGTGCGCTGGTCGGGAAGTGGTTAAAGCGCCACCACGCAGCAAAAAAAGCATACCAAAGTTACACCCGCATATGTAAACTGTTCAAATCACACATGTGAAGTATCGCCACGATCGTCAAAACGAGAGCAATAATGCTAGCACTAGACCTCCTCTAACTCTAACCTGGTAACTGTAAAAAAATAAAAATAAAAATGAAAGCGGCACCTATGAAGATTTTTAGGTACTGTAGTTTGTTGCCATTTCACGATTGCATACAATTATAAAAGAGTGACATGTTTGGTATCTACTCAGCATAGCATCTTTCACATTATACAAAAAATAAAAAATAAATTGGGCTAACTTTACTGTTTAGTTTTTTAAAAATTCATGAAAGTGTCCCTTTTCCCAAAAAGTTGCGTTTAAAACAACGCTGCACAAATACTGTGCGACATAAAATATTGCAACAATCACCATTTTATTCTCTAGATTCTCTGCTAAAAATTATATATGTTTGTGGGTTCCAAGTAATTTTCTAGCAAAAAATATGGATTTTAACTTGTAAACACCAAATGTCAGAAAAAGCATTTCTTCTACCCCTTAGACCTAAGCATACAACTCTGGTTAAAGATTAAATAAATCTGTGGTTTCAGTAAAAGTTAGAGCAGATGACAACGCAATTACCATCAGATCATGGTCTTATTCAAATCTTACACTAAAGTTTACAGTGGTTAGTCATAAACCAAGAGTACATCAAACCCCTGGTTCCCCATGGTGGGGGAATAAAAAAAAAGAAACGAGCGGGCACAAAAGAAGCTTTCCTTCCTGGGGTAATATATTTAACCCAAACGCATTTTTTATTGGTTACAAGATTTTTAAAAGGGTAGTATTTTTTTTAAATGGGAACCTACAATTAAAATGCATTTGTTTTTTGCAAGATTAATTCATATACAGATCTAACATTTGGTGTGCAAAATTTTGAAAAAAAGATTTTTGTCAATAGAATTTCTTCTTTTCAAATTTAAAAGTACATACAAAAACAAATATATTGCATTTATGTTCTTTATATCAGCAAGATTTGTATACTGTAGAATAATCAATTTCTTTTTTTGCTCAAGTTTTTAGTCAGAGGAGCCTTTCTGACAGATTTTGAGAGCTTTACTGCAGATTTTATAGCAGTTTTTGTGAGAATGCGATTGTTATATGAAGATTGCTGACTTTCACCATCCTCAATTCCCCATTTTGTAGAACAGGCTTTTTTATTTTTGATTGGTGCTTTTGAGTCTTTATCAGCTTTATCAATCAGTTGTTGCCTCTTGGCCAACTCCATCAGTGCTGGCTCTTGAATCTTGCTTGCACTTTCCACTTCTCCAGGTGTCTTCCTAGCTTGCAGTTTCTGATAAAAAAAGGATAACCTTTATTACAGCAAATTCATATTCACACAACACAACATTTTAGATTCATAAAATAGAAGATAAAGAATAGATGCATGTCTCTTTAAGGCAAGCCAATGATGTGATTTTCCTTTTATAAAATCGGTTTCCCATCAACAGTAGAGGTCGACCGATATGGGTTTTTCTCTGGCCGATGCCGATATTTAGAAATCATGGCGGCCGATAGCCGATATATGATGCCAATTTTTTAGGCCGATTTTATTTTATTTATTTTTTTCCTTTTTTATTTATTTTATTATTTTTTAATCCCCTTTGATCTCATAAAATCTAACACACCTTTCCCACTGGGGCGTTTTTCAGGCGCATTTGGGCTAAAAATAGCACCTGTAAAGTGCCTGCAAAATGGCTCCCCTGCAGTCTGTGTGAAAGAGTGCTTTCACACTGAGGGGATGCGCTGGCAGGATCTTAAAAAAAAAAAAGCAGCACGTTTGGAGTGGTGTATACCGCTCCTCCACCACTCCTGCCCATTGATATGAATGGGCACCACTGCCGAAGCGCATGCAATGCGATTTGGCAGTGGTGCTTCACGGGCGCATTTAACCTCTTCCTTGGCCGCTAGCTGGGTTATATGTGCCCCACTAGCAGCAAAATAGCACCGCTAAAATGATGGTAAAGAGCCGCTAAAACTTGCGTTTTACCATCAACGCCTGCCCGCTCCAGTGTGAAAGCAGCCTTCATAAGTGATACAGAAAATTTCTTACATTTAAACATTTATTAAACAAAACAAACCTCCAATCAGTTTACTTGTATGTATGATTTAGATAAAAAAAAAAAAAACACCTATATATTAAATAAAAACAGGTAGTCAAAACTTTTGGGCGAAAAAAAATGGGCTAACTTTACTGTTTTTATTTATTTATTTATTTTTTTAAATTGTGTATTTTTTTCCCCAAAAAATGCATTTGAAAGACCTCTGTGCAAATGCCGTGTGACAAAATATTGCAACAACCGCTATTTTATTCCCTAGGATCTCTGCTAAAAAATATATATATAAATTTTGGGGGGTCCAAGTGATTTTCTGGCAGAAAATACAGGATTTTTACTTGTAAGCAACAAGTGTCAGAAAAGATTTAGTCTTTAAATGGTTAAACTGAGAACTTTACACACTGAGATGACTTCATTCATTGAAGTGTAAACATTGTATCATTTTGCTCTTTTCTTGGCAGACTGCCCAGAGAGGAGGAAAGGGTTTCTATGACGACTCAGCAACTTGCACTGACTTCTATTACAGAAGTCATTTCAAAGTCCCGCTGTAGTTCTAAATCGGCTTTTTATCAGCACAATCGGCCGATGCTGATTAATTAAAAAACTGCAAATATCGGCCGGCCGATATATCGGTCGACCTCTAATCAACAGCTGTTCTCCGGCAGCGATAGTGTGTTCTGCCAGTGGAGAGCCTTCCCTGCTGGCAAAACACAATGATTACTGCCATCGGCTAAAGTCTCGGGCAGTAACTGCACGTGAAAAAAATAAAATAAAATAAAATAAAATACAACAGATTGGTTGGAAGTAATGTCAAAGTAAAAGACCCTGCCAAGAAGTGCTAAGCAACAAATCATGAAGCAGACCCATGTGCATGAAGTGAGAGGAATGGCAGCCTCAGCCCAAACTACAGCCAGGCCATACACCCAAAGTTTTGCCCCACCCCTTGGAGCTTAATCAGGGGGGGTGGGAGATTTGAGCATAAGGGGTTGTTTTATGGCTGTCATGTGATAGAAATGATGACACGAGCTCAAGCAAACAATCGTATGGATAAACACAGCTAGAGACATCACAGCTTGCTACAAACATCAAGATTGCTATACAGCAGCTAAAAGGAAAAAATTGCAAAACATCGTTGAATTAATCATTAAGAAATGATTTAAAGTATCAGCCACCATTCTTTAATGTGCAATGCTTTGTACTTTTTAATAAATTCAGAGTAAACAAAGTACATGCATCCAATCAAATTAAATCGGTGAGAGGTTTTACACTATCTAGCATTTTTTCTATTTATCTGGGATTTGGACACTGAGAAGAGTTTTCAGTTACTCTAGGATTGACCCTGATGTGACTTTTCTACACCCCCCACCGGTGACCAGTGCTGGGGATTAGAACATCTAGCCTGTTTGACCCTTCATAATAAATAGTTAGTCTCTTTGGTAAGAGTCCATTTTCAACTGTGGTGGTGGCGGCATTATACTCACTTGGTGCAGGGATTGGGATTTGTTTCATCTACAGTAGTGTCACAGATTCAAACACATATTGAATCAATGGGAATACCAAAGTGAAAACCAGCAAAAGTGGATAATAGTAAAGTGCTAATATAGACTAGACTAAATGTGTAAAAGACAAAGAATTTGTGAAATTTCATAAATAAGCATGTAGCCAGTGAAAATTCAAAATGTGCAAAAATGCATATATACAACTGAAATTGTTTTACCGAGTGCTAGGCTTGAACTAAAATGTGGAGAAAGAAAAAGAAAGAAAAAGATTCATAAACAAGCATGTAGCCAGTGAAAGTTCAAATAAATGAGCAAAAAATATATACACAATTGCAAAATGTATTTACCTGGGTGGATATCAATCATTTCAGCACTTTATGAATTGACAGCACAGCAGCACTTGGGAAAGAAGAGTCCGTCTATGCGTGCGTGTCTGCCTTAGTGTAAATATGAGATCTGAGGTCCTTTTGACCCCAGATCTCATATTTAAGAGGTCCTGTCATGCTTTTTTTTTTCTATTAGGTTTACATTACTTGTAATAGAAAAAAACAAAACAACAAAAAAAAACACTTACATTTCTAAAAGAACAGTGTAAAAATTTAAAAGTGTGTGCAGAAGAGAACGCATACATGAGTAGCCCCCCCCCCCCCCGCATATGAAAACCGTATTCAACCACACGTGAGGTATTGCAGCGATCATTAGAGCGAGAGCAATAATTCTTGCCCTAGACCTCCTCTAACTCAAAACATGCAACCCTTAGAATTTTTGGAGATTTCTAAGGGTAAAGGTTTGTCGCCATTCCACAAGCTGGTGCAATTTTTAAGCGTGACAAGTTGGGTATTAATTTACTCGGTGTAACATTATCTTTCACAATATATAAAAAAAAAAAAAAATATTGTGCTAACTTTACTGTTGTCTTTTCTTTTTAATTCAAAAATGTGTTTTTCTCAAAAAAAAGTGCGTTTGTAAGACCGCTGCACAAATACGGTGTGACAGAAAGTATTGCAACAACTGCCATTTAATTCTCTAGGGTGTTATAGAAAAATATATATATATATATATGTTTGGGGTTCTAAGTAAATTTCTAGCAAAAAACCTGTTTAACTTGTAAACACCAAATCTCAGAAAGAAGCTCGGTCCTTAAAGAGGAAGTAAACCCTGATGAGTATACTTCCTCTTTCATTTCCTGCAGAGGTAAAGCATAATGGACTACTATGCATTGTATAGTAGTCCATTATGTGTCACTTACCTGACACAGGAGCCAGCAAAGTCACTGCTGTCCCCTGTAGTCCGGCGCATCCATCTTCTCGGTGGGTGCCGCTGTCATTCGGCGAAGCCGTCACTCCTGCGCATTGGGAGCCGCCACGCGCGGCATATTCGCCGTTGACGGTGCTGCGCTCAGTGCGCCGCTGTCTATGGTGCATGCGCCGTAGACAGCGGTGCCTGTCTTTCGGCAAATATCTCCTAAACCGTGTAGGTTTAGCAGATATTTCTTGGACCTACAGGTAAGCCTTAATCTAGGCTTACCTGTAGGTCAAAGTGTGTTGTAAGGGTTTACAACCACTTTAAGTGGTTAAACTCTAAATATTATCTAATTGACACTTCTGCTTATCTCCCTTCTGACCCTACAAAAGAAAGTTTCATCATCAGAGAGGCTGTATCTATAAGGATATTGACAGACCTAGAGGCCAAAAAGCCTCTCGGTGGCACTAATTTTCTATTATCTGCCTAAGACAAGAAACAGACATTCCATCCCCTAGGTAGATTTTTTTTTGTGGCAAGCATTGGTTCCATGAGAGAACCACTAGATAATTTAAAATGGACACTGTTACAAGCCTTAGTCAGTAGGAGGTACAAGAAAGTCTGATCTTTCAAGACCATCATATATAAATCCACCTGTCAGTGCCACGTGTCATCAGTGCCACGTGTCATTGCCATTTGTCATCAGTGCCACCTGTCAGTGTCACGTGCCATCTGTTGTCAGTGTCACGTGTCATCAATGCCACTTATCAGTGCCATCTGTCATCAGTGTCACGCGTCATCGGTGCCACGTATTAGTGCCATCTGTCTTCAGTGCCACGTATTAGTGCCACGTGTCATCAGTGCCACATATTAGTGCCACGTGTCATCGGTGCCACATATTAGTGCCATCTGTCATCGGTGCCACATATTAGTGCCATCTGTCATCGGTGCCACCTATTAGTGCCATCTGTCATCGGTGCCACCTATTAGTGCCATCTGTCATCGGTGCCACCTATTAGTGCCATCTGTCATCGGTGCCACCTATTAGTGCCATCTGTCATCGGTGCCACCTGTCATCATTGCCACGTATCAGTGCCATCTGTCATCAGTGTCACGTGTCATTGTCCTGGTGCTTCAAAAGTGTAATAAATAGTCAACAAGTTAGATGTGTAATTTATGTTCCTAGAACACATGATGGCGCTACCTGCATGTTGGGCCTCTCTATGTGGCCAGGCTGTGAAAAAGTCACACACATGTGGTATTGTAATACTCAGGAGGAGTAGCAGAATTTTTTGGGGGGTGTCATTTGTGGTATACACATGCCACGTGAGAGAAATAACTAAGAGAAATTACAATGACAATTTTGTGGAGAAAAAAAAAAAAAAAAGAGAAATCTTAATTTTGCAAAGAATTGTGGGAAAAAAATGACAACATCAAAAAGCTCACTGTGCCTCTTACTAAATACCTTGGAATGTCTACTTTCCAAAAAGGGGTCATTTGGGGGGTATTTGTACTTTCTTGACTTGTTCGGGTCACAAGAAGCGAGATAGGCCACCAGTACATCAGATGTGATCAATTTTGTGCGATTCGCACCACACCTTGTAGACTCTCTAACTTTCACAAAGACCAAATAATATCCACTAATTTGGGTTATTTTTACCAAAAGATATGTAGCAGTATAAATTGTGGCCAAAATTTATGAAGAAAAATTAATAATTTGCATAATTCTGTCACAGAAACAAAGAAATATGCGTTTTTTTTTTCAAAATTTTCGGTCTTTTTTCATTTATAGCGCAAAAAATAAAAACCCCAGAGGTGATCAAATACCACCAAAAGAAAGCTCTATTTGTGGGAAAAAAAGGACAAAAAATTCATTTGGGTACAGTGTTGCATGACTGAGTAATTGTCATTCAAAGTGTGAGAGCACCGAAAGCTGAAAATTGGTCTGGGCAGGAAGGGTTTTTAAGTGCCCAGTAAGCAAGTGGTTAAAGAACTTATGGGTCCTCCTTAAACTGGAGATTTACAGTGAAGGAAAACAGTACACCTCTCTGAACAAGGTCTTGCTGTGGTTGCTGCTGCAAAAAATGTTGATAGCCTTTGGGGTGGGGCTTGGTAATGGCCAACCAGGAAGTTTTCTCATCCTGTGTGTTGGCTGGTGCCACAAATATCCAAGCAATCCTTAAGGGGGTGCCACACCCCAACGTGCGATGCGAGCAATCTGAGTGCACCAGTCAGTGCACAGAAATGTGAGTTTATTTTGGATTTTTTATTAAAAGTTTTAAACATGATTTAGCACTATGTATGTTTCCTTTATTCTTCTGAGTACTACTGCTGGGGATTACCTAGCATTCATTTAAACCCAAAAAGGTTACAATCATCCAAAGGATCCTTATACCCCTTAAAGGGCAAGGTACATGGTGACCAGTTGTTGGTCTGACATGGAGGAGCGCATAGATGTGAAGGTACACTAAAAATAGTATTTTTTGTACTTACCGTCACATCCTTTTCTCTGTAATTCACAGACCGAAACAGCTCCTCTTAGCCATTGGGTTGTTTGCCCCATTACTAAGATACTAGGCATTAGTTGTAACAACACTCAGAACTCTTAGTTCCGCCCAGGGGGCAGTCCCTTGGGCAACAACCCTCCAGTCTGCCCAACAGACCTCAGTACGTCAACAAGCAGTATAACGTAAAGAGAAAAAAGGAGGGGCGGGTGCTGTGTCGGTCGGTGAATTATAGAGAAAAGGATTTTACGGAGAGTACAAAAAAAAATAATCCTATTTTCTCTTATATTCACCGACTGACACAGCTCCTCTCTTAGCCATTGGGACGTCCCCAAGCAGTGCCAAACGAGGGGTGGGAAAAACAGCATAAAAACTTCATCCACCATGGCAAGTGGGAACTAGTGAAACTAAACCCACAAAAAAACATCAGTGCGTGGAGAAATCCACCACAAAACCAGGGTACCCTCAACAGGAGTGACTACCCACAACTGTGGAATACAACCCAACAGTGCATTAACTTAACGGTACTGTGTTTTTATAAAAAAATAAAAAATAAAAAGTATATATATATATATATATATATATATATATATATATATATATATATATATATATATATATATATCTATATATCTATATATATCTATATATATCTATATATATCTATATATATCTATATATATCTATATATATCTATATATATCTATATATACACATATACATATATACACACACACACACACACACACATACACTATACGGCCGCCTGGAAAACGTTGCAGCCAAAGCAGGCATCAGCCTATGCACTGACGTCTACCATGTAGAACTTGGTAAACGTGTGGACAGACGACCAGGTTGCCGCTTAACACACCTGAGCGACAGACCCTTGGTGTCAGAAGGCCCAAGACGTTCCGATTGCCCTTGTGGAGTGGGCCATGACCGGAAAGGGGGGCACCTGCCCCTTCAAGATGTAGGCTTGTACCACAATCCATCTGATCCACCTGGAAATGGTGGCCGACAAGACCGCCATGCCTTTCTTTGGACCAGCCACCGAAACAAACAGTGAGTCTGACTTCCGAAAGGGAGTCGTGGCAGACAAATACACCTTCAGAGCCCGAACCACGTCCAGAGCGTGAAGGGCCACCTCCTTAGGGTGCTTCGGCTTAGGACACCGATGGCTCATTGATATGAAAAGCCGAGACAACTTTCGGTAGGAAAGACGGTTGTGGACGCAACACCACCTTATCCTTGTGGATAACCAGATAAGGCGACTTGCAGGACAAGGCCGCCAGTTCCGAAACCCTCCTGCCCGATGTGATGGCCACTAGAAAGACCACTTTCTGTGAATGAGTCAACAAGGGAATCTCCCTGATATTTTCAAGTGGCGGTTTCAAATCCCATGGTGGTAATAGTGGACGCACCAGAGGGACTACATGTCGTACCACCTGAACGAAGGTACTCACTAGTGAGTCGCCAGTGGTCGCTGAAGGATCCTGGATATAGAAAAGGAGTGCGGATGCCATCCTTTCTCCTCACACATGGAGATGTAGGCCTTCCAGGTACGATGGTATATCTTCCAGGAAGAAGATTTTTGTGCCTTTAACATAGTATGGATCACCGAGTCCGACAGACCCCGGTTCCTCAACACCTGGCTCTCAATAGCCATGCCGTTAAAGCCAGCGATGGTACAACAGGATGGAGAATTGGACCTCGAGACAGAAGGTACTCCTGCAATGGCAGTCGGCAGGGAGCGTCAGCCACCAGACACACCAGGTCTGCGTACCAAGGATGCTGAGGCCAATCTGGGGCAACCAGTATTACTGGGATCCCCTTCGGCTTCCACTCTGCAAAGCAGGAGTGGCAACAGTTTCAGTGAAGGAAAGGTGTAGCTCAGCTGGTACTGATCCCACGGAGCCACCAGCACGTCTGACCACGGATCTCTTGTCTTGGACACGAATCTTTGCACCTTCTGGTTGAGATGGGAGGCCAGAAGATCCACATCTGGTGTGCCCCACTTCAGGCACAGTAACCTGAATGTCTCCGGATGAAATGCCCATTCTCCTGGGTCCAGCATCTGTCGACTCAGATAGTCCACCTGCCAGTTCTCCACTCCTGGGATGTAGATGGCCGATAGGGCCGGTACGTGTCGCTCTGCCCACTGAAGGATGTGAGCGACCTTCCGTGCAGTGAATGAGCTTCCAGTTCCCCCTTAGTGATTGACTTATGCCACCGCAGTGGCGTTATCTGACTGGATCATGATCAGACGACCTTGCAGTCTCTTCGACCATGTGGAGAGGCACAGCCTGATCACTCAATTCGAGCAGCTTGATCAGCAACTTGGATTCTTCCATCGACCAGAGGCCCTGAGCCGACTGAACCCCCATCACTCGACCCCAGCCAGATAGACCGGCATCCGTTGTGATCACTGTCCACTTCAGAGGTAGGAACGATTTTCCTGACTGAATCACCGGGGACCTCAACCACCAGATCAGCTAGTGTCTGACCAACTGGCACACCTGGATCTGCCGATCCAGGGACAACTGAGATTTGTCCCATTTTGTCAAAATCTTCTGCAGGACTCTGGTGTGGAACTGGGCATAAGGTACTGCCTCGAAGGAGGCCACCATGAGACCCAGTACTCGCATGCAAAAGGGGATCGGCGACCACCTGCGGTTAAGCAGTTTTACTGCGGATCCGAGAGTCTGCAGTTTGAAGGGAGAAACACTCGCTTCCATGGAGTGCAGCAAGCCTAGGTACTCCAGACATTAGGTCTGTACGATCACTGACTTCTTTAGGTTCAACAGCCACCCAAATTCTTGCAGGGTCTGCATGGTGATCGCCACATCCTCCTAATTCTGAGGCGGAAGATGCCCTCAGGAGGAAATCGTCTAAGTATCCCATGACCACGATCCCACAGTGCCGTAGCAACGCCTAAGTCAATACCTTGGTAAAGACTCAGGGGGCTGATGCCAGACCAAAAGGAAGAGCATTGATGCCGAAGGCATATGGGTATATGCAGGTACGCATCCTGGCTGTCTAAGGACGCCAGGGAGTCCCGATGGAGTGCAGCGACTACTGAGCAAACTGCATGGTGGTTGCCACATCCTCCTAAATCTGAGGCAGAAGATGCTCTCAGGAGGAGATCGTCTAGGTAACCCACGATCGCGATCCCGTGTTGTTGCAGCAACGCCTTGGTAAAGACTCGGGAGGGGGCGGGTTAGAAAAGGAATAGTGGGCTTCCCCGGCTGTCAAAACGCAGAAATTTTTGATGCCGAAGGCATATGGGTATGTGCAGGTACGCATCCTGGTGGTCCAAGGACACCAGGGAGTCCCCTTGGAGTGCAGCGACTACTGAGCGAACGGATTCCATTCTGAACCTCTACACGTTTACAAAGTGATTGAGGGCTTTTAAGTCCAAGATTGGATGTACCCCTTCCTTCTTGGGAACCACAAACAGATTTGAGTAGAATCCCTGGAAGCGTTCCGATACCGGTACAATCACCCGTACGATTCAGCAGGTCCCTTACTGCCCCCAAGAGGGCCTCCCGACGAGCCGGGTATGCTGGAGGGGAAGAATCGGTTTGGCAGCCAAGAGAGAAACTATCTTGTAGCCGGAGGAAATCAGATTGCAGACCCATTGGTCAGATAGTCGAGAGGACCACCAGGCTGCAAACTCCCGAAGGCAACCCCCCACTCGAGATATGGTTGGGGGCAAACCTTCATGCGGTAGCACTTTTGTTCGCAGGCTTGCGGTTCCAGGGACGTTTTTGACAGTCCGTGGTCATCCTGTCGGGCTGGGGACGCTTTGTCGAAGCTCCGGGTGGACGAATAAGCAGTTTGTGAGGAGAAGAGGGCCCTTGCCTACGGTGTGGCTCCTCAGCCTTCCTGGCCTGTGGGAGTGAGGTACTCTTACCACTGGTGGCATTTTTAATAATGTCATCTAAAGAGGCTTTAAAGTGCCAGTCGCCAAGGACAGGGCTTTTTTGGATGCCTGGTCAGCAGACGAGCATTTTAGCCAAATTCAGGCACCTCAGCATCACAGCTGACACAAGTTCTGGATAACAGAGGGAGAGTATCCAGGGCCGCATCACAGACGTACTTAAGGCCTTGAACTAGTTGGTCTGCTAGTTCCACGCAGAGAGAAGCCTGTTGCTCTCCCAATTCGCAGTGCAAACGTTTTTCCCACTCAGTGTCTGCGGCTCTGAAGGCTCTCCTCAAAAGGGCAACGCACGGTCATGTATTTGGGGACCGAAAAGGTCCGTTGCGGGCGACTCCATCCTTGTAAATGAAAATAAGTCAGATACGAGAACACCTTAGGTGAACGTGCTGGCTTGCGGGACCCAAAAGGGACCGATACATCAGCAGAGGGATCCGCTGGCTCCTGAATCTTCAGGGCATCACACCGCTGTGATAAGTGCTCCAACAAGCGATGTTTCGCGTCCGGACCAGGACTCATCCTCACTGTCGGGGGTCCCGCACACCTCCCACGCAACGCTCCATCTTGGCAACGAACGAATTGAGGACCGCCGTCATGGTGTCCATGGGCACTGCGCAGTCCGAAGGTGACCCGGCTGCAAATGCCTGGATTTCAGGGGAAGAAACACAAGTTTCTGAAGCCATGCTGACCCTACCCTGTCTGCTGTCCTAAGCCCCCCCCCCCTTCCTTGCGATCACTGGCTGAGGGGCTCTTTCCCACCAGACTCACCACCCTGAGGAGTACTGCGCTGTCCCACAAGTATTGCCTGTAGTCCCTGTATGCTCCCAGGTGCAGAGGAAACAAAAGCCGTGTCAGTGGCAGCTGCTGTTATTAGCACCAAACCGCTCTGAAATGTGCTCAGGCTTCAATAAAATGGCTGCCTAGCGTCCAGTACAAAGACAGCAAACACAGGGAGAATGGCTGTGAGAGCACATGAGCCATGCTGCTGCTAGAGAACACTGAAAAACATGTTTGGATTTCCAGAAAATGGCCGCCAGTGTCCTGAATAGGAGATCACTAGGAAAATGGCCGCTGAAGCCCAGGAAGGCATGCTGCCCTGGCCCACACCTAAAATGGCCGCCAGCAGCTCCATGACGCACAGAAAGTAAAAACAATGCCAGAGCACACAGCACCATGCCAGACAACAGCAGACCCTCACAGGTACCTTCCAGGGACATAAAAACACAGGACCCAGGACACCGCTAGACAGCCAGCCTCTCATCCCAGGTAAGCGCCCACCAGAGAGCCCCTGTATATGCACACACACACACCGCTCAGCAGCCAAATGTAGCATCCCCCCCCAGGGAGGGAAGATGGGGACAGGGAGAGAAGAGAGGGAGGGACTCCCGAATCGACCTCCCAGGGAATGCCCAGCTGCTCAGCCCCACCGAGGCAGGGAGAGCTGTACTTACCAGTCCTGAAGAGCTGGGAGACATTCCATTACAGACCCACTCACTGATCAGTACAGGGTGGCTGATGGCCTCGGCCCACTGCGACGCAGTCATCAGTAGCCCTGTCATATGTGGGCCCGGAAAATAAAAGCTCACCAACCACCTCTGGAGCTGGTTTTGTCGTGGCCTGCCAAGCACGTAGCTGCGGCCTGCACACGCTCGATGGCTGGAGTGGGGAGACTACAAGGATAAGGGTATCCAGCCTGTCACCCAGCCGGCTGTTGATAGGACACAGGATCATTCATCTTGCGCAAAAAGCCAAGCTTCTGGAAGAAGAAGAAGAAGAAGAAGAAGAAGAATAAGAATAAGAAGAATAAGAATAAGAAGAAGAAGAAGAAGAAGAAGAAGAAGAAGAAGAAGAAGAAGAAGAAGAAGAAGAAGAAGAAGAAGAAGAAGAAGAAGAAGAAGAAGAAGAAGAAGAAGAAGAAGAAGAAGAAGAAGAAGAAGAAGAAGAAGAAGAAGAAGAAGAAGAAGAAGAAGAAGAAGAAGAAGAAGAAGAAGAAGAAGAAGAAGAAGAAGAAGAAGAAGAAGAAGAAGAAGAAGAAGAAGAAGAAGAAGAAGAAGAAGAAGAAGAAGAAGAAGAAGAAGAAGAAGAAGAAGAAGAAGAAGAAGAAGAAGAAGAAGAAGAAGAAGAAGAAGAAGAAGAAGAAGAAGAAGAAGAAGAAGAGCACGGACCGATGGGCCCACAGGGTTCCTAGGTCCTTCTTCACTAGGCAAAATAAAACTGAGGTCTGTTGGGCAAACTGGAGGGTTGTTGCCCAAGGGACCACCCCTGGGCAGAACTAAGTTCCGAGTGTTGTGTTACAACTAATGCCTAGTATCTCCTAGTGATAGGGCAAACAATCCAATGGCTAAGAGGAGCTGTGTTGGTCGGTGAATATAAGAGAAAAGGTGTTTTAAGTGTGTGCACAATACCCATGAATTCAAAATGTATTTATTTTTGCTATACCAGTGTATTTAACACTGGCATATATGCACAAGCACTATTTATATTTCTGGACATTTGTGGTATAGTGAAATAGTATAGTTTTTTTTTATCTCCAGGTGCAGGGGGTTGCCATGGGGACCAAATGTGCCCCATCATATGCCAACCTGTACCTGGGGGGTGGGAAAAGGATATTTTCTCACGAGAGGATCTGGCCCCCTTTGAGAGGATCCTGGCATGGTATAGGTACATTGATGTCTTGATCTTTTGGTCAGGAACTAAATCAGAACTCAAACAATTCTTTAATCTAATTTCTATCAATAGCTTTAACCTCCATTTTATGCTGCAATACAGCAAAGAGGAGATTGAATTTTTGGATTTTAAAATAAGGATTCAGAGGGCAATCGTGTGACTTCCCTATTTAGGAAACCTACAGTGGGTAACACTATACTACACGCCAAAAGTTTTCACCCAGAGCCATTACTACGCAGCATACCCTATAGTCAGTATCTGCGATTACTACAGTTTTGTTTTAAAGACAGACTTTCGGGCTGCAGCCAGGGATCTATACACGAGATTCAAGATCCATGGCTACAGTCATACTTGTTTAAAGAGAGCGTATATTTGAAAAAAAAAAAAAAAAAAAAAAAAAAAGGGAAAGATAGGAATACCCCAATTTTCTCTTCAAAAATCACAAAATAAAAGCAATACACTCAGAGTGATCACTAGATATTCCAATCAGCATAAGATCTTTAGGAATATTCTGGGACAATTTTGGCTGTTACTATTAGCTGATCCCGTTGCTAAATATATAAAAAAACTTTCCAGAAGTCACCTATAAGCGAGTTCACTCCCTCAGGGATTGTTTAGTTCATAGCCTTTTCTCAGTCACTGATACGACCACTAATCTTAAAAAAACAAGGGACTCTCTTGTGGACACTGATGTGTCCCTACATCAACAACTCCTCAAAAGTAAGAGATACCCAACGGAAAATGGCATTTCTCCAAATCTCACGTAATTTGCTCCACACTGGGTATTGTCTATCTAGCACAGTGCTCATGTGGGGGCTTCTATGTGGGCAAAACCAAGAGACTTTTAAAAGAATAAGAGACCACATAAAACCAATACTAAATAAAAAAAATGGTCACAGCCATTAGACACATAGGTGTCTACCATGCCTTTAATCCTGATGTCATTCGATTTTTTTGCCTTGGAGCATGTTCTGTTAAACTCAAGAGGGGGCACCGTTGACAAAACGCTGCTCCAAATTGAGGCGAGATGGATCTTTAATCTTAAGGCAACCATTTTTCCTGGTTTTAATGAAAGTTTAAGCTATAGACCTTTTTGATTAATACTTTAGGCAAAACAACCCACTTTTTTTGTTAAATATACAAATTTTAATATTAGATTATCTGTATGTAACTTCCCAAGTTCTTTATTCTTTTTTTATTTCACCTATTACTACTGTACTGTTCAGTATTTTTATGCATGAGCCTTTCATGTTCAGCTTCCTGGGTACACCCCACGGAGGCAGCATCCTTCGGGACCTGGATGTCACCCTGAAGTGTTGCCATTAGTTAGTGTTCTATTCCCCTTCTGATCCTCCAGGGGTCCAGCCCCATCTTTGCACTTCCCTTTAGTTTTTCCCACTTTCGCACACTCTACTTTTATTAGGAGGTAATACGGACACCCAGGGCGATTTGTGGTGGTATTATTCTACTTGGACGCCCGCTTCTAGGCAGCTCTGGCGCTGTGATTATCCCGGCAGTGTAAACATCTTGCGGTCGGGAATCTGGTACTGCATTTCCCTGTGTTTGACTTTCCAAGCGCTTGGCCATTGGTTATCGCCATTCAGCTCGAGGTTCCCAAATCTGGACTTGAGCATTATGACAAGTGTAGTTCCTCTCAGCCTTCTGCCTTCTCCGGGCATGCGCAGTGCTGCTCAGCATGTCCGTATCGAGCCGGTGACGTCAGACACCGGCTCGGTGGACGGAGGAAATATAAGCTGGGCTCTATTTAGTCCATCAAGTGCACGGTGAGCATAGCGTTTACACTCGGCGGTACAAAGAACATCGGTAAGCCATATTTGGATCATATACTCCTCTTTCCAAACTGAGCCAATATATATTCTTATGGGTCTTTGTAATTGTATACCCCCCTTTGTTTTATATTGGGTTATATCTGTGCACTCTCCTTAGGTGAATGGGGAGTGTGCCTCTCGCTAAGACATCAGCCCCTTGGGCTCCATACCTATAGACTAGCAGCAATAAGCTTTATGGCTCTATACAACTTAACGCCAGCTGCTTTAACCCCATGGATACTAATGATTTTCTAGCCGTAAGGATGGCTGGAGCGGTATTGATGATCTTTTTGTAAACACTTAATTTATACACTTTAGTGCAAGTTTATTTTGCAAGCCGAATGTATCAACTATACTGCCTTATTTTAAATTATGTATAAAGATATGGAGGCAATATGCCCTTTCCTCAATGAGGAAATCGTACATCATTTTTATGCTAATATATATGGCCAGCACTAAAATAAGTGGGTCTTCATTTGTTTTATCTTACTTTTCACAGCCCAATCTCACCCCCGTCTATGCCCCCCTATTGTGGAGTGACCAACTGAGGGCGTAGGGTCATACATATTTTCCAACCAATAGAGGCTGGTATCCCGTTCATCTGGGGGTCAATTCGGCAGGGGGTAAGCTTTCCTCTTGGAATCTTTTCATGAAAGGCCCAAATAATGACAATTTCTTATACTGTATGATTATCTAGATGCATTATTTATGTTCTACATTGATAGTTTTTTTCCCTCTTTACTTACTATTAGCTTGCACATCCTCTGAAGAAGCTGTTGCGAAACATGTTAGGATAAAGTGTAGCAATTATCTTATTCTTCTGCCTTTAGGACCCTTCATAAGTGTAACCTGTTTGTGCAAATTGTCTGAAATATGCACTGTGTGTGACTTTTTAATTGTACTTCAATAAATCATTTTTTAAAATATATTCTATGCATCTGGTTTGTATTAACCATATATAAGCACCGTAAAAATCCCATCCCTATTCTCTATATTGAATAAACCAGTTTTGTAATTGGGATGAGGCGCCTACTTGATATGGGTGTTCTCTGGTAGTCTAGACCAAAATTAAAAAATATATTTTTTAGGTTTACTTTTTTTCCGTTTTCTTGCCGTTATATAACATCTAATATTGTGGTGGAGTGCTATACTATTTTGAGCTATTTATACTATCTTGGGCATATAGCAGCAGACCCTCCATCATTGTTTTCACAGCACATTTTTCACACATTGTTGAGCAGGGGGACTAAACACATTATATATTGAACTATTATATACTGCCATTTTTGCACATGATGCAAGACAACTTCTGATATTTGTGTATTTGTATGTTTTATCACATATTGGTTATAAAACACGTCATAGAACAGCACTTTTTTCTTATGTTTATAAAGTGATTGCAAAGGTTTTTTATTTTATTTTTTAT
Organism: Lithobates pipiens; assembly: GCF_037356315.1. Classification (NCBI taxonomy): domain Eukaryota; kingdom Metazoa; phylum Chordata; class Amphibia; order Anura; family Ranidae; genus Lithobates; species Lithobates pipiens. Next base: position 228,966,967 of record NW_027507784.1, read on the forward strand.
TTTTTTAACATGTCATACTTGCCTCCACTGTGCAGTTCGTTTTGCACAGAGTAGCCCTGAAGACTGACTTCTGGGGTCCCTCGGCAGCTCTCGCGGCTCCTCTTATCAGATTGGGGGCATAGGATGCATTAAGGTGAAAATACTTTGTTTACAACCCCTTTAAGTCATGGGATTTAACCAGTGCCTGATCAAGCACTTTCACAGAGTATCCCTGTTCTAGAAATCTATTGTACATCTTGCCAAGTTGTTGGAATAAAGAGAGACGGCGCCCTCTAAGTGCAGCGCCGTCTCTCTATTGTCTCCTAGAGCTGCTTCTTGTTTTAAGACTGGCAGCCCACTAGTGCACAGCTTTTATTACGGACCACCATTTTTTTATTTGTAGGTATGTGTGGACGTATATAACCCACAAAGATATACACACATTTATATATATTTTTTTTGCTAAGTTCCAGAGTGCGCCATATTACCCTCTCCTTTCGTCATGTTGAATATCTGAACTGCAACACATTACTGTGTATTCTGAAATGCACTTTCATATGTTGGAAAAACAACTGGCCCATTTAAGAGGCATTTCCAAAGACACAGAAGCGACATTAGGGTGGCCCTGTCAAAGAGGGAAGGGCGAACAAATTGATTTGAACAAACCACTGACTGTGCACTTTGCAGGGATGCACAATTCATATTGCCCAAACACTCAGGACATTGAGTGCTGGGCAGGTTTTTTTTTTTGGTTTTTTTATAGCCTTGCAAGCAGCAGGCTTTATTGTTGCAGCCCAAATGCTTCCACACACGACAAAAAGTCTATGTGATGAAATAAAAAAGTTACACCCAAGCACACAAAAACCCTCAAAATATTGAGGCCCACCCCCAGGTAACAGCATGTACCAGGGTGCCTACGTATAAGATCAATTGTGAGGTTACATAGTGTGGCGTGCATGCTGGAATGAGAGCAATTCTAGCACCAGCCCACCTTCATAAAGCTAAACTGATGTGGGTGTTTTGAAAGCTTCTCCAATAGAAAACCTAGGGTACTGAAATTTGTCACCATTTCACGGGCGCATGCAAATTTAATGTTTGACAAGTTGGACAGATTTTTACCCAGTGCAACCGCAACTATCACTATTTTATTCTCTAGGGTGTCCGCTTTCAGAAAATATATAATGTTTTGGGGTTTTATGTAATCTTCAGGCCTAAAATAATTTTTGCTAGAGACGGCCAGGGAGGCAAGTAGGAGATAAAAAGCACAATGCTAAAAACAATAAACGTTTAAGGTGCCATAAAGCCCCTAGTTTTTAAAAGCCCCAAATATTCCTAAAAGCACCTGAGATTTGAATAAGACTTGGTAAAATAAAAAAAATAAAAAAATCTTGTCCAAGGGACTAAATTGTGGCCACAAGCTGTGTGTCCCAATGAAGAAAATTTTAAACTTTCCACACTGCTGACTGTCACAAAAAAACAAAAACATGAGCTGAGTGACAAGGTGATTGAAGGTCCCAAATAGTCCATTAGAAGTGGAGATTGTGACTGCTTTCTTTTTCAGCGTGAGGCTTTCTAGATACACACCCTGAGTATTGTACATCCTGGGAGGCTTAGCACCAACCTATCATTCACATGTTTTCTTGATGAGAGAGAAGTTATCTTGATTGGTAGAACGATTAAAAATAAAATTTCTGCAATAGCACTATTGGTTACTTGTTTAACCTCTAGAGATCCGCGCTATAGCTGAATGACAGCTACAGCGTGGGCCTGCATTGCCAGGACGACGTCCATCGACATTGTCCCGTGCACGAGTGCGCCCCCTTAACCACTTCCCAACCTGCGCACAACGATGTACGTTGGCAGAATGGCATAGACAGGCATTTGGGTGTACAGGTACGTCCCTTTAAGAATGCAGCCGTGCCATTGCGTGTGCGCCAGTCGCGGGTCCCGTGGACTCGATCGCCGCGGGGATACCCATGAGCGTCTCATGGGGAGGCTGAACATGGAGATGCAGAAGTCAACAGCATTTCCCCATTCTGCCTAGCAACAACTGACACTGATCTCTGCTCCCTGTTATTGGAGCAGAGATCAGTGTTCATTAACTCAGCCACGCCCCCCACAGTAACACGCCCCCTAGGGCACACTTAACCCCTACACTACCCCCGGTTAACCCCTTCACTGCCAGTGTCATTTACACAGGAATCAGTGCATTTGTATAGTACTGATTGCTGTATAAATGACAATGGTCCCAAAAATGTGTAAAAAATTTCCCATATGTCCGCCATAATGTCGCAGTAACAATAAAAAAAATAGCTGCCATTACTAGTAAAAACTTTTTTTTTTTATAAAAATGCCATAAATCTATCCTATTTTGTAAACGCTATAAATTTTGCACAAACCAAACCCCTTATGTAGAATATGTATCGGTCTAAACTGAGGAATTTTTTTTTTTTTTTTTTAAGATATTTTTGGGGGATATTATAGCAAAAAGTAAAGTGTTTTTTCAAAATTGATGCTTTTTTTATAGCACAAAAAAATAAAAACCGCAGAGGTGATCAAATGCCACCAAAAGAAAGTTCTATTTGTGGGAAAAAAAGGACATCAATTCTGTTTGGGAGCCACGTTGCACGACAGCGCAATTGTCAGTTAAAGCGACAATGCCAAATAGCAAAAAGTGGTTTGGTCTTAAGCCAGCAAAATGGTCCGGTCTGAAAGTGGTTGAGGGCGTGCGCGGCATGCTCTGATCAGTGACTACGAGTTGCTGGATCACAGATCAGATTAAGAGGTCGATCCCACCTTATAGCCATCTGTGCCACCTCATCAGTGGCCATCCGTGCCCACCAGTGCCACCCATCAGGGCCTCCTAATCAGCGCATATCAATGAAGCAGAAAAATTAACCGTTTGCAAAATTTTATAAAACTATTCAACTTTTTTTTTCTAAAATGTTCAATTTTTTTGGTTTAGCAAAAAATAAAAACCCCAGCTGTGATTAAATACCACCAAAAGAAAGCTCCATTTGTGGCAAAATGCAAAAAATTTAATTTGGGTACACTGTTGAATGACTGTGCAATTGTCAAAGTGCGTCAGCGCCGAAATCTGAAAACTGGTCTGGGCAGGGGGGGGGGGTTTAAGTGCCCAGTAAGCAAGTGGTTAATTCACCGTCTCTTACGGATAAGGAGTTATGGACTAGGTTAGCCTTCTCCCCTCCACCACCTATGCCTAAATGACTTATACTAGTATGGTTTGTGACCATTTTGTGGGTTTGGCTCCTATTTTTTCCCCAGTTACTTTGGTCCCTGGCTTACTTCACTTTTGTTTATTTTCCCCACTTCATCTGTAATTTTTAGCGCTTTTTTTTCCCTTTAGATTTTCTTACTTGTACTTTATTTTGTTAAATGAAATAGATTTTTATATTTAAATTTAACTTTATTTAAATTTTACGATTTTTTTTTTATTTAATAGCGATTTTCCTCATTTTTATCTTTTTGTTTATTCTCCTTTATTTAGTAATTACTCTCTCTCCCCCTATCCTGATTTTTTTTCCTTGCTAAACTTTGTGCCCCCATTGTTTGCTTTCATTTTTGTTTCCTATTGTTCTTTCCCCTCTTTTACTTTGTTCTGCCTCTAGTTTCATCCCCTGTTCAGTTTGGCACTGCTGTACTTTCAGTTCCAACTCCATCTCCCCTTTGTGACAGCAGCTTACAGAGGCTGAGCGGCCTGAAATGGGTTTCCATGGCATCAGAGAGCTCCCGCCAGTTAGCATACTATCTCCTAGACATCACCGGCTTAGTTGTACATGTGTGGCTGGTCACCATCTCTGATAAGATTTATTGACAGTTGCCAGGCAACTATGCGACACCAGCCCTGCTGTTATTAGATTGGGCACATCTGGCAGATCCACTTGATTTAGTTCATCAATGTGTATTGGTCTGGTGTAGGGAGTCCCCTTAGTAATGCCAAGTTGGGCACATACAGTTGTGCTTATAAGTTTACATACCCTAGCAGAAGTTATGATTTCTTGGTCATTTTTCAGAAAATATGAATGATTAACAAACATTTTTCACTCATGGTTAGTGTTTGCCTGAAGCCATTATCAATTGTGTTTACTTTTTAAAATCATAATAAACTACCCAAATGACCCTGAGCAAAAGCTTACATACCCTGGTGATTTTGGCCCGGTAACATGCACACATTCACACAAAGGGGTTTAAATGGCTTTTAACCGATTCGCGCCTGCCCTATAGCCGAAAGACGGCTACAGAGCGGACGCCAACTGCCAGGAGGGCGTCCCTGGACGTCCTCCTGTTTACTTCCACAATGCGCGCCGTGGCGGGCGTGGATCGGGGAAGTTCTGCGTTTGCCGTGTCCCCTGGACACAGGCAAAAACAGATCACCGTAAACGGCCAATCAAAGCGGCCATTTACAGCGCGATCGTAGCTGCCAATGAGAGATGATCTCAAATGTAAACATATGAGATCTCATTGCCCTGTCTCTCCCTCCTTACACAGAGACAGCGTACGAGGAGGGAGAGCGAGCTGTGAGTGTTGCAGTATATAAATCTGTCAGTGCCATCTGCCAGAGCAATCTGCCAGAGCCATCTGCCAGAGCCATCTGCCAGAGCCATCTGCCACCAGTGCCACGTGTCATCAGTGCCACCTCCCACATCAGTGTCACCTGTGATCAGTGACACCTCTGTTAGTGTCACTTGCCACATCAGTGTCACCTCAGTGCCATTTGTGATCACTAAAAATGTCACAAAGGTTATATTCAGCCGAGGAGGCATACAATATTCTTGCGGCTGACGAGAGCAACTATGAGCCTGTCCTCAGCAGCGGTACAATGACAGCCTCAGAGGAGAAAGAGGAGTCCGCCCGTCAGATGAAGGCGTACTGGTGAGGAGACGGTACCATCCACCAGCACCACAGTACCTCGGCAAAGGCCAAGTACCAGTGTGTCAACTCAGCCCCAAAAGGTTAGGTCCCGTGCCAGCCTTCCCTATTCCCTCCAGAACTCCTTGTGGCTTCCTCCTAAATCAGGAGAAGCCAACGTTCCCCCTTTCACTGCCCAACCAGCAGTCCAGGTGGACAGACAATTTTTCCCTGATAGACTTTTTCCACTTCATTTTTACTGAGGACATGCTTGAATCGATTGTGGTCCAGTCCAACCTATATGCCCAACAATTTATTGCAAGCAACCCAACGTCCTATTATTCCCGTCCCTATGAGTGGAGAGCCCCAACAGTGGAGGAGTTTAACATTTTTTTGGGCCTCACATTCTGTATGGGACTAAACAGAAAAAATGAATTGCGTTCATATTGGTCATCCTACCCCATCTACCACATGCCCATTTTTTCCTCAATAATACCCAGGACCAGATATCTCATGATTGTGAGATTCCTACACTATAACGACAATACCCAGTGCCTTCACAAAAATAACCCAAATTTTGATAAACTTTACAAAATTTGGGCGCTAATTTTTCTTAGATCTTCCCCCAGTTGTTTATCCCAGACCAACACGTGTGGATGAGTCCCTGATCAAATTTTCTGGCAGGCTGGGCCTAAAACTATTTATTCCCTCCAAAAGGGCCTGCTATGGGGTGAAGATGTATAAATTGTGCGACCGAGCCACAGGGTATACATATTCCTTCATGGTATATGAAGGGAAGGACACCCAGCTACATCCCCCTAATTGCCCCGAATACATACCCCGTTTCCCCTAAAATAAGACCTAGCCTGATTGTCTGTGTTGGCTGCAATATAAGCCATACCACCCAAATAAGCCCTACCCTGTTTCCTCAAAAATAAGCCCTACCCTGAAAAGAAGACCTACAAGGACTTTAACTAGGGCTTATTTGGGGGGTAGGGCTTTTATTGCAGCCATCACCGACAATCACACTAGGTCTTATTTTAGGGGAAACAGGGTAGGATCGAGTGGGAAAGTCGTTTGGGAACTCATAAACCCACTCCTGGAGAAAGGCTACCATCTCTATGTGGACAATTTTTACACAAGTTTACCCCTGTACCGCAACCTCCATGGAAAGAAAACTCCAGCATGTGGCACCGTAAGGATGAACCGGAAGGGCTTTCCTCAAAGCCTCATCAACAAAAAGTTAAGAAAAGGCGAAGCTGCGAGTTTACAGAACAAGGAAATTTTGGCTGTGAAGTGGAGGGACAGAAGGGATGTGTACATGCTTTCTTCGATCCACAATACATTCGTTGAGATCACCAGGAGGAATGGCCCAATACAAAAGCCAACTTGTATCCACGAGTACAACATGTTGATAGGGGTGTCGACTTCAACGACCAGATGCTCGAACCCTACCTTTCTACAAGAAGAACATACCAGTGGTATAAAAAATTTTTTTTTTAATTTGGCCATATAAAACACGTATGTAATCTATCGAAAATCCACTGAAAGACCCATACCCTTCCTTGGCTACCAGGAGGAAATCACCACTGCCCTTATATACCTTAACGGCCCTCCAGAAAACATTTGAGCCGATGTAATTAGCAGATTCGACCACGCTTCTGCCTACCGATTCTGTTTATGCCTCTGCCTGATCTGGAAATGACCCTGGACTGTTATTCAACCACGCTTCTGCCTACCGATTCTGTACATACTTCTGCCTGATCTGTAACTGACCCTGGACTGTTTGACCATGTTTTTCTGGATGAAGACAATTTCATTTGTTTTCTCATTCCTAGATTAGGGTCTGGAGACTTGGAGGCTTCAAAGATTTGGGTGGGAGAAGCCTCTACCCCTATCCCCATTCTGTCCTGAACGAGGCCCTACTTCTGCCTGCAGGACCTATGCCATCATGCCTCTGCCTGTCGCATGAGCTGACCACACCACAAGGATGGACCATGTTCCTGCCTACTACCAGGACTAATATTGTGGCACTGCTGACAATCTCTGCCTGCACTGACCTTGGACTGTATATGGACAGTATCCCTGCCTGCTGCCTATATTGACTATGGACAGTATACCTGCCTGTTGCCTGGAAAATTGTGTTCGCTTTTGCTGACTAAGTCCCTGCCTGCTGCCTGGACCAGTGCTATCATCCTGTGGACAACTGAGCTGCTAAAACCACAGGTAATCTTTTGTTTACTCTTTGCTCAGCAGAATGTATTTTGGGGTGTAATTCTTGGTATGTGCATGCTATGTGTCCCTGGAACACCTGATGGTGTTTCTTGCATGTTGGGCCTCTGTATGTGGCCAAGCTGTGTAAAAGTCTCTCACATTTGGTATTGCCATACTCATGAGTAGCAGAACGTATTTTGGGGTGTCATTTTTACTATCTACATGCTATGTGTTGGAAATCTTATAAATGGACAACTTTGCGTAAAAAAAAAAGCGTTTTTTTTCCACATTTTCCCAAAACTTCTGGAAAAAAAAATGAACCATTCAAAAGACTCAAATTATATGTTGGGGTGTTAGCTTTTCAAAATGGGGGTCACTTTGTGGGCGTTTCCATTGTCCTGGTGCTCCAGGGCCTTCAAAAATGTAATAGGTGGTTGAGAAATGAGATGTGTAATTTATGCTCCTAGAACGCCTGATGGTGCTATTTCAACATTGAGCCTCTGTATATGGCCAGGCTGTGTAAAAGTCTCACACATTTGGTATTGCCATACTCAAGAGGAGTAACAATGTATTTTGGTGCATCATTTGTGGTATACACATGCCATGTGAGAGAAATAACCTATTACATTGAAAATTTTGTGAGAAAAAAATAAATCTTCATTTTGTAAAGAACTGTGGGGAAAAAAATGACATCAAAAACCTCACCATGCATCTTAGTAAATACCTTGGAATGTCTAAAAAAAAAAAAAAAAAAAAAAAAAAGGGGTAATTTGGGGGGTATTTGTACTTTCCTGGCTTGTTCGGGTCGCAAGAAAAGAGATTTGAAACCATATCCTCACGTACACGGCTGGACATGCTTGGTGGCGGCTCAGGCACAAGCACACGTGAGTGTAAATCTTATTTTTAAACTTTTAAATAAATTTGTTTGATATACTGCACCATGATGGACCCTTATATATTTTTGTAAGAAAAATTAGCACGAGAGGTTTCCATTTCCTGTTTGGAGAGGCAGTTGGTGGAAACCCTAAAAGGAGTGGTTATCCTAAATGAACTAAAGGCGCACATACAGATTTGATCTGGTGAGTGGCCATTTCAACTGGTGGTGGAATCACTTGGCGATAATTACAAGAAGCACTTTATACATAAGAAGCACTTTAATCTAGGAGGAGTTGATCAGCACTGGCAGTGATTGCATATTTAGAATATGCAGTGTGCACTTCGATTAACGGTTTAATATTTGAGTGATCACTCACTTGGGACATTCATAGTACCCTGTAATTTATTTTTTTGACTGTTTTGACCTATAATATAAATGTTTGTCATTTGAGGTGTTGTATTGCACTTTGATTATTTGACACCACAGCAGGGGTGGCAAGTCCCCAATACGGTTTAAGTGGGTAGCTCTGCAGTGGTGCCAATATTTTGTATAGGTTTGATTTATATTGACATATAGCACTTTTGTAAGATTTAATAACTTTTTAGGGAGGTTTATATATGCACGGCACTTTGTGGGGTTTGTAAAATAACGCAAAACAGTGTGAAATTGAAATAACCAAATAATTATATATCAAACGTGAGTTGCGCTACTTTCTATTTTTCACTAATATCACATCAGTGCTTTGGTACACATCAGCTATCCACCTCTGTGTTTCACAGTAGGAATGGTGTACCTTTTTATCATAGGCCTTTTTGATTCCTCTAAATGTAGCGTTGAGACCAAAAAAGCTAGATTTTGGTCTCATCACTCCAAATGACTGTGCCGGAAGGTTTGAGGCTTGCCTCTAATGTTTGTATTGTAAACTGGATACTTTGTGCCATTTGCATAGTAATGGGTTTCTTCTAGCGATTCGACCATGCAGCCCATCTTTAAAATAACGCAAAACCGTGTGAAATTGAAATAGCACAACTCACATTTGATATACATGTTGAAATTAAAATTGTTCACAGAGTGACATTTTTATACCAGGTTGCAGCAAACAGATTGGAATTTCCTTTTTGCGCCGATAGTTCATTGTTTAACAGAAATTATGCTGCAACCATTCTCAGTGTTCGACACCCAAAAATCTCATATAGCAAACTAACTAACTTTCTATTTAAAGTGCACAGACTCCTTTAACACAATACTAAAAGGCAACGATAAAAAGGTAAAGTGCCAAGAGCTATAAACAAATGAATCAATAGCATACATATCAGTGAATATTCTGTGTTAATATGCCATTAAGTCACCAATAAGGGCATGTGCACAGCCCTCTAAGTAAAGCTCAGGTTCAAGACAAGTTACCAATAGTCCAATTATAAATAGATGGTTCATACATAGCAGTTACTCGTGTGTTTCAAAAGAAAAACCTGTCAGCGGGTTTGCACAACATAAATATTTACTCTGCTCTTTCATCCTGCTCCTCCTATGGGCTTCACCGTTTACTCAGATTTTATGGAAAAAAGGAAACAATCATGTAAGGCTTATTAAAATCACAAGAGGATTCACGCACATGAAATGGCGCAATGCCCAGCACTTAATCAGGTGCTCAAAGCTATTTCAAATCCTGGCACTGCATCCACTGTGTTCCAAAGTGACCTCTCAGATGTCGTCACTGGCTCCTCCAGACACATTGTGTCACATGTCACGTGACCATCAAGGGTAGCCATGTGACAGATGGAACTGCATTTATATGCTTGCTACAGCGTGCCAGTTGCCATAGCGACATCGGTTTATCACTAGATCATGATGTTCAGCACTTGCTGGCGTGAATATATATATACTCAGAACATACAATATTTTAATAAGACGATTCACAATATATAATCAATAAAATAATAAACATTCCTTTACAATCTATAAAACCATGTTTAAATACAGCGGCCATCAATATACTCAATAAATGCCTACTGCTAGACCCTCTCATATCCATTTGATACCTAATTTACAAGCAAATGAAATCCAAAAGCCTGTGTGCCCTGAACCTTAAATCAATATATGAAATGATGCTTCCCACTCTGTACTCTGAAAAATAAATAAATCACAATAAAATTAATAGAATACATTGAGATAAAAATTCAAATTCTAGATATTAAAATTATAAAGATAAAATTAAAATAAAATCCATCATAAATGCCAATAATCTGAAATAAAACTATTTAAATCAAAATCAATGCTCAAGCCTCTTGGAGTGAGAGTAGACATTTTAAATATCCATCTGGATTCACTTTTGCTCAGTTCTCCAACTTTATTGCTCCCTCTCCAATGAGGCTTGTACCTCTCAATAGCCCAAAATTAAAGGTGTATTGGATCTTTCTTATGGTGGGATGCAAAATGTCATGAAACGCTATGCTTGGGAAAACCATTCTTGACATTCTGTATATGTTCCCTTATGCTTTTCCACATGGGGAGTTTAGTTCTACCTATATATTGCAGTGAACATGAGCACTGCAATATATATATACCACTCCTTCCATTCTCCAAAAAATAAAATCTTTGATTGTATACTCATTTGTACTGGTAGATACTGTACTGGTCTCAATCACTCCAAAGACATGCAGGTAGGTCAATTGGCTTCTGTCCAAAATTGACCCTAGTATATGAATGGGGAAATTGGATCGTGGGCTCCTTGAGGGTAGGGACCAATGTGAGTGTGCAATGTACAGGGATAGGGACAATTGTAGACACTCACTCAGGTTGAACTGGATGGACTGGTGTCTTTATTCAACCTTAATAAGTAACTATATAAAGTTTGTGCATTTTTGACCATTAAAATTTGTATTTTTTTTTTGTACATAGCTCCTTTTACAGGGATAAAATCCCTTTCCCTGAAAGAAAACCAATTCATTTGTTTTTTGAGGGGGGGGGGGGTCCACCTAATTTCTTGCTACTAGGTCCCTCAAAGTTGGTGCCCTGCTATAAATAAAACCAGGTTTCTCAGGTAAAATAAATTGCAATTGCTTGCCTGCTTTAAGAAGAGCCCAGTGTTTTTTGACAATGTGTTCCACTTGTCTATGTTGAGTATTATAATTCATTATTAGGGGAATTTCCTGAAACCGAGTGGTATACTCCTTATCCTGAATTGTTCTCTTGGAATACGATATAGTTTGTGTATTCTCTTCAAGTTTTCACTATCCTTTGGACACACTTTTTTGTTCCAGATATACACCATCTTCTGTACAATTTCTTCTAAGGCATATCATTTGGCCTTTAGGAATGTTAACATCTACTGGTATATAGCGGTTTCTTTCCACCGTCTTAAAGAAACTTTTTTTTAGTTATAGCACCTTTATCCAGTAATATTTATAAATCTAAGAAATGCACAATTTTATCACTGATCTCATAGGTGAGCTTGATATTTTTCCGATTATCATTCAGTTTCCCAAAGAATTGAAGGCGGCTATCTTTATCACCTTTCCATATTAGGATACAATCAATAAATCTCCTATACATAATTCGATCTTCTGGAATATCGGAGTAAAGGGCTTGTTCCTCCCATCTAGCCATAAATATATTGGCAACACTTGATCCATACTTCTTACCCATTCCAATGCCGAGTTGCCTGTAATACTCATTATGCCAGAAATAAATTGTGTTGCAGTCCATTCACTAAACATCTCAATATGAATAGTTTTTGTTTTGAGATCAGGTTGCCAAATTCCTCCATAGCCCATCTGGATGCTTGAACTGCCCCTTCATGATCTATTATTGTATATAACAATGAGACATCTGCTGTGGCTATTAAATATTCATTCTGGTAACAATTCAATCTGGATTAGATGTTTTGTGTCCCTTAAATAGGCATGTGCTTTGAATACCAAGGGCTGTATATAATTATCCACATATTGTGCTATTCTTGCATTTATGGACTGGATACCATTATTGGTCTTCCTGGTGGTTGTGTTTGGTTTTTGTGGATCTTTGTAACCATGTAGATTGTCGGAACCCTGCATGTATCAGGTACCAAGTACGCCGCCTCCTTAAGATTTTTTTTTTTTTCATTCTCCCTCTCAGAATCATTTCCGATAATTCTTTGGTTGGGTTCCCCCTTATTTAATGTAAGTATTAATATCAGTTCTTGTAGTTCCTTGTTATAATAATCCTTGGACAATACAACTATTGCCGCCCCCCCCTTATCCGCAGGTCTAGGATCGCTCATTTAAAAAAAAAAAAAAAAAAATTTCTCCAAATCCTGTATGACCATCCGGTAAACACTTCTATATGCCCCATTGTTATATACTTGCAAGTTAAACAATTACTTATTCCTTAATTTACTATGCACAATTTGTCCTGGTGTGTCTACTCTATTTTGCATGATACTTGGATTCTGATTCAACATATTTTTCTTATATTCAATTTTCTAGTGTATCTCTGAATATCAACATACATTTAAAATTTATTTAATTTGCGTTTTGGAGCAAATTTCAAACCTTGAGTGTTAATTCGGTTCTTGTTAGTTTTATTGCACTTGGATTATGCATTTCTTCCCCAATTCTTTTTGATCTTGAATCCTCGGCATCCCCTTACAGTTGGACCCCTTTAGAGAGCTGTGCACATGCCCTTATTGTTGGTGATTTAACCGCTTCGCGCCTGCCCTATAGCCGAAAGAAGGCTACAGAGCGGACACTGTCAGGAGGCCGTCCCAGGACATCCTCCTGTTTACTTCTGCAATGCGCGCTCCCGCGAGCACGCATTGGAGAAGTTCTGTGCTGGCCGTGTCCCTTGACAGCATGTGAAGGGACAGATGAACAGCTGCAGCGGCTGTAAGAAGAAAAAAAAAAAAAAAAGAAAATTGCCATCCGTCGTCAGTGCCACCCGTCAGTGCCACCCGTCAGTGCCACGTGGCACTGATGACAGCCTGGCCACATAGAGAGGCCCAACATGCAGGAAGCGCCATCATGTCAGTGCCACGTGTCATCATCCTGGCGCTCCAGGGCCTTCAAAAGTGTAATAGGTAGGCAACAAGTTAGATGTGCAATTTATGCTCCTAGAACACATGATGGCGCTCCCTGCATGTTGGGCCTCTCTATGTGGCCAGGCTGTGAAAAAGTCCCACACATGTGGTATTGTAATACTCAGGAGTAGCATAATTTTTTTGGGGGGCGTCATGTGTGGTATACACATGCCATGTGAGAGAAATAACCTATTACAATGACAATTTTGTGGAAAAAATAAAAAAATCTTAATTTTGCAAAGAATTGTGGGAAAAAAAATGACATCAAAAAGCTCACTATGCCTCTTACTAAATATCTTGGAATGTCTACTTTCCAAAAAAGGGGTCATTTGGGGGGTATTTGTACTTTCCTGACTTGTTCGAGTTGCAACAAATGAGATAGTCCACTAGTACATCAGATGTGATCAATTTTGTATGATTCGCACCACAGCTTGTAGACTCTCTAACTTTCACAAAGACCAAATAATATCCACTAATTTGGGTTATTTTTACCAAAGACATGTAGCAGTATAAATTGTGGCCAAAATTTATGAAGAAAAAATAATAATTTGCATAATTTTGTCACAAAGAAATATGCGTTTTTTTCCCAAATTTTTGGCCTTTTTTCATTTATAGCGCAAAAAATAAAAACCCCAGAGGTGATCAAATACAACCAAAAGAAAGCTCTATTTGTGGGGGGGGAAAAAAAAAAGTACAAAAAATTCATTGGGGTACAGTGTTGCATGACTGAGTAATTGTCATTCAAAGTGTGAGAGAGCACCGAAAGCTGAAAATTGGTCTGGGCAGGAAGGGTGTTTAAGTGCCCAGTAAGCAAGTGGTTAAAGACATACTTACACAGAATATTCACCAATATGTATGCCATTGATTTGTTTAATTGTTTACAGCATTAATTTACCTTTTATCACTACCTTTTAGTATTGTGTTAACCACCTCAATACCGGGCACTTAAACGCCTTCCTGCCCAGACCAATTTTGAGCTTTCAGCGCTGTCGCAATTTGAATGACAATTGTGCGGTCATGCTACACTGTAACCAACAAATAGAGCTTTCTTTTGGTGGTATTTAACCCCCCTAGCGGTAATCCCGAGTCTGGCTCGGGTTAGGATTTTACTGATAGGAGCGGTAGCCCCGAGCCAGACTCGGGATTGCATCGCTGGATGCAAGGGAGGACACAGTGAGAGTTACTTACCTTGTCCCCTGGATCCAGCAATGTCCTCCGCGATGTGTGATCGTGCTGTCCTCCGCTCGATTCACAGTGCCGAATGCAGCCGAGCGCCGTTCCCTGCGGGGTTACGGCGCATGGGAGCGGAGGACGGCGGCAAATTCAAAAAAGTAAATGTACACAAAACACACAGCACTGTAATCTTACAGATTACAGTACTGTATTACAAAATTACACACCCCCTTTGTCCCTAGTGGTCTGTGCAGTGCCCTGCATGCACTTTTATATCATAAATAGTTTTTTCTGCCTGGAATTTGGAGATTGTCCATAGCAACCAAAAAGTGTCCCTTTTTCAGTGTTTTAGGATTTGATTACATTATTGAAAAGTTTTTATTATTCTTTATTATATTATAAACTTTATCATACCCGGGATGTCTGCTAGACTCTGGTTTGAACATATTTAAGAGTTATTCCTAAGAATTACTCCTTGAGGGTAGAGACTGATGTGAGTGTGCAATATACAGGGATAGGGTCAATTGTAGACACTCACTCAGGTTGAACTGGATGGACTGGTGTCTTTATTCAACCTTACTATGTAACTATGCAACTATGACTACAATATAAGACGCCAAATTTCCATGAAAAATAATTGTACCACTTTCAGCACCTAAATCCAGACTGAATCATACCGCCAGGGAGGTTATTTTTTGCTAAACAAATTAAAAAAGACCGAAAATTTTGAAAAAAAAAATGTTTTGTTTCAGTTTCAAAACTTTGTAAATTACTACGTTTTCTCCTTCACTGATGGGGCTGCACTGATGGGCACACATGGGCGACACGGATGAACACTGATAGGTGGAACACATGGGCAACACGGATGAACACTGATAGGTGGCACAGGTCGGCATGGATGGGCACTGATAGGCGGTATTGTATTGTTTTGTACTGACGGATGCCAATCAGTGCCAAACAATAATGCATGCCAATCAGTGTTGCCCATTGTGGGCACTGATTGGCATCCATTGTGGTCTAGGGTGGCATACCTGGTGCTGGGCATCCCTGGTGGTCCAGTGTGGGCATCCTCGGGGGGCTGTGCTGATAATCGATCAGCACAGACCACCACTGCCCCCCCCTCCGTCGGAGGAGCAGCCGATCGGCTCTCCTCTACTCGCGTCTGACAGAAGCGAGTGAGGAAAAGCCAATCACCGACTCTTCCTAGTTGCACTGTGATCAGCCGTGATCGGACACGGCTGATCACATGGTAATGGGTCGGAGACTCCTTTACCGAGATCCTAGTTGTGGGGTGTCAGACTGACACCCGCGACAACAAATCGCCACGATGCGCGCCCCCGGGGGAGCGCAGTGGCTTAAAATCCCGAGGACATCATACGACGTCCAGTCGGGATTTTGAAACCACTCTGCAGCCGTCATTTGCCTATAGGGCAGGCAGCAAGTGGTTAAAGCAGTCTGTGCACTTTAAATAGAAAGTTAATTATAGGGCACTATTGTTTGCTATATGAATGCAGTACGTTATCAAAAAATAAGGAACATTTGCTACAGCAGAAAGAAAAAAAAAGCGAAGGTTCTGGAGTGGCCATCTCAGTCTCCTGACCTCAATATCATTGAGCCACTCTGGGGACATCTCAAATGTGCAGTTCATGCAAGACAGCCCAAGAACTTACAGAAACTGGAGGATTTTTGCCAAGAGGAATGGGTAGCTTTACCATCTAAGATAAAGAGTCTCATCCACAAATACCACAAAAGACTTAAGGTGGGGTACCCCTTAAAAAAAAAAAAAATTTAAAGTCAGCAGCTACAAATACTGCAGCTGCTGGCTTTTAATAATCGGACACTTACCTGCCCCAGGGTCCAGCGATGCGGGGGAACGAAGCCCCCCCTCGTTCCCCGCTCTGCTCGCGGCGCCGTCATGCATACTGTGGGCATGCGCGAGCGGCGCAGGGCGCCATGATACGCCGTACAGTCACCTGGGACACGTGACAGGTCCCAGGTGAATGTGCGGCGCAAGGGGAAGTGATGTCACCAGCCCGGGCAATGAAGAAGGCAGACTACGAGGGACCCCCTAGCAACCGGTATTTAGAGGTGAGCAAAAATTTTTTTTGCAAATTATTTTTTTTTTATTTTTTTTATGAATTTTAAGCAGCTTTTCATTTTTTGGTGGCAACACCACTTTAAAGTGGTTGTATACTCTTTTTTACTTTTACCTACAGGAAAGCCTATAGTAAGGCTTATAGTAAGGCTTACCTGTAGGTAAAATAAAATCTCCTAAACCTGTACGGTTTAGGAGATATTCCCCTCGGTTTGCGCCGCTGACTGCAGCGGCGCATGCGCACAAGGGGATTCTCGGCTGAAAGTCCAGCAGTGGCCGGACGCGGCCGGGATGAAATCTCCCGCGCGCATGCACGGGAGTGACGATATCGCGGCTCCGCCCACTCACAGCGCCGGAGCCGCAATACCCGGAAAAAAAGCAGAGGGAGCATGTCGGCTCCCTCGGCGTGGATCGGGCCAGATGTCGGGGCCCCGTTCTAAGGTAAGTATTTCATAATGAGCTAGTATGCGGTGCATACTAGCTCATTATGCCTTTTGCTTTGCAGGTGGTAAAAAAAATAATAAAAATTAGCGGGTTTACTACCGCTTTAAAGGGATTGTAAAGTAAAAATATATATATTTTTTTAAACAAACATGTTATACTTACCTCCACTGTGCAGCTCGTTTTGCATAGAGTGGCCCCAAACCTGCTCTTCTAGGGTCCCTCGCGGCTCTCTCCGCTTCCTCCCGCAGGTTATTCTCACGTTCATGCGAGCTCCCTCGCATGGCGAGAAGCACCTGCGGGCGCGCTCCCGTGATACAGCGAGCTGCTATAGCCGCCGGCTGTATCACGCCGCCCCACCCCCCGGTGCTCCGCGTCAGTGGATGTGATCGACAGCAGCGCAAGCCAATAGCTGCGCTGCTTTCCATCCATCCACTCCAGCCAATCAGCGGCCAGGCTGAGAGGTGAAGAGGACGTTGGGGGCAAGCGCGGGACTTTCGAGGGGTCAGGTAAGTAAAACGGGGGGACTGGGGGCACAGGCAGTGCCAGATGTTTTTTCACCTTAATGCATAGAATGCATTAAGGTAAAAAAACAATTTACCTTTACAACCCCTTTAAAGCTGTCATTGATGTTAAAGGGGGCAATACATGGTAAAAACTGGGGTGTGTAAACTTTTGATCAGGGTCATTTGAGTAGTTTTTGTTGTCGTCATGATTTAAAAAGCTTAAACAGTTGATTTAAAATAAAGGACTTCAGCCATACACTATGAGTGAAAGAAAAGCATGTTGCCATTCATATTCTCTGAAAAATAGCCAAGAAATCGAATTCTGCCAGGGTATGTAAATATATGCTATCATATTTGTTTTTTTAATCTGTTAATATCAACAGGATCTCGGTCTATGTTTTTTAGCTTTGGTAGTTCTTATGACATCATACCATGTCTAAAGGTGGGTGGTCTTGGTCCAGACTGGTGGATGCCAATTTAAAAATTTTGCATAATTGCGTTACACTTATCACATGCATTTTGAAGTGATCCTGCGTGACTCCAAAATGATGCACTCTCCAGTTGGTGGTATGATCATACTTCATTAAAAAAAACAAAAAAAACATTTGATACTCAACTTGAGGATCCGTAGTGTGCTGGCAAATATCTACACCGTTTAGATTAGCTACTCTCCACCTGGTGGTTGCTGCAGCACCCAGTATCCTAGAGCCAATTTCAGAAACGTGTGCAATGGGAAAATGAATGACCATTTGAGGAGTGTGCTCCCTCCATGCAAACCTGCCCCTAAATTTATCCACTGCTACATATGCTCCAACCCGGAGACACTCAAAACTATTAGTTGAGTTAGGACCACAGTATACAAAGGAGCCTTAACGTGGGCATTGTGGCTTCCACATATATTTGCAAATGTGTACCACAAAACCCTTAGGTTTATTGTGAATTGTTAGGGTCAGTTTAGATTGTTTGCAGGGAGGCAAGTGCACTGGTAAATTGGTTTGTAATGCGTCACGCTCAAATCAGCTGATCTGTGTTAAACCTTTACAAGCTGGAGAAAACTAGTACTTTAAGAGCTTCAACAAAGCTTGCTGAAAGCTCTGCAAATGCTTTGTAAAAGCTTGCTGTTCACACTGAACTTAAAACCAGTCTTAAACTTTCTCTGTAAAAACACTAGTCAAAACTGGACAGAATACCCATGGCCCCCTGAACTTATTTCTTAACTGTATACTAAAAGTAGAGCTTTAGGTTTTTAGGAGGAGAAAAAAAAAAAACTGTAGCTGCTGACTTCCATGAATCAAGCAGAGTCTCCACCCAAACCAATTTTTCAATCTTTCGGGTGCTGTCGCCGCCATCTTGGCTATGGGAAACCAGCAGTGAAGCCTTGCAGCTTTACAGACAGTTCCCTATAGTGCTGCTCTTTGTGAACCTGCATTTATTTTTGAAAAAAAGCTTATAAAAAAAGGTTCTCCTGGGGGCGTGGTCTGGACATGGCCGAGTGAAGAGGTGTTTGCTCTGAGCTCCCGGCCACCTTCCTCCTAACCTGGCACTTATCTACGGCTTTGCTTAGGATGCACTCGTCTAAAAAGTGGACAAGTCAGAGGCACAAAAACCGGACCACTCTTACCCCTACCACTCCCGCAGCTGGGGAACTACAAATACTTTTTAGCTGTTCGAGCCCGGGTGTCTCGGGATCCAAGATGGCGGTGCCGCGTGGTTCTCATCCCCCGGCCCTGACTCAGGAGGATTTGCCGGCTACTCCAGAGGGATCCCAAAACCCGCTCCCTCTCCCGAATTCACAGGCGGCACCTTTGACAGACCCCGGGGGACCTCCTCACCTACTGCTGCTGTATCGCACTGACCCTGAGCTGAAGGCGATCCTTCAGTCCCTGCCAACCAAGGCAGATATCGAGGCGATTGTGGGAAGAGTGGAAGCGGCACACAGGCAGGAGATGGCGGTTGTCCGTCAAGAGGTCAGCTCTCTAGACACCCGCCTTACGCCAGGGGAACAATCGGTGGCCGCTTTGGAACACGGTCTCCGCGCTGGAGAGCCGACACAGTGCTCACTCCATGGCAGCGGTGGACCTTCAGCTCCGCATGGAGGAAATTGAAGACCGGAGCCGCAGAAATAATTTGCGGCTCCGCAGCATCCCGGAGGCTACTGGTGCTACTGACCTTCTGGCCACAGTCACGGCGATTTTTCGGCGGATCGGGGGCGACCAACTGCCAGAACGCCTAGAAGTTGATCGGGTACACAGGACCCTGGGTCCAAAATCCTCTGATCCGGCCCGGCCAAGAGATGTTCTGTGCAGGCTGCACCATTACACGCATAAGGAACTGATCGCTCGTAAGTCGTGGGAACTGGGTGCAGTGGATTTCGACGGTGCTGCGGTGAAGATACTTCCTGATGTCTCCAGACCGACCCTGCATCGCCGAGCACTCCTCAAGCCACTCTTGGACCTGGCCAGACGCTGTAACGCTACATATCGCTGGGGCTTCCCCCTCTGTTACCTTTCACAGGAACCAGCGATCCTTCCTGCTACGATCTCCGGAGGCCCTTCCAGCTTTATTTGCTTTTCTGGCCACGGACCCCATCGAGGTTCCCGACTGGCTGGCCTACATCCCCCGCTCGCAGAATCGCTCAGTCGTCCCGGGGGGGAGGGGGGAGCGCACCATTGCCGCAAAGGAGGTCACGTGAGGCCCGCCGTCCGCGCTCCATCTCCCGGGATGGGGAGAGAGAGGCGCAAGTACTGTATCTAGACCTCTCGTTTACTGTCCTGGCCTTGCCGGCACCTTCTCCCTTTATTTTTTATCCCACTAACTCTCCCCCTACCCCCTTTATTTTTGGTGTGTATTGTTTTTCTTTTCCCTGGCCCCCTGCTACCCATTGCATAAAATTTGAGGTGGGTTCTTGCTGTCCGTGACCACCTGGACAATGTCCACCGCAGCGCC
Organism: Lithobates pipiens; assembly: GCF_037356315.1. NCBI lineage: Eukaryota > Metazoa > Chordata > Amphibia > Anura > Ranidae > Lithobates > Lithobates pipiens. Next base: position 228,987,120 of record NW_027507784.1, read on the forward strand.
AGATTCTGTGGAGAGTGAGGCCGCCCGCTACCTGGCGAGTACCTCAATCAATTAATCACTCGGATGCAAGGCTCCCGGCACAGCGGTTTCCCTGCCTGGACCCTCCTATGTGCCCTCCGGCTCACGTCCCCTTATTGCACGGCCTCTCCTGTCCTGGCTTTGTGGCCCGAACTGCCTGTTGCCCCCATTGGTAACCGCCACCGCCCACCGTTTTGGGGGAGGGGTGTTTTTCTCTCGCGGCCGGGTGCTGGGGGTCGGTTGTTACCGGTCCCTTGCCTTGGAGGTGCTGTGCCACCCGACGAACAGATGTGGACATTTCCTCTTCGATACTGCACCCGCCTAATGGACGCCCTCGCACGGTATGGACTGAGGAAGAGGAGGGGTTTTCCGTTATGTTTTTGGCCGGGGGGGCTGCGGTTCCACGGGACTCTTCTGGCCCATCGGGGTTCCGAGTACCGTGCCATGGTTATATGATGATGCTGCTGTGGTGGGGGTGCTGGGGGAGGGGAATTGTATACTATAATTGACAGCTATTTCTCTCCTCGCCCCTGGTGCCCCCCCTCCCTTTTTCTTTCTTTTTTTCCTCCCCCCCCCCTTTTCCCCTTATTTTTCTTCCCCCTCCCCCCTTTTTTCCTTCCCCCCCTCCCCTCTTTCCCCCCCCCCCCCCTTTTTTTTTCTCTCTCACCTTACCCTCCCCATATTGAGCCGCCTAGGTTTGCACGACAAGTGCCAGGTTTCTGTTTGGTTATATGTTCCATCCTGGTCCCTCAGCTTGGAAGCCACATCCAGCGATGAGTCTCGGACCACGATTGCGATCAGTTACAATTCATGTTGCTGTTATTTGTTGGATATTGTTATTATGTATGCTTGTTCCTCACTATCTCTCCTATTTTCTTTTTTGCTCCCTATGATATATGCTCTACGTCCAATTTTCTATATATTTGCAGAGTCATTCTCTTCTTTGAGTGTGCCGGGTTGGGGGGGGGTGGGGGTCTGGGACTGGGGGCTCACCACCGGTCCCCCGTCTGCCCTCACCCCGCATAGGCCACTGTGTACTCCCGGTACTTCGGTGCTGTACACTACCGAAGGCTAGGCCTTCCTATTAGTTTACTCCCAGCCACTTCCGGAAGCTCCGGAGTGGTGGAAGTCCCCTACCCCTTTACTCCCCCCCCCTGACCTCCCCCCCTTCTCTTCTCCCTTCTTTTCTTCGCCCCCCTTTCTCTTTCCTTGCCCTCCCGTCCCCTCCTTGTCTGTCTCTTACATTGCCTCCTTGCAGTTTCCTTTCTGTCCTCTCTTATCGTATTCTTGGGACATGGCGGTGGCCTCCGTCAAGGTGGTTTCCTTAAATGCTAAGGGTTTGAACACCCCGGAAAAGAGACGTATGCTCCTCCATGACCTCAAGAAAAAAATGACGCGGACATGGCCTTTATTCAAGAGACCCACTTCAGATCAGATAAACTCCCCCTACTTCAAAACAGACACTACTCCAGGGTTTATCACTCCACTAACCCCCTCTAAATCCAAGGGAGTGTCTATTTTGGTCTCTAGTAAGCTACCTTGGCTGTGCCAAATGGTTACGAGCGACCCGGTGGGGCGTTTCCTTTTCTTGGTGGGACAGATAGGGGAGACGCAATTCACGCTGGCCACGATTTTTGCCCCTAACGACCACCAAGACACCTTCCTTCGACACACCCTTTCCAAATTGATGGAAATCAAAACAGGCCAGTTGATTCTAGGAGGTGATCTCAATGTGCCTCTGTTCCCAGCGTCCGACACGTCCTCTGGGTTGTCCTCTGCACCACCAAGCTGCAGGAAACGGGTAACGCAGACGCTACATGACACTCAACTAATAGACATCTGGCGTCTTCAGCACCCCGGAGAGAGGGATTATACCTTTTACTCCTCTCCCCATAAAGTTTATTCCAGGATAGATCTCTTCTTGATCCCACACGATCAATTGCATTTAGTCAATTCCACCGCCCTGGGTCAGATCACGTGGTCTGACCATGCTCCCATTTCTTTAGTTTACACCCTTAGCGCCCACCCTTCGCCCAGGTCCCTATTTTGGCGGTTGAACGAAAGCCTTCTGCAAGTTCCTGAGGTCCTCGCAGATGTCTCCAAAGAACTCAACCTTTTTTTCCAGGAAAACGCCACCCAAGACGGCGACCCCGGGATTCTCTGGGAAGCGCATAAAAACGGTAATTCGAGGGGTTTTAATCAAACATGGAGCTACTCTGAAAAAAAAAGAAATGCTCACTTAGCTCATTTACTCTCTCGGCTGGTCTCTGTGGAGTCTTCCCATAAACCTTCCCCCACTCAACCTTTAGAAATAGAATTGACATCGCTTCGCGCACAAATAACGGAAGCCCTCCAATACAAGGCGAAAGCGGCGGTGCAATTCACGCGTAGACTGTCATACGAAACGGGAGATAAATGCGGGAAGATGTTGGCCAAGTCGGTCAAAGCGATTAAATCAGCATCCTACATCCCCCAGGTGATAGATGCGCAGGGCCAACGGGCCTCCACCCCGCAGCAGATTGCCACCGCCTTCGGTGAATTTTACTCAGGTCTTTATAATCTACCTAGTTCTAATTGCACACAAGTACAAATAGACAGTTATATTGTAGACTCTCGACTCCCCTCGCTATCCCCAGAGGCCCAGGCCGTATTGGAAGCGCCGATCACCCTTGAGGAACTACAGGCTGCTGTGGCTGCAATGAAGGCAGATAAAGCACTGGGCCCGGACGGCTTCACCGCCCAATATTATAAGACCCTATTGCCAATTCTGGGACCCCACCTGGTGTCTTTCTTTAATGCTTTAAGTACGGGCACGGGCTTCCCCAGGGACACGTTGAGAGCCCACATATCTGATCCATAAAGAGGGGAAAGATCCCCACCAATGCGGCAGTTACAGACCGATCTCCCTGTTAAATCTGGATTTGAAACTGTTTTCTAAAATTATTGCCTCTAGATTAGCACACCATCTACAATCCCTCGTGCACCTGGACCAGGTGGGGTTCATACCCAACAGAGAAGAGACAACACTATCAAGGTCTTGAACTTGCTCCAGGTTGCCAACTCCCATAAAATCCCGTGCCTTTTGGTCAATACTGATGCCGAGAAGGCATTTGACAGGGTTAACTGGCAATACATGTTCTCAGACATATAGGCCTAGGTGAGAGAGAGAGAATGATGAAGTGGATCACCAGTATTTACTCGGTTCCCTCAGCTCAAGTTAAAGCCAATGGGGTCCTGTCGACCCCCTTTCCTATCAGGAATGGGACGAGACAGGGTTGCCCTCTATCCCCGCTACTTTTTGCTATCTCCCTGGAACCGTTTCTCTGTACCATTCGCAATAATCTGGACGTTTCGGGGCTTCAGATCGGCAATTCCCACTATAAAATCTCTGCATATGCAGATGACCTTTTATTCTCCCTAACGAACCCCCACGTATCTTTGCCGAATTTACTTCAGGAGTTTGGGAAGCTTTCTCATCTAAAAATCAACTTTACCAAATCGGAAGCCATGGGGTTGGCAGTCCCCACCCGAACCTTATCAGATCTCCAGGCCAGTTTTAGGCTTAAATGGACTACCACTGCCCTCACGTATCTGGGCACAAAAATCCCTGCAGACATTTCCCGGACGTTCGATCTTAACTTCCCACCCCTATTGACCTCTACCCGTTTGCTCCTTGAATCATGGACTGGGGGTCTCCATTCCTGGTTCGGGAGGTGCAATCTTCTCAAAATGACCGTCTTACCCAAATTTATCTATCTCATCCAAGCATTAACCATACATATTCCTCCCTCCTTCTTTAAACAGGTACAGATTCTTTACCAAATTTGTATGGGCTGCTAAGAAACCCAGACTGCGTTATTCCCAAATGACTCTTGCCAAAAGTGGCGAGGCTTGGCACTCCCCAACATTCGTCGCTATTATCTAGCATCTCATCTCGGACAGATTCTTGACTGGCGCAGAAATAGGACCTCCAAGCTCTGGATCTGTATAGAACAATCCCAAACCCGTATATCCCTGCCTGGAGCACTCTGGTGCTACAAAGACCTTCCGACTACATTGAAGACACACCCCTTGATAGGGGTGACGTTGACGCAGAGTCATCGGGCCGTTGCTCAAACGTCCCTCCTGTCATCTGTATCCCTTTTACTTCCCATTCTAGGTCACCCGAAGTTCGAACCGGGTCTCGACCAGACGAACTACATGTCTCTTAGAGACTCCGGTCATGATCATGCGGCCAAATTTCTGGCCGATGGACACTGGCCCTCTATTACAGACCTTTCGGCAGCGGCAGGGACATATTGACTGCCCTTCTGGAAAGCCCTACAGCTACACCATTTCCTTTATTCGTTACCACGACTGCGGGACTTTGAGCAACGTTTAACTCCTTTTGAGCTCTTAGGCTCCGGTACGGAACCATTGACCCACATTCTTTCGCAGACTTACGCCTTGCTATCCACACCGCGGGAACCACTCCGCCTAGCCTGTCTATCCAAATGGGAGCGAGACCTTCAATGCACTTTCTCGACCGCGCAAGCACAGCGCATTGTCACCTTGGCTCTTAAGTCCTCATCCTGCACCAAAATCCAGGAGACTAACTTTAAGGTCCTCAACCGTTGGTATTTAACCCCCTCTAGTCTGAGTAAATGCTTCCCTTCCTCCTCAGACCGGTGCTGGCGCTGCAATGAAGAGGAGGGTACTATATTCCATGTCTTTTGGACATGCTCTAGACTGAGGGGGTTTTGGGATGAGGTACGCCGCATCACTCAGCAATTTACGACATATGAGGTTCCGAATGAGGCGGCCTACTTTTTACTACACCACTCCCCAACACCAGTCAAGCAATATAAGAGATCCCTGGTCTGCCATCTTCTCAATGCGGCCAAAGTGTGCATCCCTCTGTATTGGAAGCAAAACTCTCCCCCAACTGTGGCACATTGGTTGAGGAAGGTGGAGGACGTGCGGAGGCTGGAGGACGTGATTCTCACAGCACAACACAAACAAGAAGTCTTTAAAAAGACCTGGGACATCTGGTGCATGTTTATATTTTCGGCCGAAGGTCAGCGTCTATTGTCGTCCTGATCCTTCACCATCTCGAGTGAGAGGTGGGCTGGGGCCACCGTCGTGTCCATGCTAGGTCTTACCCTTTTAATCTTTTCTACGCCTGATCTCTGCCTTTCTCTTCCCCCCCTCCCCCCCTTTTTTTTCTTTTCTCTTTCTCCCTTTCCTTTTCTGACCCCCCTATGTCTTTAGCTGTTACCTTTTGGTCCCGAGCTCCCCTATTTAGTAGCTCGGGACGTCCCCCCCCCTTAATTACAGGGGGGGGGACGTAGGGGACGACTTGTGCTCCGGTGCTTTCCAACTGAGCGTTGACAAGGGCTATTAATAAATATTCTCCTTCTTTCTTTTGGTTGCAAGTACAACGGAATACTATTTGTTATCTCCTGTCTCATGACCTGGTTTTTGTACTGCCTCTATTGTAATCCTTGCCCTGTGTATATGTTTTATTATATGTACTGAGGAGCTTCGACCCCTCTGGAAATCAATAAAATTATATATTAAAAAAAAAAAAAAAAAGAAAAAAAAAGAAGGTTCTCCTGTGGGGATATTGGTTTCCAGCCCGGATTGCCTGAGCCAAGTCAAAACAGGGGAGACTTGGGCAATGGGGAGACGTTTCACAAAACATCAAACTTGATTTTACCTAATAAAATAGTTCTTAGGGATGGCCATATGACTACATCTGATTCCTAGCCTTTACTCCTTCCAACAGAAGCTGGCTGCATATCTTGGTTCCTTTCCAAGAAGTTAAAGACCGATTGACCCTAATGTTACGCAAGACAATTGTCACGTGTTAATGATTCACAACCTAGAATTCTCAACATACGGGAATTGTGGCATACCTACACACTTCCCTCACAAACTCTAGAATGGGAGTTTAATAACCTTCTTTTAAGCTTCCTTGACCCAAGCCTGTAGGGGCTATGACCCAATATTTTGATCTTTTCTTCTGCTCTTGGTCTGTTCCCTACAGTCATACAGGTCTGCTTGACAATCCACCTTGCCCGTGGAATCAACTGCATATGCAAAGACAGTGTGGCTGTAATCTTATAAATCAGCAATCAAGTCACCAAGTACATATAAGTACACATCAGTACTTTGAGCACAGCTGCCACCACGAACCACAGAGAAAGACAGCTCTGTAAATCGGGCCGAGAAAGGGGAAAACATAGGAAGCGCCACCTGAGTGTAGTATTAAAAGCACAATTTAATAGCAAGGTAAGCAATGATACTCACAGGATAGAGAACAAACAGGCTCATTGGTGAATGGTGTAATATAGGTCTCTCCTGGAGTCCAGACAAGCATTGGGGTAGAAATGATAAGCTTCTCCTATAAGCAAATAATGCCATGCTAATAAGCACAATCATAGCTCTTGTATAATGCCGGGAACCCGTTCTCGTTTATCTCCAAGTAACACAGACGCTGGTATCACGTTGAGCTTAGCAAAATCCTGACTACAATGAACTACTGCTTTTATTTATGCTGTAAAACACGAACAAAGGAAATCAGCCAGACACTTGAAATCTTTCAAAAGATAGAAATCACATGTATATATTCAAATAGAAGTCCAGTAGTGAATTGTGCAGATGGTCATGTGCAGAGCCATGTATGTGGCCAGCCCCTTTTGAGAGAGTCTCTCACAATTTGAACACGATTGTGTGCACATTCCCACCACTACCAATGATGTGAACCGTACTCTATCGTGGCTCAGTAGGCCATCATTTTTGTATGGTTATGCTATGGTTCCCATGTACACAGATCTGTATGCTCGGAGCGTTAATGCAATCGCCATGAAGTGGCCAGTCTCTTGCTGAGGCATAAACAATCATCCCTAAAAGAGCCAACAGATCTGTCATGTCCACTCTCAGAGTGCCCTCATTTTACAAGAATTATGTAGCAACTTCTATAAAGAACTGTACCTTGGCACTATGCACAGAGGCTTTAGTAGAAAAGAACAAACACTCCTTTAAATATGCCTCATGGATAATAAGTATATGTTCCAATAATGTAATCTTTATGATTGGCCGATGCCTAAATTTCCCCTTTATTGGGATATATACAGTGGCTCCAGAAAGAATTCACGCCGCTTCACTTTTTCCCCACGTTGTTACGGCTTTATTTTAATATTCCAAAATAGATTAAATTTTTTTTATGCAAAATTTCAAACCTTCATTATGGGGTATTTGTAGATTATTATTTTTTTAGAAAATGAATCTACAAATACCCCATAATGAAGGTTTGAAATTGTGCATAAAAAAAAAAAAAAAAAAAAAAAAAGCACATGTGCATAAGTATTTACAGCCTTTGCGCTATACTTTGCTGAAGCACATTTAGCACCAATTACAGCCTCAAGTATGCTTATAAGCTTTGCACACCTACGTTTGGCCAGTTTTCCCCCCCATTCTTTTCAGGACCTCTCAAGTACCATTGGGTTGGATGGGGAGCATTGGTGCACAGCCATTTTCAGATCTCTCCAGGGATGTTCAATCGGGTTCAAGTATGGGCCACTCAAGGACAGTCACAGATTTGTCCCATAACCACTCTTGTCATCTTAGCTGTGTGCTTAGGGTAGTAATTTTGTTAAAAGATGAACCTTCACCCTAGTCAGGTCCAGAGCGCTCTGGAGCAGGTTTTCATAAAGGATGTCTCTGTACATTGCTGAATTCATCTTTCCTCGATCCTGACTAGTCTCCTAGTTTAGCAGCGGTTAGACACACCAGGACTGCGGTTTCTGAAGCACAGAGGACCAGATTCAAATCCCACAGAGGCAGTGGTGGTCGAACCAGACAAACCGCTTTAGGGGGGCATAAGGCAAGTTTCGGATCCACTCCTTGCTTCTAAAAACAGCAGGATCCTGGAAAATTATTATGTCCTCACACATGGAGCTGTAGGCCTTCCACATATGATAAATCTTCCCAGAAGATGACGTCCGTGCCCTCAGCATAGTGGAGATTTACCACATCCCACAGACCTCTGTCCCTTAGCACCTGGCTTTCAACAGCCATGCCGTTAAAGCCAGCGACAGTAAAGCAGGATGAAGTATTGGACCTTGTGACAGAAGGTCCTCTTGCATAGTCAGCCGCCAAGGAACATCGGTCACCATTCGTACTATATTGACATACCACGGATACCAATATCTCTGGGGCAATCAGAATCACCGGAATCCCTTTGGCCTCCACTCTGTGAAGTCAGCCGATAATGTCCCCATGGAGCCACCAACGCATCTGCCCAGAAATCTTTTGACCTGGCCACAAACCTCTGTACCTTTCCGATTGAGTTGAGAAGCTAGGAGATCCACATCTGGCATGCCCCACCTTAGGCAAAGGAGCTAAAATACATCCAGATGTAGTGACCATTCCCCTTGGTCCAGCATCTGAGGACTTATGTAGTCCGCTTGCCAGTTTTCTGCAGCCGGAATGTACACAGCCGACCGAGCCGGCACGAGCTGCTCTGCCCACTGCAGAATGTGAGCAACCTCCAGTGCTGCACAGACATCTTCAGACCGCCGCTGAAGACGTCTGACAAAATGCCTACAACGGAGCCACGCACAATACATCACTTCCAGGAACTCGAGCGGGTGGAAAGCAGCTGAACCGTACACAGACGATCCCCAGCTCGGGCTCTCACCAGCAGTTTTTTGCCACTTAATAGTTATAGTGGAGTTTGGCGATATCCATACTGCTTGGTTTTATGTGTATTGTTTTTATACTTAAACAGAAAAGTTGCTTTTTTGATACTACACTATGGAAGCCAATCTCTTTTGTCCATGAGGATTACACTAATGCACCTAAGGGACGCCTCAGAGCCTGCATAAGTGGACAACTGGCTGAACTGGCTAAAGAGTGGAATTACACACACATTACCCCTGTAGGGGCAGTAGGATTCAGTGAGTGGGGACCCTTGAGGAGGAGCACAGAAGTCACCTGGAGATACTGTGAGCACAAAAGTCACCTGTGATTGTGTCTTTTACACTTGCATGCACAACACGACTATCAACTACATTGTAACCGTTATATAATTTCACCTACACACATTTATATGCTTTTCTATGGTGTGGGTCTGAATTTTGACCTTTGTCTGAGTTTTGGATCCTTGCTATTTGGACACTTATTACAGCTATTACTTTTTTTAAACAATCTTTATTGAAAAAATTTGGAAGAACAGCGATAATCCCACGCAGGGAATATAAACATAAAACTTGTCATAACACGGCTTAGTAATTCACCTAGGGAGCATGTGTGTTCATAGGGGCTATAAAGGATCAGCCCTCAGGCAAAGGCCAGGGATTGATGGAGAGAAGGTGAGTTTAGGTGCTAAAAAAGTTGAGGCATGGGCTAGTCCACAAGAAAAATTTTGAAAGCATAACTAAAATCCAAGTCTTGTAGACAGAAAAAAAATAAAATAGAAAAAGGAAGATGACACCAAGAAACCAAGAGATAAAGATAGGTGAAAGGGGAAGAGAATATATAGTGGCGAGGAACACACAAGGCAGAAGGGAAAGCCTGAGGAGGAAGGGAAGAGCAGAGCAGGAAGATTAGATAGGAATAAGGGTTCCTCCAGGTCAGGGGGAGGAGGTAAATTAGCATGGCCTAGGCTGGTTGGGTGCAGAGAGGGAAGAGCATATGACCACCACGGGCCCCATACCTTAAGGAACTTGCGCGTGAGAATTGTGCAGGATGCTAGACATCCTTTCATTACTCATAAGAGACGTTAGGGTGCTCTTCACTTCTGCAAATGAAACAGTTGGTCGCTCTAGCTATTTTACACTTTGTGGCTATAAGCAGATAGGTGGCCAGCTTTTGCTGGATGAGAAAAGAGGCCCAGGATGAGGCAATGAAGTAGAGGGGGGGAGTGTTTGGAAGAGAGAGTGGACAGAAGACCGAATACCCTCGACCAAAACCCCACCAGGCAAGGGCAGGACCACGAGATATGAAGTTCGTCTGATCCCTGACCACAGCCCCTGAAGCATCTATCACTGCAGTATGGGTTTGATTTGGCGATACAGGATGGAACCCAGTACTAGCGGAAGAGCCCTTTATAGGCCGTATTGTTGCACCTGAGAGGGGAGATCCAGTGTTGCAATTGAAGATAGTGGAAAAATTCCCCTTGGGGAGCTTCATGGGCCTCTTAGATAGAGGTCCACGAGGGGAAGGTGCGAGTCCCAAGAAAATGACAGACTTGTGTCAATCCATGGGCTGGCCACCAGGCGAAGACATGAGATTGATTCAAGCCAGGAGGGAACAGCGGGTTTTTAAGAAGGGGAAAGAGCGGGAGGGATGGGGACATGAGCCTACCGGAGCATCGAACCAAGTCCCAGAGTCTTAGGCTATGGGCCATCAGAGGGCTGAGTGCGGGGAGACACATCTTAGGTGGGAGCCACAAGAGGGTGGAGATGAGAACCGGTGCACAATTGGGGATTTCCAGGAGGACCCAGGATGGAATATCAGAGGTAGTCTGGAGCATCGCAAGCTGGGAGATGTGTGCAGCCTGGTAGTATTTGGCAACATTTGGGACTCCAGGCCCACCACCTCTCAGTCTGTGGGCATACAGAGTAAAGCGGGAGACCCTAGGATACTTGTTGGCCCAGATAGGGGAGACTTTTCTGGAGGAGACGGAGGACAAATGCCGGGCCCCCAGACCGGTAGGGTTCGGAAAAAAAATATAGGATCTTAAGAAGGAGGACTATCCTCTTGATGGCATGGATGCAGCCAATCCAAGATAAGGTGGGGAACTACCAGGATGCCATAAGCGCTGTGATGGTACGCAACAGGGGATAATAGTTTGCTGAAAAAACAGGATTTTTGTACTCACCGTCCAGGCCTCCACCTTTATCTGCTTTTCTAATTACAATTTCTGAATTCTCTCAGGCTGCTCAGAGGGCCCTCCATACCTACTTTGTGGCCCTTAATGTATTTATGACTTGTCACCCCACATCTTCCTAAACTCCATCACAACCTCACAAAGGTGGGTATGAAGGATGCCCTTATTCCAGTGGGGGTAAAAGCTTGATTTCGGTTTGAAATTTGTGTTGATAGTCACTCCCTCCAATGCCAAGGAAGGGGTCTCGTCAACAAAGAATGGGATTGACACAAGATACATTTCTTCGACACCTTACAAGGCAACTCCGAAGCATAAAAGTCTGCCCAATCTGCTTAGCGAATTGCTATTACCCAGAGCCTGCCAGCTTTTCGAGGCCTGGGATGTTAAAATTTACACATGGTAAGCATGAGCATCTACTGCCCTGCAGGGTCCATATCAGGAATTGCAAATTAATTTTACTTGCATGCCCAAAGGAGAGAGGAGTAAAAGTAACTGCTAAAATCATTGATAGATTTTCCAGATTGCCAGAGGCATTTAAGACAAATAAGGAATATGCCAAAACAGTAGTCAAGATTTTGTGCAAGGGATCCCAAGATAGTGATGCCCGGTGAGTGTTGATACAGATAAAAGGAACAGTGACACAGCAGATAGTTAAGTTAATGGCTACAAGTTAAAGGCTATAGAATGGAAGTTCCACATTCCATATCAACCCCAGAGTTCAGAGATTGTAGAAAGAATGAACAGATCAAAGATAAATTGAGGAAAGCAACCAGGGGTACATATATTAGGTGGGGAAAAAAAATCACCCCACTGCAGTGCTTGGAGAAAATCAGGATGACCCCAAAATAAAACTACCAAAATTGTCACCTTTTGAAATTTTGATGGGAAGACAGTTCACTACCCCTTGGGCTAAAACACCCATGGTCCTAATGCCTGGTGCTAATACAAGAAGTGCATGTTGTAAATATGCATGTGTTCAAAGCCATCTAAGGTGATGTGTGTCTCCTTTCAGTTGCCTTCACAAGAACACATCCTTTCCAACAAGGAGACAGAGTGGTCACAATGGCCCTACACAACAAAATCGATCCCCCCCTTACAGAGAACCAACATTGACCGCATTTACTCGCACAGCAATACTAAGTCGATTCACATTCTTGGATACATGCTTCCAGAGTTTAAGAAAACCCCACCCATTGGGGCAGGTAGACCAAAAACTTACAAGAACTTTGGACTGATCATTTTGATTTTAGTGACAGTTTTCTTTATGATCTGGATTGGTGCCACTTGTTCGTACCATCCACAAGTGTTTTCAGTATTTTACTTTGCGGCGCTGCTCCAAATCCCAAAAGTAGATCCTGTATTACTTTTGAGGACTCTGGAGGTGTTTTGAAAAGACATCTGTGCATGAAGCTGTACAGGAAGTCTGTGAAATCATCCCCAAAGTCGGACTGCATTGCCGGTTTGAAATCGCGTGCGTTCAGCTGAACGCGCACGATTTCTAGCCCATTAAGTGAGAACCTGGGCTTAAAACAGAGAGGAGCGCAGCGTTTAGCAAGTCTGAAATGATAAACAAGGGTACTAATGCACACAAGCCTAACTAGCCAACTACTCTCTCAAGTTTTGGAAGCCGCCAACATGGAAAAAGTGATCTCTACACCATTAGAGCAAATTATAAAAATAAAAAATAAAAATATAAAAAGGGGGGGGGGGGCGTAATGTGGCGCTACCTAAAATATAAACTAAATTCTAGATATACCAAAAAAAATTACAAATAAACCATAAATATAACAAGTGAACAAATACATGTGCAAAAAATTATATAAAAATGCAGCAAATCTCCAGAAAATCAATGTGCAAATATGCATCAGTGCAAATACTAAGGTGCAAGAGGGAGGAGCCAGGTGTCTGTCGTCACTTCCGGTCACGGCCGAGACCGGAAGTATTGGTTTATGTACCCACGATTATTGCAATTTAAATGCAAGTGTGGATATTTTTAATAAAATCGCTTTTAATTATTACTACACATTGGAGCCCCCACCCTTTTCCTCCCCTGTATGTGTTCTTCTATATGTGATGATGCATGCAATTCCGGCGGCCTGAAGTATATGGACTGAAGGAGATGTGAGACTGCAGCCTATTGTATACATGGTCCTTTGTGACCTACCATAGAGGTGAGAGGCTGGGGGAAACAAGGGGTGCACTTTGAGCACTGAAGTGTGATCATCAGTGGAGTGTCACTTGATTCAATTTCGTTTGCACTGCATGGACATAATTTTAACTTTGGGACTCAGTTGCACATTATTCAAAATATCTTTCAGACGGCTATATTGTTTAACGAATAGTGCAATACTGCAATAAAGTGCAATCTGTAAGGTCATCCTATGGTTATGGAATCTATTTGACCTTTTTCTTGCACCTTAGTATTTGCACTAATGCATATTTGCACATTGATTTTGTGGAGATTTGCTGCATTTTTATATATTTTTTTGCACATGTATTTGTTCACTTATTATATTTAAAGTCTGAAATGGTCTTGCCAAAAAATCTCCCTTGGTTTAAGGAAGCAGGCATGCTTATTCTAATGGTACTTTTTTTCTTTTCATATATTTTGCAGTTAAATTTGTTATGTGTAGGATAGTCAAAATCTATAAGGTCTAACAGAACAGGAGGATTACGAGTTGGATTCTTATTAGTGATCCTGCTAGGATCAAAAAGGAG